>NC_092049.1:25539467-25886134 GCF_003086295.3 Arachis hypogaea
GTACATCAGACTTTTTGGTTTCATTCAATTTAGACCATGATTTAGGAATTGCAGTGGGTTGGGCCATTCTTTTTGGTGGGATGTTGGGCTTAGTTTTATTGGGTTGGGCCATTATTTTTTGTGGTGGATTGGACTTAGATCTAAGAATTACAGTGGGTTGGGGGTGTATTTTTTCTGATAAGTTTGGTTTACCAACAGAAATTGAAGTAGGTGGGATCTTTTGTTTTGGTCCTAGAGACAAGTTATCAGTAGACTTTATTGTGGAGACTGTTTTTTGGGTAGGAATAGTGGTGTCATTTGGTTCAGAAGTTGCAGTAGATGGTGTTATAGTGGGAATTTGTTTGGTTGTGACATTGGTGTTAGGGTTTGGGGTGCGAATAAAGTTTTGTATCACCATCAACTCCTTGCCTTTAGATGACACTGATTCTTCTTCCTCACTATACAGAGGTTCAGAGACTCCATGTTCGTAGTACACATGAATAACCCCCTTGCTCTTCTGAGCAAGATAACACATCTCCATGAGCTCCTTATCATCTGTTATATATCTTAGACCAGTTTGCAAAGGCTTATTAGGCACCAGCTATCAAGATTGAGTCACCTTATCATATACAATATTCTTGTGGTAATCTCGGACAAAAAGACATCCAATGTGTCTATATCAACTCCCAGCAACTTAGAAATCTCTCCACCGTTGTAAGACATACTTCCATCAACTTCTATAATAAATGACCCTCCATGGTGAAATCTGATGGTAATCAAAGGATCATCCATCTGCAACTTAAAAAAATTGATTGATCAGACTCATTATCTTCAACTACATTACCAAATTGGAAACTCCACAACTAAAACTAAAAACCATGTTGTTAACTGTAAATGCAGTTAACCCTAACACATAAAAAATAAGTTTCCATATTAACAAAAACCTAGTCTATAATTTTATTGGCCTAAGCACTAAGAAAGCTAGTTCCGATCAAACCCTAGCAACTAGCACAAAACACAAGCATGCATACCCACACATTACACTCGAAGAAAACGTATTTAACTATTGTAAATATTAAATTAACAACAATATAAAAAAACAGAGCTTTACCACATATTTTTTGCTTTTTTTGCTTACCTGTTTCAGAGAAACCAACCTTCACAGCTCTCTGTCTGATGCAGATGATGAAACCGATCCTCTAAAGACTGGGTTTTCGACGAAAATCGCTACGGTTACTACAATCGCACAGACGCCATTGATGAGTGTAGCAGAGAAGAAGAGACTTCTGTTTGTGTTGTGTTTTGAGAGGGAGAGACAATATGTTAGTGTAACGTTGAGCGAGGGAGGTTTTGAGCGTAAAACGACGTCGTTTTATGTCATTTTGGCGGCACAGCAAACACTATGTCATTTCTGTTTTTCTAGTGTGTCACGAAGGAGTCCAACTTAGCTTTTTGGTAGCGTCAGATGGACAAAATATGCCGGAAGGACGAGTCTAAGTTTTGGAGTGTAACTTCAGCGACGAATATGGGTAACTATTAAGTTCAGGGACTACTATGAGACTTGAGTGTAACTTCTGGGACCACTTTGAGGCTTTACTGGGGAAGTGTGTGGAAATGGGTGGATATGATTTTGGGGCTGTTTTGGTGTTGTTTATATTAAAAGAACTTTGATTTGAAATTGAGAATTTGGAAAGAATAGAGGTTTTGGTATTTTTGGTAAAAGTGAATTTTTGACCAACTTCGCCGAGTCATAACTCATCTTCTAGACCCCCAATTTATGTGAAACTCATTTCAAATGAAAATTAGATTCGTAAAATTTATGCCATTCAAAGAATAGATGAAAAAATATTTAAAACGAGAAAGTTATGCCCGTGCAAAGTTCGGTGCTAAAATCTGGTTTTCTGCAAACTTAACAGATTTTGAGGAAAAAGGGACTATCGCGTACACGACCTGCATGCACGATGCGAGCTATGCTCACTATTTTCTAATCTCGCATACGCAGGGCAAGGTATGTGTACGCGGAACCCAATTTTGAAAGCTCGCGTACACGAGAGTACGCACGCGACGCGAGCACTCTCCCTGTTTTGAATTCTCGCATACGAGAACATAGTCCCGCGTACGCGAGCTCTCTGTTTTAGCCAAAAATGAGAATTTTGAATGTTTAACCAATCCTCTAACTTTTCAAACCTCTTTTACACTTGTTTCAAGTCCGTTAGTGAGCCTTTAGGCCTTGGAATGAGGATGAGCATGTTAAATAAATTGAGGAGGATACATGGAAGGGTTTTGCAAAGTATTAACTGAATTAATGAGGCGTGGGTAACGGTGAATGAGAGGATGATTGATGATGAGTATGTTTGTGTTTTCTCTCTGGTTGTAAGGGTGACAGGGCACTCTATTCCCTCTAATGGTGACAGAGCACCTATTCCCTCTAATAGTGACAAGGCACATTTCCCTCTAATGGTGACAGGACACTCTCCCTCTAATGGACAACCGATGTGCTGAGATATTTGTGCGCAACAGAAAGATAATGCACGGATTAGCTACCGGACATATCGGTTGGCTGTATAACCGACAAATGAGCTCATTAGCTATACAACAGACATACATCATATGCATTTGTTTATTTTATTTGGATGTGCCATAATTGGGTTTGCCTATTTGATTATCTCTGCTTAATTGCTATATGCTCTATCTGCTGTAACTGCATTCTATCTGTGATTTCTTTGTCTGTATTGTTTATCTGTGCAACTGAGATGCCCTTTATCTGGCAGAGGAGTGACGAGGATTGTTTCACCAGTGCTTCGAAGGGTTAAGTTAGAATTTGAGTTATAAACTTGAAAACCTTAGATTATATATCCAAAATCTAGTTTGGCTTATTCTCTAAGTTTTAAAATTTGAGTGTCGGAGTTCTAGGATTGCCTCTGGCTTTTCGGGACCTTATATCTTATTTATGTGGGCACCATTACCATGCTGAGAACCTCCGGTTCTCATTCCATACATATGTTGCTGTTTTCAGATGCAGGACGCGAAGCACCGCACTGAGCATTCTGGAGACTCTTGGAAGAGAAGAACTATCTTGAGACTCGGTTGTTGTATTTGGTTTATTTTTTTTATATGTAATAAATTCTCCACCTTGAATTTTGTATTTTGTCCTCCTAGAGGTTGCTTTGGAGAAACAGGAATTATGTTTATCTTTTGGTTTACTTTTGAGTTGTATATATATATATATTCTAGCCAGCTTAGCTTACTTGTGTATCTATCTTTTGAAACCCTATTTAAATACTTGTCTCTTTGGTTCTCTATATAAGCCGTCTATCCTATCGCTTTTCGAGTGTGACGCGTTTTCAGTCTTGTTTTGATCATCCTTTCTTCTAAGGCTCCTAGTTAAACTATTTTTCATATAAATATATTTATGTATTTTTGCTTTAGAGGTCGTAGCGTCTCACCAATTTTGATTTACGTCTTAGGTGTAAAGCTCTGTGTGGCAGGGTGTTACAACATCCGCGGCGCGGGTAGGGTAGCAACGGGCGTAAACCCGCCGGGGTGGACTACGTAACCCGCCAAAAAAGACAAACCGGGCTGGAAATCTAAGACCACCAGACTTAAAAAGTCCGTCTAACTCGCACTGCTTAAACCATAGGCTTTGGCAAAGGCGGGGGCTTTTCTTGCGGGCCTAGTGCTTTTTTTTACCAGGAGCGTTTTTGCAAAAAACTTAGTTTATGATTATGTGTATTACATATTTATAATTATAAAGACTTTAATGTTTGTAAATTTAGAAATTATAATTTTTTTATATCTTTTTTTTGTTGCTCACGGTATCTCCCAATCCGATAAGTCTTCGTCGCGGATCTGAGCTGTATTTAAGGGTTTTTAGAAATTATAAATTTATCGAAATGATTGTGAAATTATATATATTATTTAACATTTAATAGTAAAAAAAAAAGAGATTTAGTTGACCAAGTCCGCCAACCCGCCATTAGACAAGACGAGAAAAGGTTTTAGAACTGCCTCCTTAAATGGGGCAGGATGGACCAGCCCGCTAGAAAGAGGGTTTTTGGCTGGACGAGATGGGATGGTTTCTCCATTTGTCATCTCTATCTGCGAGTGAGTCTCCCTCTTAGTATATTACCATGATCACAATTTAAAAATGAATGGTGCATTATGCAACTTGTAAGATTAATGTACAGGTTATAGAAGAGTATTATATAAATAAGTCATTTTTCTATCATGAGTGTTCTTTTTTTTTTTCTTTTGACCTATTTTTTTCTTCTTTTTTATCTCAATATATTTCTTTTTATCTTTTTCTCGTTTTCATGTTATGTTATTTGTTCAGAATTTTGGTATTTTATTTAAAATATTTTCCTAAAAAATCTATATATTTTTTATATTTGTGTTGGTGGTATCATAAAATTTATGTGGTCCTTTTTAAAAAAAAAAAATTGGAGAAAAGGACAAATCGATTCCTAAGTTTTTGGTCCTCGGACATTTAAGTCTACAAGGATTTAAAAATACATTTAAGTCCCTGACCTCTTCACAATCTGGACATATCGATCCTTGAGTTTAATTTGTCCAATTTTAAAAATTCTCTCACGTGTGCATCTCTATCAACCAGGTCAGTATAACAGGAGTCACGTCTGATTTTTCCGTTAAATCTGACAAATCCAAGTGAACATGAGGGATCAATATGTCCAGATTTTGAAAAGGTTAAGGACTTAAATGTATTTTTAAATACTCAAGGACTTAAATGTCTACGTACCAAAAAATGAATGACCTATTTATCCTTTTCTCAAAAAATTAGTAATATTTTAAAAACTTAATTAAGACTCATCATAAAAATAATTTTTTATTCATCATCCCTCTAAATCATATTACATTAGTTTTTTAAGTTAACACATACCTCTCCTCTCTTTCATAAAAAATATAAACTGTAATGAATCTCAGAGAATTATCTGAAAAGAGTCTCATATCGTGGATAAACACTTGACAAAGATTTTTGTATGGCTTTGAACTCTTCCACCATATGAACTAGCTTTTGTAGTGATATTTTTTTAAGGTCTTGTAGTTTATTACATTGGCACTCTCATTGAGAGTCGGTCAACTAGAAAAGACTACCTACGAAGAATTTTGACCAGTAAAAGACCAAGTGAAGTATTGCAGAATGGAGCCGTTACAATGCCGACTCTTAAAGGCGATGCTATGTTATGAGTCTTGTAGGACCAAACACCTAAAAAAGAATTACACATCAGGGCCTAACATAAAAAGAAAATTTTATAAGACTTTAGACTCTTACCATATAAACTAACTTTTGAAGTGATAGTTCTCCGCAGCCGAGGCCTGGGTCAGATGGCAATCTTGTTTGCCTCCCATAGAGCTGCACCGGGTTCAAATCCTCTTGGAGGAATATTGAACCATTTGTATGTACCCCCATGCTCTTGGAGGAATATTGAACCATTTGTGTGTACCCCCATGTAGTGTGTGTGAGTGGATTGTGTGAGTGTGTAATGTATGGGTGTAATGCCTAGGATTGGGGGCTGTCCAAAAGGTATGAACTTGTCTCCCCGAAGACAAACTTATCACTTAGGAAACTCAGACTACTTTGATTTCAGTTTTTCACATTTTTTTTTTGTCAACGTTAAGATTGCCATTTTGTTTCAGAAACTACCTTAGCATCGTGATCAAGTGGCACATCCGTCTCTCTCACTTTGATATCCAACAAAATTGAAGACTTTGCTATTATTGTTAGACAGCCTCTCATAATTGATGTTGATGGTGCAGTTGGTGCAGCATTGCTCACTGCATGGCCTGCATCAGCATTCACCAAACAAACATGAGAAAGCAAACTGAACTTATTCACCCACGCCTCGAAGGAAACAAATACAAAAAGAGGTAAAAGAATTCCTTTTCTAAAATAAAATTTGTCTAATTTTCTGTTCATCTAAAATTGGGTACAATATAGCAGAATACAACTATTTTTAGTCTCATGTTTATCTCCATTTTTTGTTCGTCCTCATATACTTGCAATAGATTCAATGTACATGTAAAGCACAACATGCTTTAATTTTTATGGACTAATGACTAATGTAATTATTATTAATTAAGTTTATAGTACAAAAGGAGTTGCCAACAGGCTAGAATTTTATCTGTGTTAAAAAATAAAAAAAAATAAAAATTGAGAGGGAAAATTGACAAAGTCAAGACCCTGAAATCTCCCAAATGTAAGAAGATAGCCTTTTCACAGATTGGTCATCAAAAGAGTCATCAAACTGCTTAATCTCTGACACAAAGATCACTGCTTCTTTATATTTCTTTGCTTTACAATAAGCATCAACAACAATCTTGTAACTCATCTCATTTGGCCTGCAATTGTGTTCAATCATATACATAATCACCTCTTCTGCTTCCTTGAACAACCCCTGCCCTGAATAGCCTGCCAAAAATGTGTTGTATGTGAAGATGCACGGTCGAATTCCGTTAGCGGTCATCTCCGAATGGACTCTAATAGCCTCCTGCATGAGCCCTTGCTTGCAGAACCCCTTAATGACAGTGTTATAAGACACAACATCCGGCTTATGACCCGAGCTTTGGATTCCTTTGAGCAATTCTTCGGCTTTCCAACACTCGCCCTCTCGGGCGTGCAAGTCCATCAAGCTATTATAGGTAACAAGATTCGGCTGCAGTCCGATTTCATGAACAAAATGCACCATTTCATGCGCCTTATCGTACAACTTGTTTCGAACAAACATAGAGAGCATGGCATTAACTATGACCAAATCAGGCTTGTATCCATTCTTTTGCAGTTGCTGAAACGTCCTTTCCATTCCCTTAAGGTGCCTGCACTTGGAATATGCTATGACAAGTGTTCTTGAAAGCATCCAACTGGGAAATACCTGGCCATTGTAGATTTCTTTCTCAACTTTCTCTATGCCCTTGATGTTCCCATTCTTGGAATAACAATGAAGCAAAAGCGAGTATGAGGTTTCATTAGGCTTAAAGCCCTTCTTCGCCATGTCCTGAATGACAGATTCAGCTGCTTTCCAATCACCTTGCCTTGCAAGAGCATTTAGAAGAGAATTATAAGTTGTTATGCATGGAGTAAAGCCAGCTTTAATCATTTCCCCATACATTTTTGCAGCATCAACTTCGGATCCACACCGACCATATGCACTAATTAACGTATTGAATGTGTCTTTATCAGGCTCAAATCCGCAGTTCTTCATTTCTCTTAGAACCTGGTTGACATAATTGTGCTTACCCTTATCACCACACACAGCAAGCATGGTGTTCCACGTAGCACGATTAGGAGCACATCTGTTCAACTTCATGTCACAGAAAACCTTAATCATGTCTTTTGATCTCATCTTTTTTCCTAGCATTGCAAGAACCGCGTTGTATGTGCACACATTAGGGACACAACCCGACTCCTTCATTTGGGCGAACAACTTTAACGCCTTGTCTTCATTCCCTGCCTTACCATATGCATTTATAACGGTTGTGTAAGTAACAGCATTTGGCATTACTCCTCCACTGGTCATTGTATCTATGACACCAGCACCTTCATCAAGAAACCCAGCTCTTACATATGCTGCCACAAGCTCATTGTAAGTGACAGCATCAGGTGGGCAATTGTTATCCTCCATTTCCTTTAAGATGCTCAATGCCTCTGCATAAACTCCAGCCTTTCCAAACACCTGCAGCAGCGAATTATAAGTAACAGTTCCCGGTTTATAGCCATTGGATTTTATTTCAGCGAAAAATTTCCTTGCTTCCTCTAGCATGCCCTCTCTCCCACAAGCAGAGATCACAGTGCTGCACGTAAACTCATCGAACTCGAGCCCTTTGTCTCTCATCTCATCCAATAGGCCCACGATTTTACTCCAGGAACGACCCATCTTGCCATAAACATCAAGCATAACATTGTAAGTGACCAAACTAGGATCAAGACCACTCTCCTTCATCTTCTCAAAGATATAAATAGCTCGCTTATACTTTCCAGTGCGAGCATATGCATGAAGAATAGTGGTGTAAGCCTTGATATCAAGAGAGTATTCTTCAACAGGAATTAAATCAAACAGTTTGGATGCAATCGAATGCTGCGATTCTCTCCCTAATATCTTAGCCGTAATTTCAATAAGCTGGTTATCCACCCTCAAACTCTCATCCCCAAAATTCAACAATAACCACTGAAACAACAAAATGGCCCTTTCCCAATTTCCAGAAAGGTCCAAAGCCCTCAACAGGCTTGTCAAATCAACTTCAAGCAACTCAAATTTCGCAGAATCAAAAAAATCATTCAAGCGACGCAAAGGTGACCCAACAATCGAATTGAGCATCAACTTACCCTTTTCAGATAAAAATTCAAACTTTGCATCAAAGACATGGTCTTGACCAATCCTGGGGTCAGAACCTGAATTGGGTTGCTTTCTCTCAGAGGAATCAAGGAGTACCTGTAAAGAAGGGAAATGGGTCATGTCGTTCTGAGTTGGAGTGACAGCAGTGAGATTCTGCAAGTGATGGAGAAGAGAATCCAATTGAAATGATGGTGGCGGAGATGGTGGCGGCGGAGGAGGGTTAAGAGGTGGAAGAATTGTTGTTGGCTTCGATTTCAAAGGCCTTGTGGGTTTGTTTGGTGGCGCCGGTAACACTGGCCTATTGGGGAAGAGGGTACCCTCCATAATTTAGAGAGAGGTAGTGATGATAATGGAAGCAATTGCAGTTCTAGAAATGAGGAAGGAACAAGTGAGAATGGGAATGAGAGACAGTCAGAAACAATGGATTGAATGATCCGTGGTGTCTGGTGAGGATCAAACATCCAGTTATCGAGTATGCAAAATGCAAACAAGGATAGATATTTATTTGTTTATTTTATTGTTATGATTTATGAGTAATACCCTTAGACTTGGGATTTTTTACTTAAATAAATTAACAAATATTTTCCACGTATAAGTTATTATTCCATATAAGTTTATATAAGTCTCTTTAATCTAATTCACCTTACACGTCGTTATCTAACTAACTTTTCAATTAACGCGTGAATATATAACTGCCTTTTTTAAAAGGATTTCGTTTTTGTTTTCGAATTTTTTCAACGTTTTTTATCTACGTTCTCTTCCATTTATGCCTCTTCATTCGTTCTTTACGTTTTTAAAATCAAGCTCTAAAATCAGTTTTGAACAGTTATCTCGTTGTTGAAGATAATGAATAATTTAAGTTTAGATTGTTAATTGAACCAGAAAGAAGTTGACTATTGTTTTAAATCCAATCAAGTGACTTTAGTTTGATTCTAGTTAATGTTTTCGTTAGTAGTTTATGATTCTGTAGGTGAATAATGTTGTTTTTGTTTGTGAAAATTGTTGTTCATCGTTGATGGTTTAAATTGAATGTAATGTAAGAGTTCTGTATTAAAGAAAATATTTTTCTGTATTTGCAGCAAATTTCGGTGTAACACAAAGATAAGTGTATTGTTTAAGAATTTTCGGTGTATGTATGCTGATAAGTTCTGCATAATTCAAAACTCTTCTTCTCCCTCCTCCTCATCTTCTGCTGTTTCTTCTTCTTTTTCATCATCATTATCATCTTTTTTTTTCTTATTCATCTTTTTTTTTCTTGTTTTATCTTCTCAAGTTTCTTCTTATTTTACTCTCTTAACAAGAATAAAAACAAAAAGAAAAATCAAACAAAGAAGAAGAAACACATAATGCTACAAAATTACTTGGAAAAGGATGAACTTACATTCATTCAACTAAAAGAAAGAGAGAAATAAGGAAAAGAAGAAGAAGAAAAAAAATGTAGCATTAGAGGAAATATTTTTCTATATTTGCAGCAAATTTTGGTGTAACACGAAGATATTTAAGTGTATTGTTTAAGAATTTTCAGTGTTTTTATACCAATAAGTTCTGCATAATTGAAAACTCTTCCTCTTCCTCTACCTCCTCCTCATCTTCTGCTACTTCTTTTTTTCCATCATCATAACCATCTTCTTCTTTTTTTTATTTCATCTTTTATTTTTTATTTTACCTTCTCAAGTTTCTTCTTATTTTACTCTCTTAATAAGAATAAAAATAAAAAAAAACAAACAAAGAAGAAGAAGAAACACATAATGCTGCAAAATTACTTGGAAGAGGATGAACTTACATTCATTCAACTAAAAGAAAGAAAGTAATAAGGAAAAGAAGAAGAAAAAAAATACAGCATTAAAAGAAATATTTTCTGTTGCAGCAAATTTCGATGTAACACGAAGATATTTAAGTGTATTATTTAAAAATTTTTGGTGTATGTGTACTGATAAGTTCTGCATAATTCAAAACTCTTCTGCTTCCTTCTCCTCATCTTCTGATGCTTCTTCTTCTTCATCTTCTTATTTCATCTTCTCATAATTCTTTTTGAATTCAGCTTTGCAACTTCCTTCACTTTTAGTGACGATTTTGAGAGATTTTTGAGAGATTTTGATCCTTGTTTGAATTTTGAGCTTTACAGTTTTGATTGGAGGAGAAAAACCATTTGCGCTATTCAAGAGTTAGGGAAGCGCGTATTTACACGCAATCTAAATTGAGAATTATTTTTGTTGGGTTTGTGCCAACTTGTATACCAAAAAAACTTGTATGTGTAGTAGTGATGAATGGATATTTTATACGCTTTTTGGCATTGTTTTCATATAGTTTTCATTATGTTTTGTTTAAGTTTTATTAAGTTTTTATAGATTTTAGTGCAAAATTCATATTTTTTTTATTCTACTTTAATTTTATGTGTTTTCATGCAATTTCAGGTATTTTCTGGCTGAAATTGAGGAGCTGGAGCAAAAGTCTGATTCAGAGACAGAGAAAGCACTGCAGATGCTGTTAGGATCTGACCTCCATGCACTCGAAAGAACTTTTCTGGAGCTACAGAAGTCAAAATGGCGCACTCTCAACGGCTATGGAAATCTAACATCCAGGACTTTCCAGAAATATATAATAGTCTATACTTTGCTTCGGAAATGAAGGCCCAAAACTGGCGCTTAACGACAGCCATCTGCCCCATTCCTGGCGTTCAACGCCCACAAGAGGGTGGCTGGCATCCAATGCCCAAAAGGAGGTCCCTAACCAGCGTTCAACGCCCTTAAGGGACCCTAGCTCGTAGGAGACACTCAAGCTCAGCCCAAACACTCACCAAGTGGGCCCCAGAAGTGGATTTTCGCACTGTCAACTTAGTTTATCTTATTTCTGTAATCCTTAGTCATTAGATTAGTATATATATACAACAGTTCACTCTTGTTAGAGGACTCTTACCCACTTTTACATTTACCATTGTATTTTTCTATCAGCATGAGTCACTAAACCTCCTAGGTTAAGGTTAGGAGCTCTACTGATTTTCATGGATTAATACAAGTACTACTGTTCTATTCAATTCGTGTGTGACTCTATTCTAAGATGTATCTTCGTTCTTCAACCTCATGAATGGGATGATCCGTGACAATCATCTTCATTCTACATGGGTTCAGTGTGAGTCCTTAACAAGAGATCACTGAACCACCAGCTTGATTATACATCTCTTAGACGGCTAATCCACGACTTCATTGGGGACTTTTCGAGACACCAATTCAGCCGAGGTATGGGGAGATTAGGGTCTTTGTGGTAGAGGCTAGAACCAAAGGCGTAGCATTCTCTGATCCGAAAGATTCGACCTTGCCTGTGGTGTTTTGAGTAGGATCACCAAGGGGATGAACTGCAGGAGCTTCACCCTCATTCAGATTGGGCGCACACTAAACCTGGCGTTCGGCCTGAAGGAGGAAGATTGGCAGCCATTAAACCAGCGTTGATCACTTACAGCCTGCCATGGAAAGAATCACTCACAGTTGCAGAAAGACAATAGGAAAGGTTGATCCAGAAGAATGAAGCATCTCCGAAACCTCAACCGTTCTTTTATCAATGGTTTCACTCAAATTAAGTAATTTCATCCCTATTCCTGTTTTATGCATTTATCTCAACAAACTATCTTTTCTAATCGCCTGACTAAGATTTACAAGGTGTCCATAGCTTGATTCAAAACAACAATCTCCATGGGATCGACCCTAACTCACCTCAGGTATTACTTGGACGACCCAGTGCACTTGTTGGTTCAGTTGTGCGAGTTCTTATTTCGCGCACCAAGTTTTTAGCACTGTTGCCGGGGATTGTTCGGATTTGACAAACTAACGGATTATCTTGTTGCTTAGATTAGGTACTTTTTAATTTTGTTTGAGTCTTTTGTTTCCCTTTTTCGAAAAAATAAATTTTTTTTCAAAAATCTTTGCTTTTCTTTTTTATCTTTATCTTTTTGTTTGAGTCTTTGTTCTTGTTCTTGTTAAAGTTTCGAACTTTCTTGCATTCTTTTCAAAAAATTTTCAAAAATAGTGTCTTTTGTTTGAGTCTGGTGTCAATTCTTGAGTTTGGTGTCCTTTGTGTGTTCTTTGTTTTCTTTAAAATTTTCGAAATTATCTTAGTGTTCTTTCTTGGTATTCAAGTTGTTCTTGTTTCTTTTCTTGTTTTGATCTTAAAATTTTTAAGTTTGGTGTTTTTCTCTTTCAATTTTCGAACACTTAGAGTCTTAAATCTAAAAATTTTAAGTTTGGTATCTTTTGGTTGTTTTTCTCTTTCTTCATTAATTCAAAAAAATAAAAAATATCTTTTCTATCTTTATTTCAAAATTATTTTTGAAAATTTCAACAAAGATTTCAACTTTTAATTTCAAAATCATTATCTTATCTTATCTTAATTTCAAAAATCAAATTTCAAATCTTATCTTTTTATATCTTATCTTATCTTTCTTTTAATTTGATTCCATCTTATCTTATCTTTCTTTTAAAATTTAAAATTCAAAACTTTTTCAAATCTTTATCTTATCTTTTGTTATCTTTCATTTAATTTCAAATCATTATCTTATCTTATCTTAATTTTAAATTTCAAATCTTTTCAAAAATCAAATCTTTTTCAAATCTTTATCTTATCTTGTTTTAAATTCAAAATTCAAAATTCAAATTTTAAAATTCAAATTTCAAAATCTTATCTTATCTTAATTCAATTTCAATTTTCAAAATTAAATCTTTTTCAAATATTCTTCTTATCTTATTTTCAAATCTTTCTTAATTAGTTACTTGTTTTCTCTTTCTTCTTTTTCAAAATTTCTTAACTAATTCTTCTCTCTCCTATTTTCGAAAACTTCTCTTCTATTTCTCTACCTTCTTTTTCGAAATTCATCATTCAATTTTCAAATCTTTTTAGTCAATTAGCCTTTATTTTTAAATTTAATTAATAAATAAAATAAAAAAATAAAAATATTTTAATTCTAGTTTCTCTTTTCACTTCTTAATTTTCGAATTCTTCTTCACTTTTATTCGAATTCTTCTTTCCCTCTCTCTATCTTCATTCTTCTTTCTTCTTCACATCTCACAGCAGGGAGTCCTCTATTCATTGACATAGAGCTCCCATTCTTCTTCTTTCATGTTTTCTTTTTCTTGTTTATGAGCAGGAACAACAAGCTAAAGCACAACACTCCGGAAGAAACCTCATAGAGCTATTCGAACAAGAAACTAAAAACACAAATATGGCAGGTGAACAGAACAATGAAGGAGAAGAAGCAAGGAAGGTTCCTGGTAACTTCACTACACCCACTACTGATTTCAATGGAAGAAGTATCTCCATACCAGCCATTAGAGCAAACAACTTTGAGCTAAAGCCTCAGTTAGTCTCTTTAATGCAACAGAATTACAAGTTCCATGGACTTCCACTGGAAGATCCACATCAGTTCTTATCTGAATTCTTGAAAATCTGTGACACTGTTAAGACCAATGGAGTGGATCCCGAGGTCTATAATCTTATGCTCTTCCCTTATGCTGTTAGGGACAGAGCTAGGATATGGTTGGATTTCCAACCTAAAGAAAGCCTAGACTCCTGGAAAAAGCTGGTCAATGCTTTCTTGGCCAAGTTCTTTCCACCTAAAAAACTAAGCAAGCTCAGGGTGGAAGTTCAAACCTTCAGACAAAAAGAGGGTGAATCCCTCTATGAAGCTTGGGAAAGATACAAGCAACTGATCAGAAGATGTCCTCTTGACATGCTCTCAAAGTGGTCTATCTTAGGTATCTTCTATGATGGCCTTTTTGAGCTTTCCAAGATGTCCTTGGACCATTCTGCAGGTGGATCACTCCACTTGAAGAAAATGCCTAAAGAGGCACAGAAACTTATTGAAATGGTTGCAAATAACCAATTCATGTACACTTCTGAGAGAAATCCTGTGAACAATGGGGTGACTCAGAAGAAAGGAGTTCTAGAGGTTGATACTCTAAATGCCATATTGTCTTAGAACAAGATCTTGACCCAGCAGGTCAATATGATCTCTCAGCATTTGACTGGATCACAAACTGCAACTGGCAGCACTCAAGAAGCCTCCTATGATGGAGATGCCTATGATCCAGATCAACCTTCAATGGAGGAGGTGAATTACATGGGAGAACCCTATGAAAACACCTATAATCCTTCATGGAGGAATCATCCTAAACTTTCATGGAAGGGTCAACAGAAGCCTCAGCAAGGCTTCAACAATATTCAAGGTGGAAGAACCCATAATAGGTCCAACAACAGACCACCATTCCCATCTTCACAGCAATAGATGGAGACTTCTAAGCAGAGTCTTTCTGAACTAGCAACCATAGTCTCTGAGCTCTCCAAGACCACTCACAATTTTATAACTGAAACAAGGTCCTCCATCAGAAATATGGAGGTACAAGTTAGTCACCTGAGCAAGAGAATCCCTGAGACTCCTCCTAACACCCTTCCTAGTAACACTGAAGTAAACCCAAGAGAAGAGTGCAAGGCCATCACTGTTGAAGCTGAGGCCAAATTTGAAGGAGAATCACTGGCATTGAACGCCAGTAAGGAAGCCCCTACTGGGCATTCAACGCCCAAAGTGACAGAGAAGCTGGCATTGAACGCCAACTATGGGGCAGTAGCTGGGCGTTCAACGCCCAATGATACCCCAATTCTAGGGTTGAACGCCAGCCAGGGAATAGTGGCTGGGCGTTCAATGCCCATAAAGGCACATCAACTGGCGTTGAACGCCAGTGAAGGTATTCAAGCTGGGCGTTCAACACCCAAAGACACACAAGTTCTGGCATTGAATGCTACTATAGGGGTAGTTGGCAACCCTCAGCCTACTGAGAACTTCCCTATTAAAGAACTGATGGAACCTAAGGTTCATGAGGAACCCATTGAAGTTCCCTTGAATGTTTGGTTGAAGATCATAGAATCTGAAGAGTACTCCTCCTCTGATGAGGAAGAAGAAACTAGGGAAGAGCAAGTTGCTCGGTACCTAGGACTTCTTATGAAGTTGAATGCCAAGTTGTTTGGCACAGAGCCATTGGAGGAAGAACCTCCAGTGCTCACTAAGGAACTCAATGCCTTGGTTCAGCAGAAACTACCTCAGAAGCTGCCGGATCCCGGACGCTCCCTGATTCCCTGCACCTTTGGCACCATTACCTTTGATAAGGCTCTGTGTGACCTAGGGTCAAGCATAAACCTTATGCCACTCTCTGTAATGGTGAAATTGGAAATCTTTGAGGTACAAGCTGCAAGAATCTCTATAGAGATGGCAGACAAGTCCATGAAACAGGCTTATGGACTAGTAGAGGATGTCTTAGTGAAAGTTGAAGACCTTTACATCCCTGCTGATTTCATAATCCTGGATACTGGGGAGGAAGAGGATGAATCCATCATCCTTGAAAGACCTTTCCTAGCTACAGCCAAGGCTGTGATTGATGTAGACATAGGAGAACTAGTCTTGCAATTAGATGTGGACTGTCTTGTGTTCAAGGTTCATAAACCTCATTCTACCTCAGCTGAAGGAGGCACCATTCATAAACATGAAGTGCTTCAACCTTCTCTCTCAGTGCAAGGTTATACAGAACCCCCAGATACCAACTCTAAGTTTGGTGTTGGACAGTGTTCCGAGAGTTACCTAAAATTGGGAGGTCGATCTCGGATGAGATCTTTTGATCTGGACTGGGCTGCCGTGTCCGACTTGTTGACGCAGGAGGTGTTGCTGGTCCTTATGCACCGGAGGGGGGGTAGTACCTGCAAGAGACTCCGATGGTTAAGTCAGTATGGGCTTTTGGCAGTTTTTTTGTAGAATTAGAGTATGAGTTATACCTGGGTGCTCTAGTGTATTTATAGTAGTGTTGAATGACCTTCCTTGAGATAAGTTTGTTATCTTATCTTATCTTTTGTGGGCGAGATCACCTATCTTATAGCCAGCCGCCTTCTGGTAGGCGGTGACTCTTCTTTCTTGGACCTCTTTGGGCCTCTGAGGTGACTCGTCCGAGCTCTTTATGAAGAGGTCGGCGATCGGCCAAACTCAAAAGAGGTCGGTCGCTTTGTTCTCGTCCAACCCGGACCTTGTAACTCAGACTAGTGTATGAACAGTGCCCCTGCTTGAGCTTCGATCTTTTCGTGAGGTTGTGCTCGTTTCTGAGCTTCGACCTTTTTGGGGAAGTCGTACTCGAGCATTGATTTGGTTGATTTCGAGTTGCTCCTCCTCGTGCGAGTCTGGCATTGCTTTTGCTTTTATGCAAAGCGTTTTTAGCGGCGTGCTTTTTGGAGTGCATTTTATTTCCTTGGGAACGTGCGAGTGCCCTAAAAGCCCATTGATTAGGTTTTTTATTGCTCTTTACCGTTTCGTTTCCCTCTTTATCTTTGTTTGAAATCGAAGAAGAAGAGTTTTCACTTTTCTCAGCCTCCTTCGTTCCTCTGCTTCCTTGCTTTTTTCTTCTCTGCAAAGATTTCCGTTCGTCTGGCTTTTTCGATTCTTGCCCCAAGCTTCCCTTTTTCTTTCGAGCAGTGCTTGTGGATTGCTGGTGCTCTCGTTGCTCACCCATCATTTCTGTTCTTCCCCTTTCTGCAGGTTGGTTCTTCTATTTTATACCTCTTTCTACTATTCTACTTGGCTTTTGATGATTGTTGCATGCTTTGTTTCTTTAAAATCTTTTTATCTTTGTTGCTTCAGTTTTTTGGAAATGTTGATGCTTGGGTGAACCGTTTACACTTTTTCTTTTTGGTGATGGGACTAGGGTTTTGTTTTCGATTCCCTATGTTCCTTCTTTGCTGTATGTTCCGAGGGTTACCTGAAACTGAAGGTCGATCTCGGATGAGATCTGTTATGGTGGCCGGAGCTGTCGTGTCCGACTTGTTGGAGCTGGTGGTGCTGTTGATCCTTGGTTACCGGAGGGTGGTGGTACCTGCAAGAGACTCCGATGCTTAAGTTAGCACGGGCTTTAAGCAGGTTTTTTGTGTAGAATCAGAGTATGAGTTATACCTGGGTACTCCAGTGTATTTATAGTAGTGCATGGTGACCTTTCTAGATAAGATAAGTTAGTTATCTTATCTTATCTTTAAGTGAAGTCATCTTATCTCTTAGGGGAATTGCATTTATCTTTCTGGGCTTTAGATTGGGCTGCGTCCCTTCATTTGGGCCTGCTTGGGCTTCTTATGACGATTTGGCCGAACTCTTTCGAGAAGAGGTCGGGGATCCTGACCTGAAGAGGTTGGTCGCTTTGTCTTCAATTAGCCCGAGTCGGATAGCTTGACCCAGGGTATGAACAGTGCCCCTGTTTGAGCTCGGTCTTTCCTTTGAGGTCGTGTTTTTACGCTTCGACCCCTTTTAGGGAAGCCGTGCTTGAGCATTTTGTCTTTTGTCGATCTCCCATATAACTCCCCTTGGAGCTCTTTGGATATGAAGCGTTTCTTTCCCCCTTTAGTTGTGGCACACGTTTCGCTTTTCTTGGAAACATGAGAGGGTTTTAATGCTTATTAACTCCTCTTGCCGTTCCTTCTTTCCCTCTTTTACATCTCATTTTGAATTTCAAAAAGACTTGCTTTCAGTTTCTTCTTCTCCTTTCTCTTTGCTTTTGCTCGTTGCAGTGCTTCGTTCCTCTACCCTTGCTTCGAAAGCAATTTGTTGGTGTGGATTTGTCGCTGTTTCTTCCTGATCCTTCCCTCGCGCTTGCTTCTTCTTCCTCTACAGGTTGGTATTTCTTTTCCTTTTATGTTTTCGTTAGTCGCCTTCTTGTATATCTCCACTGTTGCATGTATTTTTTACTGATTTTGTCTCTGAGAATCTTGACCCCTTCGAAAAAAAGATTATGTCTTTCCTTTCGACATTTTGTTTTCACGATTTTCTAAAAAAGCTTGCATCTTTGTGGTGATCTCTGCACTCTTTTGCTGTGACGTGCGCCTGGTAATTTTTGCTCCCTTAGGGTTTTATTGTTTGTCACAATTTTTGTCTCTTTTCGTGCTTGTATCCCCCTGATCAAAGTCTTGGCTTTTGCGAATTTTTTGGTATATTTATAGCTTTAAAAACTTCTTGTAGCTTTGGTGATAAACTGTCAGTAGGAAAGGTTGTAACTTTGATGTTTTTTGTTGGTGATGATGACTTTCTTGCTATTTTGTGTGGAGTGTTGTTTGCCAGAGAAGGATTTTTCTTGTTGAGAGATGTTAGGGGATAGACTCTCGATTTCTTTCCTTCCGGGTTCTTGCCTTGTTACTGCCTCCAAAGGGTGCCCCTGGACTTTAGTGTGAGTCCTGGGGTTTCTCTTTTACTACCGTATCTGACTCTTGATGTTCATATGTTATTGTCCATGTTGTTTTTTTATTTGCCCGAGTTGTTTGGTAGTGACCGCATTTTTCTTTTTCTTTCTGTAGGAATAGTTGACCCATGTCTTCCCGCAAAAATATTGTTGAGATGTCTACTAAAATTCCGGATGGCATGTCTGACTGCCTGGACTCCATTGTGTTAATATGTGTTACTGTAGTTGACCCTGAGTATTGTGTGCGACTTAGGAGGCATCATAGGATTTGTAGTAATCGGGACCAGGAGAAAAATTATGAGTTGGTGTCACCTGATCCTGAGGAGAGGGTTTGTTTTCCTCCATTGACTCAAGGGAAACGTCCTTTTTTCTATGCTTATGACTACTTCTTTAGTCAATTGAATATTACCATTCTTTTTACCCCTTTTGAGACCGAGCTATTGTGGTCCTGTAATGTAGCTCCTTCTCAGCTCCTTTCGAACTCATGGGGTTTCATAAAAATCTTTCAATTATTATGTCAGGAACTGGATATCCAACCTACCCAAACTCTCTTTCTTATCTTTTTGTGTTGACGAAGCCTGGGGTAGCTAAGAAGAAAGCTTCCTGGATTTTTTTTTGAGCTACCCAAAGAAAGAAAGTGTTCTCCATGTATGACGAGTCTTTTAGGGATTTTAAGAATTACTATTTCAAGGTCCGAGCTGTTGAGGGAGCTCGGCCCTTCTTTTTGGATGAAAATAATGAACCTGCCTTTCCTTTGTGCTGGAAAAAGAATGTGGTAGTGGCTAGGTATTCTTGGAAAAGTTTGGATGAGGTCGAGCAGGCCTTTGTGCATGTGTTGGAGGAAAATTGGGGAGAGCCTCCCCATCTCGACACGAAGAAGTTTCTAGGAGATCCTTCCCTTCTTCGGGCTGAATTGGGTAGTTGCCGACTTCTTTTTTAGTTTTTCTTTATTTTTTTGTTTGTCTTCTGTTTGGGCGAGATGACCCTTGGGGCTAACTTGTCTGACAACTTTTTAGTGTTCTGGTAGAACCTTTTTTAGTTAGTTTGAACAATTTTGATAGCCTTGTCATAGAGTCGTGGCTTTTTGGGCCAAGCTATGTCCCTTTTAACACACGCTTGTCGTTGGTCCGACTTCTCTTGTCGGTCTGAGCTGTAGCTTTCGTTGGTCTGACTTCTCTTGTCGGTCCAAGCAGTAGCTTTCGTGGGTCCGACTTCTCTTATCGGTCCAAGCTAAGTTATTTTTAGTAGTCCATTTTTAGTTAGACCATGTCAGGCCGCTTTTTATGGATTACTTTTTATAACTTCTTGCATTAATCTGTTTTTATTGCTTTCACCTTGCCGACCTTATTGTAATCGGGCGATGAATTTGGTTTTCACCTTGCCGACTTTGTCGTGATTGGGCGATGAATTTGGTTTTCACCTTGCTGACCTTGTCGTAATCGGGCAATGAATTTTTGCGCTTAGATTAATGCGTCTTGGTAGGAAACTTTTTAGGGAATCTGAAAAACTTTATTCTAGTAGAAATTAGGCATATAGACAAGAATGTATACATATCAGTACTTACCCTTCTAAATCGGGTAATTTTGTAGATCTTGGCTTGGGGCCTCATTAAAAAACCTCTTCAGAAAAAAGAGTGCACCTTGACCTAAGATCTTTATTACTTTCTAACTATAGTACCTTCTTAGGTTACAAGCATGCCATGACCTTGGTAGCTCTTGTCCCTCGAGGTCAGACACCTTGTAGTAGCCTTTTCCCAGTACCTCTACAACTCGGTAAGGTCCTTTCCAGTTAGCTACCAGCTTCCATTCTCCTGATCGACCTGCTCCAATGTCATTTCAGATTAGGATTAGATCGTCATTAGCAAAGCTTCGCCGAATTACCCTCTGATTATACCTTGAGGTCATTCGACGCTTTAACGCTTCCTCTTTAATCCGAGTTCTTTCTCAGACTTTTGGAAGTAGGTCGAGCTCTTCCCTTTGATTTTGGGAGTTGGTCTCTTCATTGTAGAGGATCATTCTAGGGGATCCTTCCTCTATCTCCACTGGGATCATTGCCTCCATTCCGTAAGCAAGTCGGAAGGGTGATTCTCCTGTGGTGGAGTGCGGAGTTGTCCGATATGCCCATAGGACTTGTTGAAGCTCTTCGGTCCAAGCTCCCTTTGCATCCTGTAGTCTTCGTTTTAACCCGGCTAGTATGACTTTGTTGGCAGCTTCTTCCTGTCTGTTAGCTTGTGGGTATTCTACGGATGTGAATTGGTGCTTTATTTTCAAGTCAGCTACCAAGTTTCTAAAATCTGTATCAGTAAATTGAGTGCCATTATCTGTGGTGATAGAGTAAGGGACCCCAAACCTTGTAATAATGTTCTTGTATAGAAATTTTTGACTTCTTTGAGCGGTGGCATTGGCTAGGGGCTCTGCCTCAACCCATTTTGTGAAATAGTCTACCCCTATAATGAGGAACTTGACTTGTCCCGATCCTTGGGGAAAGGGTCCGAGGAGGTCTGGCCCCTATTTTGCGAACGGCCAAGGTGACGTTACACTGATGAGCTCTTCTGGTGGAGCGATGTGGAAGTTAGCATGCTTCTGACATGGTGGGCATGTCTTGACGAACTCTGTTGCTTCTTTGTGTAAGGTTGGCTAGAAGAATCCAGCTCGGAGTACCTTTTTAGAAAGAGCTCGTGCCCCCAAGTGGTTGCCACACATGCCACTGTGTACTTCTTCCAGGACTTCCCTTGTATTGGAAGTCGGTACGTATTTTAGGAGGGGTGTTGAGATCCCTCTCCTATATAAGATGTTTCCCACCATAGTGTAGTACTGTGCTTCTCGTATCAACCTCTTTGCCTCCTTTTTATCTGTGGAGAGTGTCTCTGTCTTGAGGTAGTTAATAATGGGGGTGTCATCTACTCTTAATCCTGACCAGATATGGTTAGGACCTTTTCCTCTGTGATTGATGGGCTTTGCAATGTTTCTTGGATGAGGCTTCTGTTATTGCCCCGTGGTTTGGTGCTGGCTAATTTTGAGAGTGCATCCGCCTGAGCATTCTGTTCTTGAGGTATATGTTGGACCTTATATTCCCCAATCTGTCTGAGCTGTTCTCTAGTTTTGTCGAGATATTTCTTCATGGTAGGGTCCTTAGCTTGGTAGCTCCCTTCTATTTGTGAGGTAACTACTTATGAATCACTGAAGATGGTAAGCTTTTGAACTCCTACCTCCTTAGCCAGCCTCAAACCAGCCAGTAATGCCTCATATTCAGCTTGATTATTTGAAGTGGGGAATTCAAATTTTAGTGAGAGTTCGATTTGGATTATCTGATCGCTTTTTATTATCACACTTGTGCCACTCCCGGTTTTGTTTGAAGAGCCGTCCACGTAGAGATTCCATCTTGTGGGAGTTTCCGGGGTATTAGTGTACTCAGCAATAAAGTCAGCCAGGTACTGTGATTTGATGGCTGTCTGAGCTTCATATAGAAGATCGAATTCGGACAACTCGATCGTCCATTGCAGGATTCTTCCCGCTAAGTCTGTCTTCTATAGGATGCCTTTTATGGGCTGATTGGTCCGAACCTTGATAGTGTGCGCTTGAAAGTACGGACGAAGTCGTCGAGAAGTGAGTATGAGTGCATAGGCAAACTTTTCTATCTTTTGATAGGTTAGTTCGGCCCCTTGTAAAGCTTTGCTGATGAAGTAGATGGGTTGCTGCTCACCCTCGTTTTCTCTGACAAGTGCTGAGGTGATCGCCCGATTTCCCACTGCGAGGTATAATATGAGTACTTCTCCTTCCCGTGGTCAGGTAAGAACTGGTGGTTACCCCAAGAATTTTTTGAAATCTTGGAAGGCTTGCTCACACTCCGTTGTCCACTCAAACCTCTTTCATTTCCTTAATATGGCGTAAAAGGGAAGAGATCTGATGGCTGAGTCGGCTAGAAACCTGGACAAGGCTGCAAGTCTTCCGTTGAGCTGTTGTACTTCTTTGACGCAGGTCGGGCTTTTCATGTCAAGTATAGCCTGACATTTATCTGGGTTTGTCTCGATTCCTCTTTGCGTGAGCATGAAGCCCAAGAATTTGCCAGCTTCTACCGTAAAGGTGCATTTTGCGGGATTGAGTCGCATTCCATGCTTTCTAATGGTGTCGAACACTTGGGTTAGATTGGGCAACAAGGATTCCTCACTTTGTGTTTTTACTAGCATATCATCTACGTAAACCTCCATTAATTTCCCAATGTGGTCTGCAAAAACTTTGTTCATCAATCTTTGGTAGGTAGCTCCTGCATTTTTGAGCCCGAATGGCATGATAATATAGCAAAAATTTGCTTTTGGGGTTAAAGAACGAGGTCTTTTCTTGATCGGGTGGATACATCGGGATTTGATTGTATCCTGAATAAGCATCCATGAAGGAGAGGTACTTGTATCCGGAAGATACGTCCACTAGAACGTCTATACTTGGGAGTGGGTATGGATCTTTTGGGCAGGCTTTATTGAGATCGGTGTAGTCAGTGCACATCCGCCACTTCCCATTTGACTTTTTTACCAAGACAACGTTGGCTAGCCATAGTGGGTATTTGACCTACCTTATGAACCCTGCCTCTAGTAAGGCTTGTACCTGTTCTTCCACAGCTTGGGACTTTTCTGGTCTGAGCTTCCTATGCTTCTGCTGCACTGGCCGAGATCCTGGGTATACCTCCAGTTTATGGCACATTAGTTTGGGATCTATGCTCGGCATGTCTGCGGCCTTCCATGCAAAGAGGTCGGCGTTATCTTTTAGGAATTGTATCAAAGACTCCTTTAAATCTCCCTTTAAGGTTGCCCCGACATTTGTCGTCCTATCCCGGGCATCGCCGATTTGGACCTCTTCAATCTCGCCTCTCGGCTGTGGACGAAGTTCCTCACGAGCTCGGACTCCCCCGAGCTCAATAGTGTTGACTTCCTCTCTTTTGGGGTTGCCTTTAAGGTTTAGACTTTCATTGTAACAGCATCGTGCGATTTTTTGGTCTCCCTTTATCGCGGCGATCACCTCCGGAGTTGGGAACTTCATGCAGAGATATGGAGTCGAGACTACTGGGGCGAGCTGGTTCAGTGTTGTCCGACTTATTAGGGCATTGTAAGCTGAGCTCACGTCGACTACGATGTAGTCTATGTTGAGTGTCCTTGACCGGGTTCCTTTTCCAAAGGTTGTGTTTAACGAGATATATCCAAGTGGTTGAATTGGAGTGTCTCCTAGTCCGAACAGGCTATTCGGATATGCTCTGAGCTCTTTATCTTGCAAACCGAGTTTGTCGAAGGCGGATTTGAACAAGATATTTGTGGAGCTTCCTTGGTCTACCAGTGTTCTATGGAGATTAGCGTTGGCCAGTATGATGGTAATGACCATGGGATCATCATGTCCCGGGATAATGCTTGTTGCATCTTCTTGGGTGAAGGTAATAGTGGGGAGGTCGGATGACCTCTCTCCTTTCCCAACATGATATACCTCTTTAAGGTGTCTTTTGGGAGATGATTTAGAGATCCCTCCTCCTGCGAATCCTCCATTTATCATATGAACATGTCTCTCAGGAGTGTGAGGTGGTCGTTCAGCCCACCCGACCTCTTCGTCCCTTCTTCTTTTTCTTGGTTCCTCAGCCTTGTTGGCTAAGTACCGATCTAGTCACCCTTCTCTTGCCAATTTCCCTTTGACATTTTTTAAGTCAAATCACTCGTTAGTAGGATGTCCGTAAATTCGGTAGTATTCGCAGTACTCTGTCTGACTTCTCCCTCCTTTTTGCTTTTGATTGGGTGGGGTGGTGGGATCTTCTCAGTGTTACATATTTCTTGGTAAACATCCACAAGAGACACCCGAAGAGAGGGTGTAATTGTGGTATTTTCTGGGCTTCTCATTGGGTTGATCTTCTTTTTCTTGGACTCTTTATCCTTGTCCCAAGAGGTGTAGAAGAATCCAGGTTTTGAGGTTTCTCCTAATCGAGAATTCTCCTCCATGTTAATATACTTCTCTGCCCGTTCTTGTACCTTGTTCAGAGATGTTGGATGCTTTTTTGATATGGAGTGACTAAAAGGTCCTTCTCTTAGGCCATTGATGAGACCTATGATGGCTGCTTCTGTTTATAGACTTTGTATGTCCAGACATGCTTTGTTGAATCTTTCCATGTAGCTGCGAAGACTCTCCCGATCTCCTTGCTTAATCCCTAATAGGCTTGGGGCGTGTTTGGCTTTGTCCTTCTGGATGGAGAATCTGGCAAGGAATTTTTTGGCTAAGTTGTCAAAACTTGTGATGGATCTGGGAGGCAAACTATCGAACCACTTTATTGCTTTCTTTGTTAGGGTAGTCAGGAAGGCTTTGCATTGAATGGCGTCCGAGGCATCAGTGAGGTACATTCTGCTTCTGAAATTGCTGAGATGATGGCCGGATCAGAGGTACCGTCATATGGGGTCATGTCGGGAGCTTTAAAATCCTTTGGGACTTTAGCTTTTATGATCTCTTTGGTGAAGGGATCTTGGTCCTGGTGGGAGCTGTCATCATGACTGGACTGAACTGTTTTAGCTTTGAGATCAGCCTCGAGCTTTAAGAGCTTGTCTTCTAGCTCTCGGCATCGTCTAGTTTCTCTCTGGAGGTCCCTCTCAGCTTCGCGCTGGTATTCGGCTTCCTGTTCAAGCTATTTGAGACGATCCTGCTGTTCTCGGAGGAAATCTAAAATCTCTATATTTGGAGAATGCTTGTCTCCGTTCGGTTGAGGTGTATCCTTTGGTGTGATGTCCGCGTTCTTATGCGGTGTTCTTTCTTCTAAACCGGAGTTGTGATCGTTGTCAAGGTTGTCCGCCATGATGATGGAATGACTTCCAGGTTCCCTGGCAACGGCGCCAATGTTCCAAAGGTTACCTGAAACTGAAGGTCAATCTCGGATGAGATCTGTTATGGTGGTCAGAGCTGTCGTGTCCGACTTATTGGAGCTGGTGGTGCTGCTTATCCTTGGTCACCGGAGGGTGGTAGTACTTGCAAGAGATTCCGATGCTTAAGTTAGCACGGGCTTTAAGTAGGTTTTTTGTGTAGAATCAGAGTATGAGTTATACCTGGGTGTTCCAGTGTATTTATAGTAGTGCGGGCTGACCTTTCTAGATAAGATAAGTTAGTTATCTTATCTATTCTTTAAGTGAAGTCATCTTATCTCTTAGGGGAACTGCCTTTATCTTTCTAGGCTTTAGCTACCTTTAGATTGGGCTGTGTCCCTTCTGTTCATACCCTGCGTCGAGCTGTCTGACCCGGGATGATTAGCGACAAGACGACTGACCTCTTTAGGTCAGACTATCCAACCTCTTCCTAAAGAGCTCGGCCAAATTGCCTGGAAAGCCCAATAAAGGGCCCGAATAGAGGAACACGACCCAAAATCCAAAGGCACCCAAAGCCTATAGAGATAAGGGCAGTTCCCTTGAAGATAGGATGACCTCACTCAAAGATAAGTTAAGATAAGATAAGATAACTAACTTATCTTATCTAAGAAGGTCATTCTACACCATTATAAGTACACTGGAGCACCCAGGTATAACTCATACTCTAATTCTACTAAAAACTTGCTTAATACCCTTGCTAACTTAAGCATCGGAGTTCCTTGCAGGTACCACCACCCTCCGGTGACAAAGGGTCAGCAGCATTGTCAGCCCAACAAGTCAGACGCGGCAGCTCCGGCCACCACCTACACGCCGGATACGTCATCTCCGACCAGCACAGAAGATCTCCTCCGAGATCGACCTACAGTTTCAGGTAACCCTCGGAACATTGGCACCGTTGCTAGGGAACCTGGAATTCATCCCATCACCATGGCGGACGACCATGACAACGACCACGATTCGGATCTAGAAGATAGAACGCTGCACAAGAACGCGGACACTACACCAAAAGATACTCCTTAACTTAACAAAAACAACGATTCACCAAATGTGGGAGCCATGGAGGCACTTCAAGATCGCTTAAAGCAACTCAAAAAAGAGGTGGAGCATCAACGAGAAGCTGAGAGAGACCTACGAAGGGAAGTTAGGCGACACCGTGATTTAGAGGACAAGCTCCTCAAACTCGAAGAAGATTTCAAGACCAAGACTACTCGATCCGATCACGAAGACGACTCCTGTAAGGACCAAGACCCATTCACAAAAGAGATCATGAGGACCAAAATCCCAAAGGACTTCAAACTTCCCGACATGACTTTATACGATGGCACAGTAGATCCCAGCCATCATCTCAGTAATTTCAGAAGTAGAATGTACCTCACCGATGCCTCAGATGCAGTTCGCTGCAAAGCCTTCCCAACTACTTTAACAAAGACAGCAATTAGATGGTTCGACAAATCTATCCCCTAAGTCCATCTCAAGCTTCGACGACTTAGCCAAGATGTTTCTGGCCAGATTCTCTATCCAGAAAGACAAAGCTAAGCACACCCCAAGTCTATTAGGAATCAAGCAAGGAGATCAGGAAAGTCTTCGCAGCTACATGGAAAGATTCAACAAAGCATGTCTGGACATACAAAGCCTACCAACAGAGGCCTCCATTATGGGTCTCATCAATGGCTTGCGAGAGGGACCTTTTAGCCAATCTATATCGAAAAAACATCCCACATCTCTGAACGAAGTGCAAGAACGAGCAGAGAAGTACACTAACATGGAGGAGAACTCTCGACTAGGAGAGACCTCAAAATCTGGATTTTCCTACTCCTCCCGAGATAAGGATAAAGAGTCCAAAAAGAAAGAAGATCAATATGGGGAAAAAATAAAAAAATACCACAACTACACCCCCTTCGGGTGTCCCTTGTGGATGTCTACAGAGAAGTTTTCCATACTGAAAAAATATCCCCAGCTCGACCACTCAAAAGCAAAAAAGGGGGAGGAAATCGGACCGAATATTGCGAATACCATCGAATTCGTGGACATTCCACCAACGAATGCTTTGACCTAAAAAATGTCATAGAAAAACTGGTAAGAGAAGGGAAATTAGACTGGTACCTAGCTAACCGAGTCAATGAACAAAGAAAAAGAAGAAGGGACGAAGATGTCGGACGAACTGAGCGATCACCTCGTACACCAGAGAGACACGTCCACATGATACACAGAGGATTTGCGGGAGGATGAATCTCCAAATCATCTCGCAAAAGATATCTTAAAGAAGTATATCTTGTCGAAGGAAAAGAGGAAGCACCCGACATCCCCTAATTACTTTTACTAAAGAGGACGCATCCGGTATCATCTCAAGACACGATGATCCCATGGTCATCACTATCATACTGACAAACGCAAATCTCCACTGCACACTGGTAGACCAAGGACGCTCCGCTGACATCTTGTCCAAAACTGCCTTTGATAAACTCGGCCTGGAAGAAAAAGAACTCAGAGCATATCCAAAGAGCCTGTTTGGACTGGGAGACACTCCAGTTCAGCCACTTGGATACATCTCACTGCACACAACCTTCGGAAAAGGAAACTAGTCAAGAACACTCAAGATAGACTATATCGTGGTTGACGTGAGTTCACCCTACAACGCCTTAATAAGTTGGACAACATTGGATCAGCTCGACGCAATAGTCTCGACTCCACATCTATGCATGAAATTTCCAACTGCAGAGGGGATAGCTACAATAAAAGCAGACCAGAAGACGGCGCGCCGCTATTACAATGAAAGTCTAAACCTCAGAGGCAGAGGAGAAGAATTCCACACAATCGAACTCAGTGGAGTTCAGAGACGGGAAAAATTCCGCCCACAACCTGAAGGTGAAGTAGAAAAAGTCCAGATCAGAGACATCATGGACAAAACAACCAATATCGGTACAATCCTAAAAAGAGACACAAAAGAATCACTCGTACAGTTCTTACGAGATAACGTCGATTTCTTTGCATGGAAGGCTGCAGACATGCCAGGCATAGACCCCAAGTTAATGTGCCACAAGCTAGCAGTCTACCCAGGATCTCGGCCAGTACAACAGAGACGTAGAAAGCTCGGACCAGAACGTTCCCAAGCTATGGAGGAACAGGTACAAGCTCTACTAGAGGCAGGATTCATAAGAGAAGTCAAGTACCCACTATGACTAGCTAACATCGTCTTGGTAAAGAAATCAAATGGGAAATGGCGGATGTGCACCGACTACACTGATCTCAACAAAGCCTGCCCAAAAGATCCTTACCCACTCCCAAGTATCGACGCTCTAGTGGATGCCTCCTCCGGATATAAATACCTCTCGTTTATGGACGCATATTTGGGATATAATCAAATCCCAATGTATCCACTCGACCAAGAAAAAACTGTATTCTTAACCCCAAAAGCAAACTACTGCTATATCGTCATGCCTTTTGGCCTTAAAAATGCGGGAGCTACTTATCAGAGATTAATGAATAAGGTCTTTACGGATCACATCAGAAAAATCATGGAAGTCTATGTGGACGATATGTTAATAAAGACACAAAGTGAAGAGACGTTATTGTCAGACTTGACCCAAGTATTCGACACTATAAGAAGGCATGGCATGCGACTCAACCCTGCTAAATGCACCTTCGCAGTAGAAGCTGGTAAATTCTTGGGTTTTATGCTCACACAAAGAGGAATCGAGGAAAATTCGGATAAATGCCGGGCCATACTCGACATGAAGAGCCCGACTTGTGTCAAAGAGGTACAACAACTCTACGGAAGGTTGGCAACTGTTCCGAGGGTTACCTGAAACTGTAGGTCGATCTCGAACGAGATCTTCTATGCTGGTCGGTGCTGACGTGTCCGATTTGTTGAACTGGCTGGACTGCTGATCCTTCGTCACCGGAGGGTGGGGGGTACCTGCAAGGGACTCCGATGCTTAAGTTAGCAAGGGTATTAAGCAGGTTTTTTAGTAGAATCAGAGTATGAGTTATACCTGGGTGCTCCAGTGTATTTATAGTAGTGTGGGCTAACCTTTCTGATAAGATAAGTTAGTTATCTTATCTTATCTTATCTTATTTTGAGTGAAGTCAGCTTATCTTCAAGGGAACCGTCTTTATCTCTATAGGCTTGGATTGCCTTTGGATTTGGGTCGTGTTCCTCTATTTGGGCCCTTTATTGGGCTTTCCTGTCGATTTGGCCGACCTCTTTGAGAAGAGGTCGGATAGCCTGACCTGAAGAGGTCGGTCGCTTTGTCACTGAACATCTCGGGTTGGATAGCTCGACCCAAGGTGTGAACAGTGCCCCTGCTCGAGCTCGGTTTTTCTTTTTGAGGTCGAGTCTTAGACTTCGATCCTTCTCTGGTGAAGCCGAACTCGAGCATTTGTCGACTTCTTTCTTTTTGTAGAATTTTTTGAATGTGGAATGTTTTCCTCTGAAAGCGCCCGCTTTTATAGTAGCGTTCTGTTCTTGGGAACGTGCGAGGGTTTAATACCTTCATTAATTGGTTTTAATTGCCCCGTTCCCTTGGCTTTTGTTCCGAGGGTTACCTGAAACTGGAGGTCGATCTCGGACGAGATCTTCCATACTGGTTGGAGATAACGTGTCCGGCTGGCTGATGACTGCCGGAGCTGTTGTATCCGACTTGTTGGACTTGCTGCACTGCTGATCCTTGCCACCGAAGGGTGGGGGTACCTGCAAGAGACTCCGATGCTTAAGTTAGCACGGGTATTAAGCAGGTTTTATGTAGAATCAGAGTGTGAGTTATACCTGGGTGCTCTAGTGTATTTATAGTAGATGGGGCTGACCTTTCTGATAAGATAAGTTAGCTATCTTATCTTATCTTTATCTTTATTTTGGGTGAAGTCAGCTTATCTTCAAAGGAACCGCCTTTATCTCTATAGGCTTGGATTGCCTTTGGATTTGGGTCGTGTTCCTCTATTTGGGCCCTTTATTGGGCTCTCCTGTTGATTTGGCCGACCTCTTTGAGAAGAGGTCGGGTAGCCTGACCTGAAGAGGTCGGTCGCTTTGTCGCCAATCATCCCAGGTCGGATTGCTCGACCCAGGGTATGAACAGTGAGCTCGGTCTTTTTGCTGAGGTCGAGCATTTTGTCGATTCCTTTCTTTGTAGAGTCTTTTTGAATGTGGAATGTTTTCCTTTAAAAGCGTGCGCTTTTATATCGGCGCTTTGGAAACGTGCGAGGGTTTAATACCCTCATTAATTGACTTCAAATGCCCCGTTTCCCTTGGTTTTATTTTGAATTTTGCCATCAGAAACGGTTTCTCTTCTTCGTTCCTCTTCGTAACTTCTCCCTTTACTCTCTCATTTTCTGTTTTTCCTTAGAGTTTCACAGTTTCTTCCTGCGACGCCTGCTCTTCTATTGCTTTCTGTGGAAGAGGAGTGATTCTGGGTTTCTCCTTCTGTCTTCTTCCGGCGAATTTTTTCCGTTCGAAGGGTGGCTCTGTCGCTTCTTGCTCTTCAGCTTTCTTTCGAGGTTTTCTTCTATTTTTCAGGTTCGATTTTTCCTCCTCCGTCATTTTTATGCCTGTTTTGAGAAAGTTTTTATCTTAGTTGGGAAAAGTTTGGATCTTTCTACTTTCTGCTGTGCCTGATCACTGTGCGTTTCGTAATTTTTTCGTCTTTTGCATGGTCTTTTTTGCTTTTCCTGTTGCTTGATACCTTTAGGGTTTTTGCATGTTGTGAAATGCTTTTGATTTTGAAGCTTTGGAATGATAATTTTGTTTGATTCTGAAAAAAAGGTTGCATATTTGGTGATTTTTTCCTGGTATGTTTGCTGTTGTTTCTTGCTGAAAGACTGTAGGAAGATGATTTTCTGTTTTGTTTGTGTTTTGTCTTTCTCCTATGAAAAATGCTTGCTGTTTGAGGTCTTCTATTCTTGTTTGCGGGATGCCGGGACGTAAGTAGATTTTCCTTGATACCTCGCTTTGTTACTGCCTCCAAAGGATGCCCTAGGAGTTTTAGTTTGAGTCTTGAGGCTTCCTTTTTCTGTGTATTCGCCCGCCGAGATGTTTTTGAGTAATCCGTTCTTCTTTTCTTTTGTAGGGTTTAGTTGGCCTCATGTCTTCCCGAAATAATGTTGTAGAGATGCCTTCCCGGGTTCCTGAGGGTATAGCCGATTAGGTGGACTCGATGGTTCTTATGTGTGTCTCTCTGGTTGATTCTGAATTTTGTGCACAGCTTAGACAGTTTCATAGTGTTTGTAGTAATTCCAGTGATGAGAAGAACTATGAGCTTGTCCCTCCCTCTTCTGATGAAAGAGTCTGCTTTTCTACTCGGGTTGTTGATGATCGCCCCTTCTTTTATGTTTATGATTTTTTCTTCGGTCCGCTGGGTATCACCCTTCCTTTTACTCCATTTGAAACCGATCTGTTATGGTCCTGTAATGTTGCCCCCTCTCAACTTCACCCCAATTCCTGGGGTTTCATAAAAATTTTCCAATTGTTGTGCAATGGTTTTGGTATTCCTGCTTCCCAATCTCTCTTTTTCTATTTGTTTGTCTTGACTAAGCCCGGTGTGGTAAAAAAGAAGTCAGCTTGGGTCTCCTTCCGTTCCACCCAGGGAAAGAAGGTCTTTTCCATGTTTTACGAGTTGTTCTGTGATTTTAAAAACTACTTTTTCAAAGTCTGAGCTGTTGAAGGAGCTCGGCCCTTTTTTCTGGATGAAAATGACGAACCTGCTTTTCCCTTGGAATGGCAAAAAGATGTGAGGGTCTCTAGATATGCATGGGAAATGCTGGATGAGGCTGAACGAGCCTTCGTGACTGTCTTGGAAGATCGCTGGGGTCATCCTCCCCATCTCGACACAAAGAAATTTCTAACCAATCCTTCTCTTCTTCAAACTGAACTGGGTATCTTGTGTTTATCTGTTTATGTTGCTTGTAGCTGTCTTTCCGACTTGTAGCTTAACTTCTGTTTTATTTGCAGAGGCAATGAAGAATAATGAAGCTATAAAAGCTTTTAAGAGGGCGCAGAGGGCGACTGATGCTAGGAATATTGCGGCCAAGGCGGCTGGGGAGGGGTCCTCCCAAATGCGCGAGAAGTCATCAGTGCCGAGTTCTCCTGGGGTGATGAAGGTGGTCCCTACACCCCGAGTCCGTTTGGTGGATCCTCACCCCACTTCTGCCGCTCCATCTGTTGCTCCTACCAATAAAAAACAAAAAACAGCCGAGCCCTTTGACCTCGATGCTCCTGATTTCAATGCCATTGAGTTTGTGGATCAGCAAATCGGTCCCTATGGCTCCCTCTCTACGGATGATGTGTCCATCGTCCATCACTTGGAATTTATGGCCCGAAATCACGTAAAGATGGCGTATATGGTGGTCGCCATATGTCGGACTGCTCAGAATCTCCCTCTCCATGCCACTAAAGCGTTTATGGAGGAGGCAAAACAAGAGTTTGATCGGATGAGGGAGTTGAAGGAGGAACTTGAGATAAAGGTAGCCAAGCTGGAGAAGGACTTAGAGAACGAGAAGGCGAGTTCTCAATCACTGGCAGCTTCTTTGAGGTTGGCTGAGGACACAGCCATGATGCACAAAGATAGTTACGTTACATCCTATCGGGAGATGTTGCGTTTGAGGGGGGAGCTCGACAATGTCCGGGAAGATTATTCTGAGCTCCAAAGTCATCTCATTGGCAGCGTGACTACTGCTTACGAGAACTTGAAGGAGCAAGTTCGGGTTATTGCTCCCGAGGCCGATCTCACTCCCTTTAGCTTGGACAACATTGTCAGGGATGGCAAGATTGTCCCTGATGATGGGGATGATGATGATGAGGTCGATCCCCTCCCTGTGTCTTCTGCCAAGGTGTCAGCGCCTACTGTTCCTCCTGCCAAGGTCGACCCTCCCGCTTCTAATCCTGACTGTCAGATTTTAAACCGGGATGATGGTACTGTGGATGCTGTTCCTCTCCAGGCTCGCCCTCCTTCTCCTCAGACTGATGCTGCTAAGAAGCCTTCTAACCTTTAGCTGATTTATGTTGGATATTTTTGTAGTTGGCCCGACTTGTGGGCTTTAAAACTCTTTGGTTTATTTTGTTGACACTCTTTCTGGTTGCTTGTTTAGCAATATTATTTAAAAACACAACGAATAGCTTCTGAGCTTTTGGGTCTGACCCTGAGGCTTTTACGTCACATTTGCTTGCACCTGTCTTGGCTTCTTTGAGGGCTTGTTTGCTTAGCTTCTTTGAACCGGTTTGTTGTCGATGTGTGGATCCGATTTAACAATCCATGCCCGACTTCTTTGTCTTTTTCCTAGTTGACCGATGTCAATCTTTTTCAAGTATTTAAAGTAATCTTCTTTTTTGGACCTTGGTCAGGTCTCTTTTAGAGATTACTTTTATAACCGATTTGTGGGAGACCGACTTCTTTATGTCGATCTCTTCTAAGTTACTTCGTAATCCTCTTTCTTGGGCCTTTGTCAGGTCTCTTTCAGGGATTACTTTTATAACTTTCCGTTGTAGGAGACCGACTTCTTTATGTCGATCTCTTCTAAGTTACTTCGTAATCCTCTTTCTTGGACCTTGGTCAGGTCTCTTTCAGGGATTACTTTTATAACTTTCCGTTGTAGGAGACCGACTTCTTTGTGTCGATCTCTTCTAAGTTACTTCGTAATCCTCTTTCTTGGACCTTGGTCAGGTCTCTTTCAGGGACTACTTTTATAACTTTTCGTTGTAGGAGACCGACTTCTTTGTGTCGATCTCTTCTAAGTTATTTCGCAATCCTCTTTCTTGGACCTTTGTCAGGTCTCTTTCAGGGATTACTTTTATAACTTTTCGTTGTAGGAGACCGACTTCGTTAGGTCGATCTCTTTCTAGGTTATTTTTGTAATCCTCTTTCTTGGACCTTTGTCAGGTCTCTTTCAGGGATTACTTTTATAACCCTTTTTATTTTGGGCTGACTTTGTTAGGTCGAGCCCTTCTAAGTTAAAGTAATCCTCTTTAATAGGGTTGGCCAGACCTCTTTCCAGGGTTTACTTATAACTTAGGTTGACTTGGTCCGACTTCTGGACGTCGGCCAGTCTTTAAGTTATTATTTTAGCTATCCGTAAGACCTCGTCAGGTTCTTTTTTGGATTGCTTTTGATAACTTCTTACATTATTCTGTGTTCATTTTTGCCGATTTGTAGAAAGTGGTTGGCATCTTTAGATCGTCCTTTGGGTGAATCGCGCATTCACCTTTATCGGACGGTTTATCTTTATCGTGGTCGTGCAGTGAAATTGTTTTTCACTTTCTGCCGACCTGTCGCTTTATAATCGGACGATGAATTCTTCAGATTAATGCGTCTTGAATTCTTGTAGAAATATCTAAATAAACTTTATTCAAAGTAAAAGTGCAAATATATACATGTGGGAATTTTTTCATCCTTTCAAGTCGGATAGTGTCTGGGTCTCAACTTGGTGCCTCATTAAAAAACCTTTTTCAGGAAAAAGAGTGCATCCAATAATGAGATCTGTTACCTTCCTAAATGTAGTACCTTCTTAGGTTGCAAGCGTGCCATGATCTGGGAAGCTCTCGTCCGTTGAGTTCGGACAGTCTGTAATAGCCCTTTCCGAGTACTTCTACAACTTGGTAGGGTCCTTTCCAGTTTGCTGCCAACTTTCCTTCTCCTGGTCGAGTTGTTTCGATATCATTTCGGATTAAGATGAAATCATTCTCTGCGAAACTTCTCGGCACTACCTTTTGATTATATCTGGAAGCCATCTGTCGTTTTAGTGCTTCTTCCCTGATCCGAGCTCTTTCTTGGATTTCAGGTAGTAGGTTGAGTTCTTCCCTCTGAATTTGGGAGTTGGCTTCTTCATTTTAGTGGACTACTCTGGATGACCCTTCCTCGATCTCTATTGGGATCATTGCCTCCACTCCATATGCTAGTCGAAATGGTGATTCATTTGTGGTGGAGTGTGGCGTTGTTCGATATGCCCATAGGACTTGTGGAAGTTCTTCGGCCCAAGCTCCCTTTGCATCTTGTAGTCTCCGTTTCAACCCAGCCAATATGACTTTGTTGGCGGCTTCGGCCTGTCCATTGGCTTGAGGGTGTTCGACGGAGGTGAACTGGTGCTTTATATTTAAGTCGGCTAGTAGTCTCCTGAAGCCTGCGTCTGTGAATTGGGTGCCATTGTCCGTGGTGATGGAGTGTTGAACCCCAAACCTTGTGACAATGTTTCTATATAGGAATTTCCGGCTTCTTTGAGCGGTGGCGTTGGCTAGGGGCTCTGCCTCAATCCATTTTGTGAAATAGTCTACCCCTACTATGAGAAATTTAACTTGTCCTGACTCCTGGGGGAAGGGGCCAAGAAGGTCGAGCCCCCACCTTGCAAACGGCCAAGGGGAAGTTACACTGATGAGCTCTTCTGGTGGGGCGATGTGAAAGTTGGCATGTTTCTGACATGGTGGGCATGTCTTTACAAATTTTGTAGCTTCTTTCTGTAGTGTTGGCCAATAAAATCTCGCCTGGAGCACTTTTTTGGCTAAAGCTTGTGCTCCGAGATGATTGCCACAAATGCCACCGTGTACTTCTTCTAACACTTCCTTTGTGTGGGAGGTCGGTACGCATTTCAGTAATGGTATTGAGATCCCTCTTTTGTACAGGATGTTGTTTATAATGGTGTAGTACTGTGCCTCCCTTTTTAGCCTTTTTGCCTCTTTTTCTTCTGTGGGGAGTGTTCCTGCTCTGAGGTAGTTAATTATGGGAGTCATCCATCCTTGGTCCTGGCTTGTTATGGTTAGGACTTTTTCCTCTTCCGAGATTGACAGGTTCTGTAACATTTCCTGGATGAGGCTTCTATTGTTGCCCCCTGGTTTGGTACTGGCTAGTTTCGAGAGTGCGTCAGCTCGGGCATTTTGTTCTCGGGGTATGTGGTATATCTTATATTCCCCGATTTGTCCGAGCTGTTGCTTGGTCTTATCTAAATAACTTTTCATGGTGGGATCTTTGGCTTGGTAGCTCCCTGTTATTTGTGATGTGACAACTTGCGAATCGCTGTAGATGTTGAGTTTCCGAGCTCCAACCTCTTCAGCCAGCTTCAAACCAGCTAGAAGTACTTCGTATTCTGCTTGGTTATTCGAAGCCGGGAACCCGAACTTGAGGGGGAGCTCAACTTGGGTTCCCCAGTTGCTTTCTATTATCACTCCTGCGCCGCTTCCAGTTTTATTTGAAGAACCGTCCACATAGAGATTCCACTCTGTGAGGGTTTCCAGGGCATCTGTGAATTCTGGCGATAAAATCGGCCAGATATTGTGACTTAATGGCCGTCCGAGCTTCATATTGGAGGTCGAACTTTGACAACTCAACTGCCCATTGTAGAATTCTACCTGCTAAATCTGTTTTCTGCAATATTCCTTTCAAGGGCTGGTTGGTGCGAACTTTGATGGTGTGGGCCTGGAAGTAAGGACGGAGTCGTCTAGATGTTAGAATGAGAGTATATGCAAATTTTTCTATTTTCTGGTAGTTCAGCTCGGATCCCTGTAGTGCTTTACTAATGAAGTAGACGGGTTGTTGTCCGTTTTCGTCTTCTCTGACTAGTGCTGACGCTACTGCCCGACTTCCTACTGCGAGATATAATGAGTGGTTCTCCTTTTTATGGTCGGGAGAGGATAGGTGGCTGTCCTAAGAACTTTTTAAAGTCTTGGAAGGCTTGCTCACATTCTGTCGTCCACTCGAACTGCCTTCCCTTTCTTAAAGTAGCATAGAAGGGGAGAGATCTTATCAAGGCTCCTGCTAAGAATCGGGATAGGGCTGCTAATCTCCCGTTGAGTTGCTGTACTTCTTTGACACAGGTTGGGCTCTTCATGTTGAGTATGGCCTGACATTTGTCCGGATTTGCTTCAATTTCTCTTTGTGTGAGCATGAAACCTAAGAATTTGCCTGCTTCTACCGCAAATGTGCATTTTGCTGGATTGAGTCGCATGTCATGCTTCCTTATGGTGTCGAATACTTGGGCCAGGTCGGACAATAATGTCTCTTCACTTTGTGTTTTTATTAACATGTCGTCGACGTAGACTTCCATGATCTTTCCGATGTGATCCGAGAAGACTTTATTCATTAGCCTTTGATAAGTAGCTCCTGCGTTCTTGAGACCGAAAGGCATCACAATGTAGCAGTAGTTTGCTTTCGGTGTTAGGAACGAGGTCTGTTCTTGATCTGGTGGATACATGGGGATCTGGTTGTATCCCGAGTATGCATCCATAAATGAGAGATATTTATATCCGGAGGAAGCGTCTACCAGAGCGTCGATATTTGGGAGTGAGTAAGGGTCCTTTGGACAAGCCTTGTTGAGATCGGTGTAATCGGTGCATATTCGCCACTTTTCATTTGATTTTTTCACCAAGACAACGTTGGCTAGCCATAGTGGGTATTTGACTTCTCTTATGAATCCTGCTTCCAGTAGTGCCTGTACTTGTTCTTCCACAGCCTAGGATCGTTCTGGCCCAAGTTTTCTTCGTCTCTGCTGTACCGGTCGAGATCTTGGATAGACCGCTAACTTATGACACATCAGCTTAGGGTCTATGCCTGGCATATCTGCGGCTTTCCATGCAAAGAGATCGACATTATCTCGCAGGAACTGTATTAGTAATTCCTTTGAGTCTCCTTTTAGGATTGTGCCGATATTGGTTATTTTTTCCGAGGTGTCCCCGATCTGAATCTTTTCTATCTCGCCCTCTGGCTGGGGACGAAGTTCTTCTCGTCGTTGAACTCCGCCCAGCTCGATTGTGTGGAACTCTTCTCCTTTGCCTCTGAGGTTTAGGCTTTCGTTGTAACAGCGACGTGCCATTTTTTGATCTGCTTTTATCGTGGCTATCCCCTTTGGTGTTGGGAATTTCATACATAGGTGTGGGGTCGAAACTATCGCGCCGAGTTCGTTGAGTGTTGTCCGACCTATGAGAGCATTGTAAGCTGAACTTACGTCGACCACAATGTAATCTATTTTGAGGGTCCTAGATTGGTTCCCTCTTTCGAAGGTTGTATGTAGTGGTATGTATCCTAGTGGTCGAACCGGGGTGTCTCCTAGTCCAAACAAACTGTTTGGATATGCTTGAAGTTCTTTTTCTTCCAAGCCGAGTTTATCAAAGGCTGTTTTGAATAAGATGTCGGTAGAACTCCCTTGGTCTATTAAGGTGCGGTGTAGGTTGGCATTTGCTAATATGATGGTGATGACCATGGGATCGTCGTGTCCTGCGATGACGCCGGATGCGTCCTCTTTAGTGAATGTTATTGCTGGAATGTTGAGTTCTTCCTCCTTTCCTTCGACATGATATACTTCTTTGAGATATCTTTTGTGAGAGGATTTGGAGATCCCACCTGCTGTGAATCCGCCATGTATCATGTGGACATGTCTTTCTGGTGTCCGAGGTGATCATTCTGTTCGTTCAGAATCCTCATCTCTTCGTCTCTTTCTTTGATCATCATCTCAGGTGGCCAGGAATCGATCTAACTTTCCTTCTCTCACTAATTTTTCTATGATATTTTTTAAGTCGAAACATTCGTTTGTGGAGTGTCCTCAGACTCGGTGGTATTCGCAATATTCTTTCCGGTTTCCTCCTCCCTTTTTGCCTTTGAGTGGCCGTGCTGGGGGGATTTTTTTCTGTATGGCATACTTCTTTGTATATCTCGACCAAGGATGCCCTGAGAGGAGTGTAATTATGGTACTTTTTGATTTTCTCTCCTTGTCGATCTTCTTTCCTCTTGGATTCCTTGTCTCTATCTCGGTAAGAGGCCCCCGATTTTGAGGTCTCTCCTAACCGAGCGTTTTCTTCCATATTGATGTATTTTTCTGCTCGTTCCTGTACTTCATCCAAGGAGGTCGGGTACTTTTTTGATATAGATTGGCTGAAGGGTCCTTCTCGTAGGCCGTTGATGAGTCCCATGATGGCGGCCTCTGTGGGTAAACTTTGTATGTCCATGCATGTTTTGTTGAATCTCTCCATATAGTTGTGGAGGCTCTCTCGATCTCCTTGTTTGATCCCTAGTAAACTGGGGGCGTGCTTGGCTTTATCTTTCTGAATGGAGAATCTGGCTAGGAATTTTTTACCTAGGTCATCAAAGCTTGAGATGGACTTTGGGGGTAGGTTGTCGAACCATCGAATGGCTGTCTTTGTGAGAGTTGTTGGGAAGGCTTTGCAGCGAACAGCATCTGGGGCGTCGGTGAGGTACATTCTGCTTCTGAAGTTACTGAGGTGGTGGTTGGGATCCGTGGTGCCATCATACAGGGTCATATCCGGGAGTTTGAAGTCTTTTGGAATTTTGGTTTTCATGATTTCCCTGGTGAACGGGTCTTGCTCTTTGCGTGAGTTTTCTTCGAGATTGGCCTGAGGGGCTTTTAATTTGAGATCGGCTTCTAATTGCTGTAGTTTTTCTTCCAACTCCCGACGTCGCCGCATCTCTCTTTGTAGATCCCTTCCGATTTCCCGTTGTTGTTGAGTTTCTTTTTCCAGTTGTTTTAGGCGATCTAGGAGCGCTTCTATTGTCCCTGAATTTAGTGAGTCGTTGTCTTTGTTGATTTCCGGAGTGTCTTGTAGTGTGACATCCGCGTTCTTGTGCGGCGTTCTCTCTTCCAGACCTGAATCGTTGTCCTTGTTATGGTTGTCCGCCATGGTGATGGGTTGACTTCCAGGATCCCCAGAAACGGCGCCAATATTCTGAGGGTTACCTAAAACTGGAGGTCGATCTCGGACGAGATCTTCCGTACTGGTCGGAGATAACGTGTCCGGCTGGCTGATGACTGCCGGAGCTGTTGTATCCGACTTGTTGGACTTGCTGCACTGCTGATCCTTGGCCACCGAAGGGTGGGGGGTACCTAAAAGAGACTCCGATGCTTAAGTTAGCACGGGTATTAAGCAGGTTTTATGTAGAATCAGAGTGTGAGTTATACCTGGGTACTCCAGTGTATTTATAGTAGATGGGGCTGACCTTTCTGATAAGATAAGTTAGTTATCTTATCTTATCTTTATCTTTATTTTGGGTGAAGTCAGCTTATCTTCAAAGGAACCGCCTTTATCTCTATAGGCTTGGATTGCCTTTGGATTTGGGTCGTGTCCCTCTATTTGGGCCCTTTATTGGGCTCTCCTGTTGATTTGGCCGACCTTTTTAAGAAGAGGTCGGGTAGCCTGACCTGAAGAGGTCAGTCGCTTTGTCGCCAATCATTCCAGGTCGGGTAGCTCGACCCAGGGTATGAACAGCTTTTATTTTGAAATTTGCTCACAGAAACGCTTTCTCTTCTTCATTTCCACCCTTACTTTTCTTTCTTTCCGTTTTTCACCTAGAGTTCATAGTTTCTCCTTGCGACGCCTGCTTGCTACTGCTTTCTGTGGAAGAGGGGTGATTCTGGATTTTACCTTCCATTTCCTACTTTTGGCGAGTTTTTTTGTTTGAAGGGTGGCTCTTTCGCCTGCCGCTTCTACTCTTCAGCTTTCTTTTGAGGTTTTCTCTTATTTTTCCAGGTTTGATTTTTCTTTCTTTTTCTTTTTCGTGTCTCTTTTTCGTGTCTGATTTTGAGAAAGTTTTGATTTTGCTTGGAGAAAGTTTGGATCTTTCTGCTTTTGCTGTGCCTGATTGCTGTTGTAATGTGTGTTCTGGGAGTTTCTTCGCCTTTTTGCATGAACCTTTTCGCCTTTCCTGTTGCTTGATGCTTTTAGGGCTTTTGCATGTTATCACCGTTTCTGCTTGTGCTTTTGATGATGGTTTTGTTTGATTCTGAAAGAAGGTTGTGCCTTTGATGATTTCCGCTTGGCGTGTTTGATGTTGGCGATGCTTTTTGCTGATAGACTGTAAAAAGATAGTGGCTTTGATGACTTTTTGTGTTTTGTCTTTCTCCTATGAAAATGTTCATTATTTGAAATCTTCTTTTCTTGTTTGAGAGATGCCGGGACGTAAGCTGTAGATTTTTTCTGAAACCTTGCTTTGTTACTGCCTCCGAAGGATGCCCCAGGACTTTGGTTTGAGTCTTGGGATTTTCCTTTTCTGTTTGCTCTTTTGTATCATATTAGTCGAGTTGTTTTGCCCCTCGTCCGAGATGTTTTTTAGTAATCCAATCTTCTTTTCTTATTGTAGGATTAGTTGGCCTCATGTCTTCTCGCAATAACATTGTAGAGATGTCTTCTAAAGTTCCCGAGGGGATGTCTGATTGGATGGACTCCCTTATCTTAATGTGTGTCTCTGTGGTGGACGCTGATTTTTGTGTAGAGATGAGAAAACGTCATAGGATTTGTGGTAGTAGTGCCCGGGAGAGGGATTATGAGCTTGTAGCGCCCGACTCTGACGAGAGGGTTTGTTTTCCTACTTCGGTCGAGGGGGAGCGTCCCTTCTTTTATGCCTATGAATATTTTTTCAGCCAGTTGGACATTACTTTTCCTTTTACTGCTTTCGAGACCGACTTGTTGTGGTCATGTAACATTGCCCCATCCCAGCTTCATCCGAATTCCTGGGGTTTTATTAAGATCTTTTAGCTGCTTTGCCGAGAGCTAGGCGTAACACCTTCTCAGACTCTTTTCCTCTATCTTTTGTTTCTGCCAAGCCTGGAGCTTCTTCCAAAAAGAAGGCTTCCTGGGTTTCTTTTAGGTCTGCCCAGGGGCATAAAGTTTTCGCCATGTACGATGAATCTTTTAAGGATTTTAAGAATTATTTCTTTAGAGTCTATGCTGTTGAGGGGGTCTACCCCTTTTTTCTTGATGAGAATGATGAGCCTGCTTTTCCTCTAGAGTGGCAGAAGGATGTGAGAGTGTCTCGTTATACATGGGAGATGCTTGACGAGGTTGAGCGGGCTTTTGTTATTGTTTTTGAAGATTTATGGGGGGAATCACCCCATCTTGATACAAAAAGGTTTTTGAATGACCCGTCCCTAGTTCAAACTATTTTGGGTACTGTCTAACTTGTTTCTGTACTTGTTTCTTAGTTTTGCTTCCTCTTTTTATGATTGTAACCCATTACTGTGGTTGATTCTGTTTTTTCAGAGATGTCAAAAAACAATGATTCCATGAAGGCCTTCAAAAAGGCAAGGAAGGCTGCTGCTACTCAAAATATCTTGGCCAAGGCGGCGGGAGAGGGATCTTCTCAAGTTCAGGTAAAGCCGCCCGTGCCGCGTTCCCCTGGGCCGAGGAAGGTGATTCCCACTCCTCGGGTTCGCCTGGCCGACCCTCCACAGTCTTCCGCTGCTACTTCTGGTGTTCATCCCAATAAGAAACAAAAAATAATTGAGCCTTTCAACCTTGATGCCCTTGATTTTGACGCGGTCGAGTTTGTAGATCAGCAGATCGGTCCCTACGGTGTCCTTCCTATGGATGATGTATCACTCCTTCGTCATTTGGATTTTATAACTCGGAGTAGTGTAAAAATGGCACATATGGGAGCTGCCCTGTACCGAACTGCTCAAAATCTTCCTCTCCATGCCACCAAAGCTTTTATGGAGGAGGCAAAATATGAGTTCGATCGGATGAAGGGCTTGAAGGAGGAGTGATGAGCGGATAATTTATACACTTTTTGGCATTGTTTTTAGTATGTTTTTAGTAGGATCTAGTTACTTTTAGGGATGTTTTCATTAGTTTTTATGTTAAATTCATATTTCTGGACTTTACTATGAGTTTGTGTGTTTTTCTGTGATTTCAGGTATTTTCTGGCTGAAATTGAGGGACTTGAGCAAAAATCAGATTCAGAGGTTGAAGAAGGACTGCTGATGCTGTTGGATTCTGACCTCCCTGCACTCAAAGTGGATTTTCTGGAGCTACAGAACTCTAAATGGCGCGCTTCCAATTGCTTTGGAAAGTAGACTTCCAGGGCTTTCCAGCAATATATAATAGTCCATACTTTGGCCAAGAATAGACGATGTAAACTGGCGTTCAACGCCAGCTTTCTGCCCAAATCTGGCGTCCAGCGCCAGAAAAGGAGCCAAAACCAGAGTTGAACGCCCAAACTGGCACAAAAGCTGGCGTTCAACTCCAGAAAGGACCTCTACACGTGCAACACTCAAGCTCAGCCCAAGCACACGCCTAGTGGGCCCCGGAAGTGGATTTATGCATCAACTACTTACTTCTGTAAACCCTAGTAGCTAGATTATTATAAATAGGACCTTTTACTATTGTATTAGGTATCTTTGATCAGTTGTATGCTATCTTAGATCACGTTTGAGGGCTGGCCTCTCGGCCATGCCTGGACTTTCACTTATGTATTTTTAACGGTAGAGTTTCTACACTCCATAGATTAAGGTGTGGAGCTCTGCTGTTCCCCAAGGATTAATGCAAAGTACTACTGTTTTCTATTCAATTCATCTTGTTTCACTTCTAAGATATTCATTCGTACTTCAATCTGAATGTGATGAACGTGACAATCATCATCATTCCCTATGAACGCGTGCCTGACAACCACTTTCGTTCTACCTTAGACTGAATGAGTATCTCTTAGATCTCCTAACCAGAATCTTCGTGGTGTAAGCTAGAATGATGGCGGCATTCAAGAGAATCCGGAAGGTCTAAACCTTGTCTGTGGTATTCCGAGTAGGATTCAATAAATGAATGACTGTGACGAGCTCCAAACTCGCGATTGCGGGGCGTTAGTGACAGACGCAAAATGATAGTAAATCCTATTCCAGCATGATCGAGAACCGACAGATGAATAGCCGTGCCGTGACAGGGTGTGTTGACCATTTTCACTGAGAGGATAAGATGAAGCCATTGACAAGGGTGATGCCTCTAGATGATTAGCCATGCCGTGACAGGGCATTGGATCATTTTCCCGAGAGATGACCGAAAGTAGCCATTGACAGTGGTGATGTATCACATAAAGCCAGCCATGGAAAGGAGTAAGACTGATTGGATGAAGATAGCAAGAAAGCAAAGGTTCAGAGGAACGAAAGCATCTCCATTCGCTTACCTGAAATTCTCACCAATGAATTACATAAGTATTTCTATCCCTATTCTATTAATTATTATTCGAAAACACCATTATCAATTTATATCTGCCTAACTGAGATTTGCAAGGTGACCATAGCTTGCTTCATACCAACAATCTCCGTGGGATTCGACCCTTACTCACGTAAGGTATTACTTGGACGACCCAGTGCACTTGCTGGTTAGTTACACAGAGTTGTGAACCATGGTCTTGGCATCATGTTTTTTGGCGCCATTTCCAGGGAAAGAAAGAGCAATGAATTTTACATAATTAAAGTATAATCATGATTCCTCGTACCAAGTTTTTGGCGCTGTTGCCGGGGATTGTTTGAGTTTGGACAACTGACGGTTCATCCTGTTGCTCAGATTAGGTAATTTTCTTTTTGTTTTGTTTTCAAAAAAATTTTTCAAAAAAATCTTTCAAAAATTTTTCTTGTGTTTTCAAAAAAAATTAAAAAAAAAATGTTTTCAAAAATTTATTTTGATTCAGAATTTTTAAGAATGAATTCTAGTGTTTCATGAAGCCATGTCTAAATTTATTTGGACTGAGGCAGCAATTTGTTATCAAGAGCAAGCTAGTTGTTGCTAATCCACCTGCTGCTGATCCAGAATCACCTACTGAAGCTTGGCTGGCCATTGGCCATGTCTAGTGTTTTGGACCGGAGCTTTCATTGAAAGCTTGGCTGGCTAGTGAGCCATGTCTAATTCCTGGACTGAAGCTTTAGACTAAGAATGCAAGATTCCTGGAATTCATATTAAAAATTTTGGAATCCTTATTTTTCTTTTTCAATTAATTTTTCGAAAAATCCAAAAAAAAATTAGAAAATCATAAAAATCAAAAATATTTTTTGTGTTTCTTGTTTGAGTCTTGAGTCATATCATAAGTTTGGTGTCACTTGCCTATGCATTTTGCATTTTTTTCGAAAATTCATGCATTCATAGTGTTCTTCATGATCTTCAAGTTGTTCTTGGTAAGTCTTCTTGTTTGATCTTTTCATTTGCATGTTTTGTGTCTTTTCTTGTTTTTCATATGCATTCTTGAATTCTTAGTGCCTAAGCATTAAAGAATTCTAAGTTTGGTGTCTTGCATGTTTTCTTTGCATTAAAAATTTTTCAAAAATGTGTTCTTGATGTTCATCATGATCTTCATAGTGTTCTTGGTGTTCATCTTGACATTCATAGCATTCTTGCATGCATTCATTGTTTTGATCTAAAAATTTCATACATTGCATAATTTTCATGTTTTTCCTCTCATCATAAAAATTCAAAAATAAAAAAAATATCTTTCCCTCTTTTCTCTCATAAATTCGAAAATTTGAGTTGACTTTTTCAAAAAATTTTTAAAATCTAGTTGTTTCTTATGAGTCAAATCAAATTTTCAATTTGAAAATCTTATCTTTCTCAAAATCTTTTTCAAAAATCAAATCTTTTTCAAATTTCTTAGTTATTTTCGAAAATTCCAAAAATATTTTTCAAAAATCTTTTTCTTATTTTTATATCAAATTTTCGAAAATAACAATAACAATTAATGTTTTGATTCAAAAATTTCAAGTTTGTTACTTGCTTGTTAAGAAAGATTCAAACTTTGAGTTCTAGAATCATATCTTGTGATTTTTTATGAATCAAGTCATTAATTGTGATTTTAAAAATCAAATCTTTTTCAAAAACTAATTTCTATCATATCTTTTCAAAAATATCTTCTCTTCTTATCTTTTTCAAAAATCTAATTTCAAAATATCTTTTCCAACTTCCTAACTTCTTATCTTTTCAAAATTTGTTTCAACTAACTAACTTTTTGTTTGTTTCTTAACTTTTTCAAAACTATCTAACTAACTCTCTCTCTCTAATTTTCGAAAATATCTTCTCTCTTTTTCAAAAAATTTCTTTTTTATTAACTAATTATTTTTATTTTTGATTTTAAAAAAATTTTTTCGAAAAAAATACTAACCTTTTTCAAAAACTATTTTCGAAAATCACTAACTCTTTTTCAAAAGTTATTTTCGAAAATTCTCCCTCTCCCATCTTATTCTGTTTATTTATTCATTTACTAACATCTCATCTCACATCTCTGCCCTCCTCACAGTTGTGTTTCTTTCTTTACATCATATTCTTTGTCTCCCTCTTTTCTTCCACTCACAAAGGGATCCCTATACTATGGTATAAAGGATCTCTATTATTATTATTATTTTTCTGTGTCCTCTTCTTTGTCATATGAGCAGGAGCAAGGACAAGAACATTCTTGTTGAAGCAGATCCAGAACCTGAAAGGACTCTGAAGAGAAAATTAAGAGAAGCTAAATTACAACAATCCAGAGATAACCTTTCAGAAATTTTCGAACAGGAAGAGGAGATGGCAGCCGAAAATAATAATAATGCAAGGAGGATGCTTGGTGACTTTACTGCACCTAATTCCAATTTACATGGAAGAAGCATCTCCATTCCTGCCATTGGAGCAAACAACTTTGAGCTGAAACCTCAATTAGTTTCTCTGATGCAGCAGAACTGCAAGTTTCATGGACTTCCATCTGAAGATCCTTTTCAGTTCTTAACTGAATTCTTGCAGATATGTGATACTGTTAAGACTAATAGAGTAGATCCTGAAGTCTACAGGCTTATGCTTTTCCCTTTTGCTGTAAGAGACAGAGCTAGAATCTGGTTGGACTCTCAACCTAAAGATAGCCTGAACTCTTGGGATAAGCTGGTCACGACTTTCTTAGCCAAGTTCTTTCCTCCTCAAAAGCTGAGCAAGCTTAGAGTGGATGTTCAAACTTTCAAACAGAAAGAAGGTGAATCCCTCTATGAAGCTTGGGAAAGATACAAACAGTTGACCAAAAAAGTGTCCTTCTGACATGCTTTCAGAATGGACCATCCTGGATATATTCTATGATGGTTTATCTGAGCTATCAAAGATGTCACTGGACACTTCTGTAGGTGGATCTATTCACCTAAAGAAAATACCTGCAGAAGCTCAAGAACTCATTGACATGGTTGCTAATAACCAGTTTATGTACACTTCTGAGAGGAATCCTGTGAGTAATGGGACGCCTATGAAGAAGGGAGTTCTTGAAGTTGATACTCTGAATGCCATATTGGCTCAGAATAAAATATTGACTCAGCAAGTCAATATGATTTCTCAGAGTTTGAATGGAATATAAGCTGCATCCAACAGTACTCAAGAGGCTTCTTATAAAGAAGAAGCTTATGATCCTGAGAACCCTGCAATAGCAGAGGTGAATTACTTAGGTGAACCTTATGGAAACACCTATAACTCATCATAGAGAAATCATCCAAATTTCTCATGGAAGGATCAAAAGTCTCAACAAGGCTTTAATAATGGTGGAAGAAATAGGTTTAACAATAATAAACCTTTTCCATCATCCACTCAGCAACAGACAGATAACTCTGAACAAAATACTTCTAATTTAGCAAACTTAGTCTCTGATCTATCTAAGGCCACTGTAAGTTTCATGAATGAAACAAGGTCTTCCATTAGAAATTTGGAAGCACAAGTGGGCCAACTGAGTAAGAGGATCACTGAAATCCCTTCTAGTACTCTCCCAAGAAATACAGAAGAGAACCCAAAAGGAGAGTGCAAGGCCATTGACATAAGCACCATGGCCGAACCTACAAGGGAAGGAGAGGACGTGAATCCCAAGGAGGAAGACCTCCTGGGACGTCCAGTGATCAATAAGGAGCTTCCCTCTGAGGAACCAAAGGACTCTAATGCTCATCTAGAGACCATAGAGATTCCATTGAACCTCCTTATGCCCTTCATGAGCTCTGATGAGTATTCCTCTTCTGAAGAGAATGAGGATGTTACTGAAGAGCAAACTGCCAAGTTTCTTGGTGCAATCATGAAGCTGAATGCCAAATTATTTGGCATTGATACTTGGGAAGTTGAGCCTCCCTTGTTCATCAATGAATTAAGTGATCTGGATCAACTGACATTGCCTCAGAAGAAACAGGATCCTGGAAAGTTCATAATACCCTGTACCATAGGCACCATGATCTTTAAGGCTCTGTGTGACCTTGGTTCAGGAATAAACCTCATGCTCCTCTCTGTAATAGAGAAACTGGGAATCTATGGGGTGCAAGCTGCTAAAATCTCATTAGAGATGGCAGACAGTTCAAGAAAACAGGCTTATGGACAAGTAGAGGATGTGTTAGTAAAGGTTGAAGGCCTTTACATCCCTGCTGATTTCATAGTCCTGGATACTGGAAAGGAAGAGGATGAATCCATCATCCTAGGAAGACCTTTCCTGGCCACAGTAAGAGCTGTGATTGATGTTGACAGAGGTGAACTAGTCTTTCAATGGAATGAGGACTCCCTTGTGTTTAAAACTCAAGGATCTCCCTTTGCAACCCATGGAGAGGAAGCATGAAATGCTTCTCTCAAAGCAGAGTCAACCCAAGCCCCCACAGTCAAACTCTAAATTTGGTGTTGGGAGGCCACAACCAAACTCTAAGTTTGGTGTTGAAATCCCATATCCAAACTCTAAGTTTGGTGTTGGAGAGTCTCAACAATGCTCTGAACATCTGTGAGGCTCCATGAGAGCCCACTGTCAAGCTATTGACATTAAAGAAGCGCTTGTTGGGAGGCAACCCAATTTTTATTTATCTAACAATATTTTTCTTAGTTATATGTCTTTATAGGTTCATGATCATGTGGAGTCACAAAATAAACAAAAAAATCAAAAACGGAATCAAAAACAGCAGAAGAAAAATCACACCCTGGAGGAGCATCTGCCTGGCGTTCAACGCCAGAACAGAGCATGGTTCTGGCCCTGAACGCCCAAAATGGGCAACATCCTGGCACTGAACGCCCAGAACAAGCATGGTTCTGGCATTCAACGCCAGAAATGGCAACAAATGGGCGTTGAACGCCCAAAATGGGCACCAACCTGGTGCTGAACGCCCAGAGTTGTGCACAAGGGCATTTTACATGCCTAATGGGTGCAGGGATGTAAATCCTTGACACCTCAGGATCTGTGGACACCACAGGATCATCTCAGGATCTGTGAATCTCACAGGATCCCCACCCACCTCACCCTCCCTCTCTCCATTCATGATCATCCCTTCTGTTTTCCTTTCACCACTCACATCCATACACATATCCCTCCATCTCTTCCATATCTTCTTCTTCTTCTTCTTCTTCTATTCTTTCTTCTTTTGCTCGAGGGCGAGCAACATTCTAAGTTTGGTGTGGTAAAAGCATAAGCTTTTTGTTTTTCATTACCATTGATGGCACCTAAGACCGGAGAAACCTCTAGAAAAGGGGAAGGGAAGACAAAAGCTTCCACCTCCGAGTCATGGGAGATGGAAAGATTCATCTCAAGGGTCTATAGCTCAGTGGTAGAACATGTGGCTGCAAATCAAGAGATCCCTGAGATACCTCAGGGGATGCATCTTCCTCCACAAAACTATTAGGAGCAAATCAACACCTCCCTAGGAGAATTGAGTTCCAATATGGGACAACTAAGGGTGGAACATCAAGAGCACTCCATCATGCTTCATGAAATAAGAGAAGATCAAAAAGCAATGAGGGAGGAGCAACAAAGACAAGGAAGAGACATAGAAGAGCTCAAGGACATCATTGGTTCCTCAAGAAGGAAATGCCACCATCACTAAGGTGGATTCATTCCTTGTTCTTATTTCTTCTGTTTTTCATTTTCTATGTTATGTGCTTATCTATGTTTGTGTCTTCATTACATGATCATTAGTAGTTAGTAACTTTGTCTTAAAGTTATGAATGTCCTATGAATCCATCACCTCTCTTAAATGAAAAATGTTTTAATTCAAAAAGAACAAGAAGTACATGAGTTTCGAATTTATCCTTGAACTTAGTTTAATTATATTGATGTGGTGACAATGCTTCTTGTTTTCTGAATGTATGCTTGAACAGTGCATATGTCTTTTGAAGTTGTTGTGTAAGAATGTTAAATATGTTGGCTCTTGAAAGAATGATGACAAGGAGACATGTTATTTGATAATCTGAAAAATCATAAAAATGATTCTTGAAGCAAGAAAAAGCAGCAAAGAACAAAGCTTGTAGAAAAAAATATAGGCAAAAAAAAAATAGAAAGAAAAAGAAAAAGCAAGCAGAAAAAGCCAAAGCTCTTAAAACCAAGAGGCAAGAGCAAAAAGCGAATAACCCTTAAAACCAAAAGGCAAGGGCAAATAAAAAAGATCCCAAGGCTTTGAGCATCAGTGGATAGGAGGGCCTAAAGGAATAAAATCCTGGTCTAAGCGGCTAAACCAAGCTGTCCCTAACCATGTGCTTGTGGCGTGTAGGTGTCAAGTGAAAACTTGAGACTGAGCGGTTAAAGTCAAGGTCCAAAGCAAAAGAAGAGTGTGCTTAAGAACCCTGAACACCTCTAATTGGGGACTTTAGCAAAGCTGAGTCACAATCTGAAAAGGTTCACCCAAATTATGTGTCTGTGGCATTTATGTATCCGGTGGTAATACTGGAAAACAAAGTGCTTAGGGCCACGGCCAAGACTCATAAAGAAGCTGTGTTCAAGAATCATCATACTGAACTAGGAGAATCAATAACACTATCTGAACTCTGAGTTCCTATAGATGACAATCATTCTGAACCTCAATGGATAAAGTGAGATGCCAAAACTATTCAAGAGGCAAAAAGCTACAAGTCCCGCTCATATGATTGAAGCTATGTTTCATTGATAGTTTGGAATTTATAGTATATTCTCTTCTTTTTATCCTATTTGATTTTCAGTTGCTTGGGGACAAGCAACAATTTAAGTTTGGTGTTGTGATGAGCCGATAATTTATACGCTTTTTGGCATTGTTTTTAGTATGTTTTTAGTAGGATCTAGTTACTTTTAGGGATGTTTTCATTAGTTTTTATGTTAAATTCACATTTCTAGACTTTACTATGAGTTTGTGTGTTTTTCTGTGATTTCAGGTATTTTCTGGCTGAAATTGAGGGACTTGAGCAAAAATCAGATTCAGAGGTTGAAAAAGGACTGCTGATGCTGTTGGATTCTGACCTCCCTGCACTCAAAGTGAATTTTCTGGAGCTACAGAACTCGAAATGGCGCGCTTCCAATTGAGTTGGAAAGTAGACTTCGAGGGCTTTCCAGAAATATATAATAGTCTATACTTTGGCCAAGAATAGACGACGTAAACTGGCGTTCAACACCAGCTTTCTGCCCAAATCTGGCATCCAGCGCCAAAAAAGGAGCCAAAACCAGAGTTGAACGCCCAAACTGGCACAAAAGCTGGCGTTCAACTCCAGAAAGGACCTCTACACGTGCAACACTCAAGCTCAGCCCAAGCACACACCTAGTGGGCCCCGGAAGTGGATTTATGCATCAACTACTTACTTCTGTAAACCCTAGTAGCTAGATTATTATAAATAGGACCTTTTACTATTGTATTAGGTATCTTTGATCAGTTGTATGCTATCTTAGATCACGTTTGAGGGCTGGCCTCTCAGCCATGCCTGGACTTTCAATTATGTATTTTTAACGGTAGAGTTTCTACACTCCATAGATTAAGGTGTGCAGCTCTGCTGTTCCCCAAGGATTAATGCAAAGTACTACTGTTTTCTATTCAATTCATCTTGTTTCACTTCTAAGATATTCATTCGTACTTCAATCTGAATGTGATGAACGTGACAATCATCATCATTTCCTATGAATGCGTGCCTGACAATCACTTCCGTTCTACCTTAGACTGAATGAGTATCTCTTAGATCTCCTAACCAGAATCTTCGTGGTGTAAGCTAGAATGATGGCGGCATTCAAGAGAATCCGGAAGGTCTAAACCTTATCTGTGGTATTCCGAGTAGGATTCAATGAATGAATGACTGTGACGAGCTCCAAACTCGCGATTGCGGGGCGTTAGTGACAGACGCAAAAGGATAGTAAATCCTATTCCAGCATGATCGAGAACCGAGAGATGAATAGCCGTGCCGTGACAGGGTGCGTTGACCATTTTCACTGAGAGGATAAGATGAAGCCATTGACAAGGGTGATGCCTCCAGACGATTAGCCGTGCCGTGACAGGGCATTGGATCATTTTCCCGAGAGATGGCCGAAAGTAGCCATTGACAGTGGTGATGTATCACATAAAGCCAGCCATGGAAAGGAGTAAGACTGATTGGATGAAGATAGCAGGAAAGCAGAGGTTCAGAGGAACGAAAGCATCTCCATTCTATGCGGTTGGCCGAGGACACGACATTGAGGCATAAAGACAGCTATGTCACATCCTATCGGGAGGGAATGCGTTTGAAGGAGGAGTTGGAGAACGCCTGAGCTGATTACTCTGAGCTCCAGGGTCATCTTGTTGGCAGTGTGAATGCTGCTTACGAGAACCTGAAGAAGCAGGTTCGAATTATTGCTCCCGAGGCCGATCTTACTCTTTTTAGCCTGGACAATGTTGTGAGGGATGGTAAGATTGTCCCTGATGACCAGGATGATGACGATGTCGAACCTCTCCCTGTGCCTTCTGCCAAAGTGTCAACTTCCACAGTTCCCCTAGTTGAGGTCGGTCAATCCGTTTCTGATCCGGATTGTCAGATCTTGAATCGGGATGATGGTACCGTGGATGCTGTGCCTATTCAAACTCGCCCTCCTTCTCCCCGTACTGATGCTGTCGATAAGGCTCCCGATCTTAGCTGATTTTTCTGGATGTTTGTGTAGATAGCCCGGCTTGTGGGCTTTTAAACTCTTTATTTTGTAGTTTGAATATTTTGTTGACTGTTGATACTCCTTCTGGTTGCTTGTTTAGTAACTTTTTATTTTGAAAAAACAACAAATAGCTTTCAAGCTTTTGGGCCTGGTCCTGAAGCTTGTTATAATATCTTTTTTTATATCATGCTTGTTTGCACTTGTCTTGGCACCTTTTTGGGTTTTGAGAATGCTGGAGCCTTGCTGCTCGGCCTCTTTGGATTGCTTTGTACTTATTGCTTGTAGCTTGGATCCTTTGAGGTCGTGGATGTGTGGATCCAACTTGTATTTCGGTTTTCTCACTCTTACTTGTATTTATTTCTAGCAATCCCTAACCGATTTCTTTACGTTGGTCCTCTTTCCAATTATTTTTGTAGTCCTCTTTTTTGGACCTTTGTCAGGTCTCTTTCAGGGACTACTTTTATAACTTGTTTGTGGGAGACCGACTTCGTCATGTCGATCTCTTTTAAGTTATTTTGTAATCCTCTTTCTTGGACCTTGTTCAGGTCTCTTTCAGGGATTACTTCTATAACTTTATGTTTTGGGCCGACTTTGTCATGTCGGGCCCTTCTAAGTTATTTTTGTAATCCTCTTTCTTGGACCTTATTCAGGTCTCTTTCAGGGATTACTTCTATAACTTTATGTTTTGGGCCGACTTTGTCATGTCGGGCCCTTCTAAGTTATTTTTGTAATCCTCTTTCTTGGACCTTGTTCAGGTCTCTTTTAGGGATTACTTCTATAACTTTATGTTTTAGGCCGACTTTGTCATGTCGAGCCCTTCTAAGTTATTTTTGTAATCCTCTTTCTTGGACCTTGTTCAGGTCCCTTTCAGGGATTACTTCTATAACTTTATGTTTTGGGCCGACTTTGTCATGTCGGGCCCTTCTAAGTTAAAGTAATCCTCTTTAATAGGGTTGGCTAGACCTCTTTCCAGGGTTTACTTATAACTTGGGTTGACTTGGTCCGACTTCTTAACGTCGGCCAGTCTTTAAGTTATTATTTAGCAATCCATAAGACTTCGTCAGTTTCTTTTTTCGGATCACTTTTGATAACTTCTTGCATTATTCTGCTTTCATTTTTGCCGATTTGTAGAAGGTGGTTTCTATCTTTATTTGGTCGACCTTTAGATGAATCGCGCTTTCATGTCTATTGGTCTTTATCGTGATCGTGCTATGAATCTGTTTTTCACTTTCTGCCGATCTGTTGCTTTATAATCGGACGATGAATGCTTTAGATTAATGCGTCTTGAGAATTTGTAGAATATCTAAAATATATTTTATTTAAAGGAAAAGTGCAAATATATACATGCGGGAGTTTCTCATCTCTGTAAGTCAGATAGTTTGTAGGTCTTAGCTTGGTACCTCATTAAAAAACCTTTTTAGGAAAAAGAGTGTACCCTATACCAAGATCCTTTATCATTCCTAACTATAGTACCTTCATAGGTTGCAGGCGTGCCACGATCTGGGAAACTCTCATTCATCGAGTTCGGACAGTCTGTAGTAGCCCTTCCCAAGTACTTCTATGACTCGGTAGGGTCCTTTCCAGTTTTCTGCCAGCTTTCCTTCTCCAGGTCGAGTTGTTCCAATATCATTTCGGATTAGAGTGAGGTCGTTTTCCACGAAACCTCGCGGCACTACCTTTTGATTATATCTTGAAGCCATTCGATGTTTTAGTGCTTCTTCCCTGATCCGAGCTCTTTTCTGGACTTTCGGGAGTAGGTCGAGTTCTTCTCTTTACATTTGGGAGTTGGCTTCTTCATTGTAGTGTACTACTCTAGGTGAACCTTCCTCAATTTCTACCGGGATCATTACCTTCACTCCGTATGCTAGTTTGAAGGGTGATTCCTTTGTGGTGAAATGTGGCATTGTCCGATATGCTCATAGGACTTGTGGGAGTTCCTCAGCCCAAGCTCCCTTTGCATCCTGTAATCTCCTTTTTAACCCAGCCAATATGACTTTGTTGGCAGTTTCAGCTTGTCCATTGGCTTGGGGATGTTCGACGGAGGTGAACTGGTGCTTTATGTTCAAATCGGCTGCTAATTTTCTGAAGCCTGTATCTGTGAATTAGGTGCCATTGTCTGTGGTGATGGAGTATGTGACCCCGAACCTTGTGACAATGTTTCTATATAGGAGTTTTCGACTTCATTGAGCAGTAGCATTAGCTAGGGGTTCTGCCTCGATCCACTTTGTAAAGTAGTCTACCCCTACTATGAGGAATTTAACTTGTCCCGATCCCTGAGGAAAGGGTCCGAGAAGGTCGAGTCCCTGATGAGCGGATAATTTATACGCTTTTTGGCATTGTTTTTAGTATGTTTTTAGTAGAATCTAGTTACTTTTAGGGATGTTTTTAATAGATTTTATGTTAAATTCACATTTCTGGACTTTACTATGAGTTTGTGTGTTTTTCTGTGATTTCAGGTATTTTCTGGCTGAAATTGAGGGACTTGAGCAAAAATCAGATTCAGAGGTTGAAAAAGGACTGCTGATGCTGTTGGATTCTGACCTCCCTGCACTCAAAATGGATTTTCTGGAGCTACAGAACTCGATATGGCGCGCTTCCAATTGCGTTGGAAAGTAGACATCCAGGGCTTTCCAGAAATATATAATAGTCCATACTTTGGCCAAGAATAGACGACGTAAACTGGCGTTCAACGCCAGCCTTCTGCCCAAATCTGGCGTCCAGCGCCAGAAAAGGATCCAAAACCAGAGTTGAACGCCCAAACTGGCACAGAAACTGGCGTTCAACTCCACAAATGGCCTCTGCACGTGATACACTTAAGCTCAGCCCAAACACACACCAAGTGGGCTCAGGAAGTGGATTTATGCATCAATTACTTACTCATGTAAACCCTAGTGACTAGTTTATTATAAATAGGACCTCTTACTATTGTATTAGGTTTCTTTTGATCATCTTGGAACGCATAGTTCTTAGACCATGGGGGCTGGCCATCTCGGCCATGCCTGGACCTTCACTTATGTATTTTCATATGGTAGAGTTTCTACACTCCATAGATTAAGGTGTGGAGCTCTGCTGTTCCTCAAAGATAAATGCAAAGTACTACTGTTTTCTATTCAATTCATCTTATTTCGCTTCTAAGATATCCACTCGCACCCAAGAACGTGATGAAGGTGATGATTATGTGTGACGCTCATCATCCTTCTCCCTTATGAACGCGTGCCTGACAAACACTTCTGTTCTACATGAATTAAGCTAGAATGAGTATCTCTTAGATCTCCTAACCAGAATCTTCGTGGCGTAAGCTAGAATGATGGCGGCATTCAAGAGAATCCGGAGGTCTAAACCTTGTCTGTGGTATTCCGAGTAGGATTCAATAATTGAATGACTGTGACGAGCTCCTAACTCGCGATTGCAGGGCGTTAGTGACAGACGCAAAAGGATAGTAAATCTTATTCCGGCATGATCGAGAACCGACAGATGAATAGCCGTGCCGTGACAGGGTGCGTGAGCATATTATTCACTGAGAGGATAAGATGAAGCCATTGACAAGGGTGATGCCTCCAGACGATTAGCCGTGCCGTGACAGGGCATTGGATCATTTTCCCGTGAGATGACCGAAAGTAGCCATTGACAGTGGTGATGTATCACATAAAGCCAGCCATGGAAAGGAGTAAGACTGATTGGATGAAGATAGCAGGAAAGCAGAGGTTCAGAGGAACGAAAAGCATCTCCATTCGCTTATCTGAAATTCCTACCAATGATTTACATAAGTATCTCTATCCCTATCTTATTATTTAATTTCGAAAACTCCATTATCACTTTATATCTGCCTGACTGAGATTTGCAAGGTGACCATAGCTTGCTTTATACCAACAATCTCTGTGGGATTCGACCCTTACTCACGTAAGGTATTACTTGGACGACCCAGTGCACTTGCTGGTTAGTTGTATCGAAGTTGTGTCCACACATAGAGCCACAATGAGGATTCAATACAATTATATATTGTTACTCTCACACAAATACAAAGAACATGGAACACAATTTCGTCCACCAAGTTTTTGGCGCTGTTGTCGGGGATTGTTCGAGTATGGACAACTGACGGTTCATCTTGTTGCTCAGATTAGGTAATTTTCTTTTTATTTTATTTTCAAAAATTTTTCAAAAAAAAAATATTTTCAAAAATCTCTCATCTGTTTTCGAAAAAAATATAAAAATGTTTTCAAAAATTTTATTCAAGATTTTTAAGAATGAATTCTAGTGTTTCATGAAACATGTTGAATCCTATCTGGCTGTAAAGCCATACCCAAACTGCTTTGGGATTGGTATTCAACTAATCACTCCAGTCCATGTAATTATATGTTGAAGCTTGGCTGGCTATTAAGCCATGCCTGACCCTTTGATTGGAGCTTTAAGACTAACATGGCAAGATTCCTGGAATTCATATAAAAAATTTTGGAATCCTTATTTTTTAATTTTCACAATAATTTTCGAAAAAAAATTAAAAGAAAATACAAAAAATTAGAAAATCATAAAAATCAAAAATATTTTTTATTTTTGTTTGAGTCTTGAGTCATATCATAAGTTTGGTGTCAGTTGTATATGCATCTAGCATTTTTCAAAAATCTCATGCATTCATAGTGTTCTTCATGATCTTCAAGGTGTTCTTGGTAAGTCTTCTTGTTTGATCTTGATGATTTTTTGTTTTGTGTCTTTTCATGTTTTTCATATGCATTCTTGAATTCTTAGTGTCTAAGCATTAAAGAATTCTAAGTTTGGTGTCTTGCATGTTTTCTTTGCATTAAAAATTTTTCAAAAATATGTTCTTGATGTTCATCATGACATTCAAAGTGTTCTTGGTGTTCATCTTGACATTCATAGCATTCTTGCATGCATTCATTGTTTTGATCTAAAAATTTCATGCATTGCATATTTTTCATGTTTTTCATAAAAATTTCAAAAATCAAAAAAATATCTTTCCCTTTTTCTCTCATCAAATTCGAAAATTGAGTTGACTTTTTCAAAAATTTTTAAAATCAAGTTGTTTCTTATGAGTCAAATCAAATTTTCAATTTGAAAATCTTATCTTTTTCAAAATCTTTTTCAAAATTCAAATCTTTTTCAAAATTCATGGCTATTTTCGAAAATTCCAAAAAAATAATTTTCAAAAACCTTTTTCTTATTTTATATCATAATTTTCGAAAATAACATAATCAATTAATGTTTTGATTCAAAAATTTCAAGTTTGTTACTTACTTGTTAAGAAAGATTCAAACTTTAAGTTCTAGAATCATATCTTGTGATTTCTTATGAATCAAGTCATTAATTGTGATTTTAAAAATCAAATCTTTTTCAAAACTAATTCCTATCATATCTTTTCAAAAATATCTTCTTATCTTATCTTTTTCAAAAATATCTTTTCAAAATATCTTTTCTAACTTCCTAACTTCTTATCTTTTCAAAATTGGTTTTCAAAATTTGTTTCAACTAACTAACTAACTTTTTGTTTGTTTCTTAACTTTTTCAAAACTACCTAACTAACTCTCTCTCTCTAATTTTCGAAAATATCTCCCCCTTTTCAAAAATTTCTTTTTAATTAACTAATTATTTTTATTTCAAAAAAATTTTCGAAAAATACTAACAAATTTTCAAAAACCAATTTTCAAAAATCACTAACTCCTTTTCAAAATAATTTTCGAAAATTATACCTCTCCCATCCTATTCTATTTATTCATTCATATCCTAACATCTCATCTCACATCTCTTCCATTCTCACAGTTGTGTTTCTTCCTTTATATTACGTTCTTTATCTCCCCCTCTTTTCTTCCACTCACAAAGGGATCCCTATACTGTGGTATAAAGGATCTCTATTATTATTATCATTTTTCTGTCCATTCCTCCTTGTCATATGAGCAGGAGCAAGGATAAGAACATTCTTGTGGAAGCAGATCCAGAACCTGAAAGGACTCTGAAGAGAAAATTAAGAGAAGCTAAAATACAACAATCCAGAGATAACCTTTCAGAAATTTTCGAACAGGCAGAGGAGATGGCAGCCGAAAATAATAATAATGTAAGGAAGATGCTTGGTGACTTTACTGCACCTAATTCCAATTTACATGGAAGAAGCATCTCCATCCCTGCCATTGGAGCAAACAACTTTGAGCTGAAACCTCAATTAGTTTCTCTGATGCAGTAGAACTGCAAGTTTCATGGACTTCCATCTGAAGATCCTTTTCAGTTCTTAACTGAATTCTTGCAGATATGTGATACTGTAAAGACTAATGGAATAGATCCTGAAGTCTACAGGCTCATGCTTTTCCCTTTTGCTGTAAGAGACAGAGCTAGATTATGGTTGGATTCTCAACCCAAAGACAGCCTGAACTCTTGGGATAAGCTGGTCACGGCTTTCTTAGCCAAGTACTTTCCTCCTCAAAAGCTGAGCAAGCTTAGAGCTGATGTTCAAACCTTCAGACAAAAAGAAGGTGAATCTCTCTATGAAGCTTGGGAAAGATACAAACAGTTGACCAAAAAGTGTCCTTCTGACATGCTTTCAGAATGGACCATCTTGGATATATTCTATGATGGTTTATCTGAGCTATCAAAGATGTCACTGGACACTTCTGCAGGTGGATCCATTCACCTAAAGAAAACACCTGCAGAAGCTCAAGAACTCATTGACATGGTTGCTAATAACCAGTTCATGTACACTTCTGAAAGGAATCCTGTGAGTAATGGGACGCCTATGAAGAAGGGAGTTCTTGAAGTTGATACTCTGAATGCCATATTGGCTCAGAATAAAATATTGACTCAGCAAGTCAATATGATCTCTCAGAGTCTGCATGGAATGCAAGCTGCATCCAACAGTACTCAAGAGGCATCTTCTGAAGAAGAAGCCTATGATCCTGAGAACCCTGCAATAGCAGAGGTAAATTACTTAGGTGAACCTTATGGAAACACCTATAACTCAACATGGAGAAATCATCCAAATTTCTCATGGAAGGATCAAAAGCCTCAACAAGGCTTTAATAATGGTGGAAGAAACAGGTTTAGCAATAGCAAACCTTTTCCATCATCAACTCAGCAACAGACAGAGAACTCTGAACAAAATGCTTCTAATTTAGCAAATCTAGTCTCTGATCTATCTAAGGCCACTGTAAGTTTCATGAATGAAACAAGGTCTTCCATTAGAAATTTGGAAGCACAAGTGGGCTAGCTGAGTAAAAGGATCACTGAAATCCCTCCTAGTACTCTCCCAAGTAATACAGAAGAGAACCCAAAAGGAGAGTGCAAGGCCATTGACATAAGCGCCATGGCCGAACTTGAGAGGAGAGGAGAGGACGTGAATCCCAAGGAGGAGGACCTCCTGGGACGTCCAGTGATCAATAAGGAGCTTCCCTCTGAGGAACCAAAGGACTCTGAGGCTCATCTAGAGGCCATAGAGATTCCATTGAACCTCCTTATGCCCTTCATGAGCTCTGATGAGTATTCCTCTTCTGAAGAGAATGAGGATGTCACTGAAGAGCAAACTGCCAAGTTTCTTGGTGCAATCATGAAGCTGAATGCCAAATTGTTTGGCATTGATGCTTGGGAAGTTGAACCTCCCTTGTTCATCAATGAACTAAGTGATCTGGATCAACTGACATTGCCTCAGAAGAGACAGGATCCTGGAAAGTTCATAATACCCTGTACCATAGGCACCATGATCTTTAAAGCTCTGTGTGACCTTGGTTCAGGAATAAACCTCATGCCCCTCTCTGTAATAGAGAAACTGAGAATCTATGGGGTGCAAGTTGCTAAAATCTCACTAGAGATGGCAGACAGCTCAAGAAAACAGGCATATGGACAAGTAGAGGATGTATTAGTAAAGGTTGAGGGCCTTTACATCCCTGCTAATTTCATAGTCCTGGATACTGGAAAGGAAGAGGATGAATCCATCATCCTAGGAAGACCTTTCCTGGCCACAGCAAGAGCTGTGATTGATGTTGAAAGAGGTGAAATAGTCCTCCAATGGAATGAGGACTCCCTTGTGTTTAAAACTCAAGGATCTCCCTCTGCAACCATGGAGAGGAAGCAGAAAAAGCTTCTCTCAAAGCAGAGTCAACCAGAGCCCCCGCAGTCAAACTCTAAGTTTGGTGTTGGGAGGCTACAACCAAACTCTAAGTTTGGTGTTGAACTCCCATATCCAAACTCTAAGTTTGGTGTTGGAGAGTCTCAACAAAGCTCTGCACATCTGTGATGCTCCATGAGAGCCCACTGTCAAGCTATTGACATTAAAGAAGCGCTTGTTGGGAGGCAACCCAATGTTTATCTAATTCTTATTTTTATTGTTTTTCATGTTTTCTTAGGTTCATGATCATGTGGAGTCACAAAATAAATATAAAAATTGAAAACGGAATCAAAAACAGCAGAAGAAAAATCACACCCTGGAGGAGCATCTGTCTGGCGTTCAAACGCCAGAACAGAGCATAGTTCTGGCGCTGAACGCCCAGAATGGGAGCATCCTGGCACTGAACGCCCAGAACAAGCATGGTTCTGGCGTTCAACGCCAGAAATGGCAGCAAGGGGGCGTTGAACGCCCAAAATGGGCACCAACCTGGCGCTGAACGCCCAGAGTTGTGTGCAAGGGCATTTTACATGCCTAAATTGGTGCAGGGATGTAAATGCCTTGACACCTCAGGATCTGTGGACCCCACAGGATCATCTCAGGATCTGTGGACCCCACAGGATCCCCACCTACCTCATCATCTCTCTTTCCATTCATGATCATCCCTTCTTTTTTTCCATTTACCACTCACAATCCATACAACCACTACCTTCAAAATTCAACATCTTTCTCCCACCCAATCCCACCCATATGGCCGAATACACACCTCCATCCATCTCCTCCATATCCTCTTCTTCTTCTTCTATTCTTTCTTCTTTTGCTCGAGGGCGAGCAACATTCTAAGTTTGGTGTGGTAAAAAGCATAGCTTTTTTGTTTTTCTCCATAACCATTGATGGCACCTAAGGCCAGAGAGGCCTCTAGAAAGAGGAAAGGGAAGACAAAAGCTTCCATCAAGGGTCTATAGCTCAGTGGTAGAACATTTGACTGCAAATCAAGAGATCCCTGAGACACCTCAGGGGATACATTTTCTTCCACACAATTATTGGAAGCAACTAAGGGTGGAACATCAAGAGCACTCCATCATCCTTCATGAAATCAAAGAAGATCTAAAAGCAATGAAGGAGGAGCAGCAAAGACAAGGAATAGGCATAGAAGAGCTCAAGGACATCACTAAGGTGGACTCATTCCTTGTTCTTACTTTCTCTGTTTTTCGTTTTCTATGTTATGTGCTTATCTATGTTTGTGTCTTCATTACATGATCATTAGTAGTTAGTAACTTTGTCTTAAAGATATGAATGTTCTATGAATCCATCACCTCTCTTAAATGAAAAATGTTTTAATTCAAAAGAACAAGAAGTACATGAGTTTTGAATTTATCCTTGAACTTAGTTTAATTATATTGATGTGGTGACAATGCTTCTTGTTTTCTGAATGTATGCTTGAACAGTGCATATGTCTTTTGAAGTTGTTGTTTAAGAATGTTAAATATGTTGGCTCTTGAAAGAATGATGACTAGGAGACATGTTATTCGATAATCTGAAAAATCATAAAAATGATTCTTGAAGCAAGAAAAAGCAGCAAAGAACAAAGCTTGCAGAAAAAAAAAAATAGGCAAAAAAAAAAATTTAGAAGAAAAAGAAAAAAGCAAGCAGAAAAAGCCAAAGCTCTTAAAACCAAAAGGCAAGGGCAAATAAAAAGGATCCCAAGGCTTTGAGCATCAGTGGATAGGAGGGCCTAAAGGAATAAAATCCTGGTCTAAGCGGCTAAACCAAGCTGTCCCTAACCATGTGCTTGTGGCGTGTAGGTGTCAAGTGAAAACTTGAGACTGAGCGGTTAAAGTCAAGGTCCAAAGCAAAAACAAAGAGTGTGCTTAAGAACCCTGGACACCTCTAATTGGGGACTTTAGCAAGGCTGAGTCACAATCTGAAAAGGTTCACCCAATTATGTGTCTGTGGCATTTATGTATCCGGTGGTAATACTGGAAAACAAAGTGCTTAGGGCCACGGCCAAGACTCATAAAGAAGCTGTGTTCAAGAATCATCATACTGAACTAGGAGAGTCAATAACACTATTCGAAATCTGAAGTTCCTATAGATGCCAATCATTCTGAACCTCAATGGACAAAGTGAGATGCCAAAACTATTCAAGAGGCAAAAAGCTATAAGTCCCGCTCATATGATTGAAGCTCTGTTTCATTGATAGTTTGGAATTTATAGTATATTCTCTTCTTTTTATCCTATTTGATTTTCAGTTGCTTGGGGACAAGCAACAATTTAAGTTTGGTGTTGTGATGAGCGGATAATTTATACGCTTTTTGGCATTGTTTTTAGTATGTTTTTAGTAGAATCTAGTTACTTTTAGGGATGTTTTTAATAGATTTTATGTTAAATTCACATTTCTGGACTTTACTATGAGTTTGTATGTTTTTCTGTGATTTCAGGTATTTTCTGGCTGAAATTGAGGGACTTGAGCAAAAATCAGATTCAGAGGTTGAAAAAGGACTGCTGATGCTGTTGGATTCTGACCTCCTTGCACTCAAAATGGATTTTCTGGAGCTACAGAACTCGAAATGGCGCGCTTCCAATTGCGTTGGAAAGTAGACATCCAGGGATTTCCAGCAATATATAATAGTTCATACTTTGGATAATAATAGACGACGTAAACTGGCGTTCAACGCCAGCCTTCTGCCCAAATCTGGCATCCAGCGCCAGAAAAGGATCCAAAACCAGAGTTGAACGCCCAAACTGGCACAGAAACTGGCGTTCAACTCCACAAATAGCCTCTGCACGTGCTACACTTAAGCTCAGCCCAAACACACACCAAGTGGGCCCAGGAAGTGAATTTATGCATCAATTACTTACTCATGTAAACCCTAGTGACTAGTTTATTATAAATAGGACCTCTTACTATTGTATTAGGTATCTTTTGATCATCTTGGAACGCAGAGTTCTTAGACCATGGGGGCTGGCCATCTCGGCCATGCCTGGACCTTCACTTATGTATTTTCATATGGTAGAGTTTCTACACTCCATAGATTAAGGTGTGGAGCTCTGCTGTTCCTCAAAGATTAATGCAAAGTACTACTGTTTTCTATTCAATTCATCTTATTTCGCTTCTAAGATATCCACTCGCACCCAAGAACGTGATGAAGGTGATGATTATGTGTGACGCTCATCATCCTTCTCCCTTATGAACGCGTGCCTGACAAACACTTCTGTTCTACATGAATTAAGCTAGAATGAGTATCTCTTAGATCTCCTAACCAGAATCTTCGTGGCGTAAGCTAGAATGATGGCGGCATTCAAGAGAATCCGGAAGGTCTAAACCTTGTCTGTGGTATTCCGAGTAGGATTCAATGATTGAATGACTGTGACAAGCTCCTAACTCGCGATTGCAGGGCGTTAGTGACAGACGCAAAAGGATAGTAAATCTTATTCCGGCATGATCGAGAACCGACAGATGAATAGCCGTGCCGTGACAGGGTGCGTGAGCATATTATTCACTGAGAGGATAAGATGAAGCCATTGACAAGGGTGATGCCTCCAGACGATTAGCCGTGCCGTGACAGGGCATTGGATCATTTTCCCGTGAGATGACCGAAAGTAGCCATTGACAGTGGTGATGTATCACATAAAGCCAGCCATGGAATGGAGTAAGACTGATTGGATGAAGATAGCAGGAAAGCAGAGGTTCAGAGGAACGAAAAGCATCTCCATTCGCTTATCTGAAATTCCTACCAATGATTTACATAAGTATCTCTATCCCTATCTTATTATTTAATTTCGAAAACTCCATTATCACTTTATATCTGCCTGACTGAGATTTGCAAGGTGACCATAGCTTGCTTCATACCAACAATCTCTGTGGGATTCGACCCTTACTCACGTAAGGTATTACTTGGACGACCCAGTGCACTTGCTGGTTAGTTGTATCGAAGTTGTGTCCACACATAGAGCCACAATGAGGATTCAATACAATTATATATTGTTACTCTCACACAAATACAAAGAACATGGAACACAATTTCGTCCACCAGTCCCCATTTTGCAAATGGCCAAGGTGAGGTTACACTGATGAGCTCTTCTGGCGGGGCGATGTGAAAGTTGGCATGTTTCTGGCATGGTGGGCATGTCCTTACAAACTCTGTAGCTTCTTTTTGTAGAGTTGGCCAATAAAATCCCGCCCGGAGTACTTTTTTGGTGAGAGCTTGTGCTCCGAGATGATTACCATAAATGCCACTGTGTACTTCCTCTAAAACTTCCCTTGTGTTGGAGGTCGGCACACATTTTAATAGTGGTATTGAAATCCCTCTATAGGGTGTTGTTTATGATAGTGTAGTACTGAGCCTCCCGTTTTAACCTCTTTGCCTCCTTTTCATCTATGGGGAGTGTTTCTGTTTTGAGGTAGTTAATTATGGGGGTCATCAATCCTTGATCCTGACCTGTTATGGGGAGTGTTTCTGTTTCTGTTTCTGTAGCATTTCATGGATGAGGCTTCTATTATTGCCCTCTGGTTTGGTGCTGGCTAGTTTTGAGAGTGCGTCAGCTCGGGCATTTTGTTCGCGGGGTATGTGGCAGATCTTATATTCCCCGAATTTTCCGAGATGTTCCTTGGTTTTATCCAAATATTTTTTCATGGTGGGATCTTTGGCTTGGTAGCTCCCTATTATTTGTGAGGTAACTACTTGTGAATCGCTGAAGATGTTGAGTCTTTGAGCTCCCACCTCCTTAGCCAGCTTCAAACCAGCTAGTAACGCTTCATATTCTGCCTGGTTGTTTGAGGTCGGGAACCCAAATTTGAGGGAAAGCTAAACTTGTGTTCCTTGGTTGCTTTCTATTATCACACCTGCGCCGCTTCCAGTCTTATTTGAGGAACCGTCCACATAGAGATTCCATTCTGTAGGGGTTTCCAGGGTATCTGTGAATTCTGCAATGAAGTCAGCTAAGTATTGTGATTTGATGGCTGTCCAAGCTTCATATTGAAGGTCAAACTCGGATAATTCGACTACCCATTGTAAAATTCTGCCTGCTAGATCTATTTTTTGCAATATCCCTTTTATGGGCTGGTTGGTCCGAACCTTAATGGTGTGGGCTTGGAAGTACGGGCGAAGTCGTCGAGATGTCAGTATGAGAGTATAGGCAAACTTTTCTATTTTTTGGTAGTTCAGCTCGGATCCCTGCAGCGCTTTACTAATGAAGTATACAGGTTGTTGCCCTTCCTCATCCTCTCGAACCAGTGCTGAGGCTACTGATCGACTTCCTACTGCAAGGTATAATACGAGTGGCTCTCCCTCTCGTGGTCGAGTTAGGATAGGTGGTCGTCCCAGGAAACTTTTGAAATCCTGGAAGGCTTGCTCGCACTCTATTGTCCATTCGAACTTCTTTCCTTTCTTTAAAGTAGCATAGAAGGGGAGAGATCTTATCGCTGATCCCGCTAAGAATCTGGATAAGGCTGCCAATCTCCCGTTGAGTTGTTGTACCTCTCTGACACAAGTTGGGCTCTTCATGTTGAGTATAGCCTGGCATTTATCCGGATTTGCCTCAATTCCTCTTTGTGTGAGCATAAAGCCTAAGAATTTGCCAGCTTCTACTGCAAAGGTGCATTTTCCCGAATTGAGTCGCATGTCATGCTTCCTTATAGTGTCGAACACTTGGACCAGGTCGGACAATAAGGTCTCTTCACTTTGTGTCTTTACTAACATATCGTCCATGTAGACTTCCATGATTTTTCCGATATGATCGGAAAAGACTTTATTCATTAGCCGCTGATAAGTAGCTCCCGCATTTTTGAGACCAAAAGGCATCATAATGTAGTAGTAATTTGCTTTTGGTGTTAAAAACGAGGTCTTTTCTTGATCTGGTGGATACATAGGGATTTGATTGTATCCGGAATATGCATCCATAAACGAGAGGTATTTATATCCGGATGAGGCATTGATGATAGAACCTTTGTTGATATAGAATTTTCTCAATTGAATGAATTCTCGTTGTAAAGTATAGTTCTGCACCAACAAACAATCCTCTCAATAAAAAATATTGGGTTGTCACAAGTTCAACCCCCAATGAAAATTTACCGGAGTATTTCGGACTCCGGGTCGTCTCCCTAGGAGCCAACGGAGTGCATGTGTATTGGCTATAGAGGGGAAAAAAGGGGGTTTTGTTTATGAGATGGCAAGGAAATAAGTAAATTGAGTGAGTAAGTAAAGAAAGCAAATTAAAGAACTCTTGGCTAAGAATTGGGTACTTAGGATCACAATCCTAGTTAATACCAATTATTGACAATTATGAGAGGCCAACCCATTAAGTCTACTTCTCGAAGCCTTAAGTACGTAACATTTACTCCTAGACTGGAAGTATGTCAAATAGGCCTAATCACATCCACCCATAAGTCCTAACCTCCCTACCAATTGGTTTAGTAGTGGATTAGCGTCAATGGGCTTCAAATTGATCACACAGGGTTCTCAAATTACCAATTCCATGGTATCCAAAACTCAAGATCACTTAAGTCCCTTGGTCTAGACCAAGAGTTGACAAAACTACTCAAGAACTGAAGAAAACATTTCATCAAACACCTAGAGTGCAATAAAAATTGACATCATAACTTGCAAGGATACTAAAATCTACCACTATTAATTGCAAAAAAAGTAAATTCACAACTCAAATCAACATCAATTAAAGAGACATCAATATTAAAATTGTATTAAATGTAACAAATCCAACATAAGTGCATGAATGTAAAAGAGAGCATAAAAGTAAAATTAACACTACAAATCATGAGAATCAAGGAGTAGAAGTAAGAGATCATAAAAGAAATGAGATGAGAACATGTAATTAAACCTAAATCTAGAAGAGATTAACCTAACCTAATTCTAGAGAGAAGAGGGAGCTTCTCTCTTTAGAAACTAACCTACATAATGCTATACCTACAACTAATTGCTCCCCCTTTGCTTGGACTTCAATTCTGCATGAAATACACTCAGAAACAAGTTGGATTTGGGTTTGGGCAGCTCAGAAATCGCCCCCAGCGTTTTGCCATTAAGTGGGCCAAGTACGAGTGTTGGCGTGTGCGCGCCATGTGCGCGTGCGCGTTGATTGGCAAATCCCCATCCACGCGGAAGCAGCATGTACGCGTGTGCGTCCTTGTGAGAGACCACTTTTGCGCGTGCGCGCCTTGTACGTGTGCGCGTCCATTGGTTCCTTCCAAATCTTTGTTTCTTCATGCATTCTCCTCTTTGCATGCTTTTCTCCTCATTTCTTCCATCCGATAATTGCCTAATGAACCTGAAATTACTTAACAAACACATCAAGGCATCGAATGGAATTAAGGTGGGTTAAAATCACCAATTTAAGGCCTAAAAAGCATGTTTTTATAATTAAGCATAATTTAAGGGAGAATTACAAAACCATGCTATTTCATTGAATAAATGTGGGAAAAAGTGGATAAATCCCCCAAAATAAGCACAAAATAAACCACGAAATCGGGGTTTATCAGGCATCCACCAGAGCATCGATACTTGGGAGTGGATAAGGATCTTTAGGGCAGGCTTTGTTGAGATCGGTGTAATCGGTACACATTCGCCACTTTCTATTTGATTTTTTCACCAATACGATGTTAGCTAGCCATAGTGGGTACTTGACTTCTCTTATAAATCCTGCCTCTAGTAGTGCCTGTACCTGTTCTTCCACAGCTTGGGATCGTTCTGGCCCAAGTTTTCTTCGTCTCTGCTGTACCGGCCGAGATCCTGGATAGACCGCCAACTTGTGACACATTAGCTTGGGGTCTATGCCAGGCATGTCTGTAGCTTTCCATGCGAAGAGATCGACATTATCTCGTAAGAACTGTACTAGTAATTCTTTTGCATCTCCTTTTAGGATCGTGCCAATATTAGTTGTTTTGTCCGAGGTGTCTCCGATCTGAACTTTCTCTACTTCACCTTCGGGCTGTGGACGGAGTTCTTCTCGTCTCTGAACTCCACCAAGCTCAATTGTATGGAACTCTTCTCCTCTACCTCTGAGGTTTAGACTTTCGTTATAACAGCGGCGTGCCATCTTTTGATCTGCCTTTATCGTAGCTATCCCTTCTGTAGTTGGGAATTTCATGCATAGATGTGGAGTTGAGACTATTGCGCCGAGTTGATTTAGTGTCGTCCAACCTATTAAGGCATTGTAGGCTGAATTTACGTCGACCACGATATAGTCTATCTTGAGTGTTCTGGATTGGTTCCCTTTTCCGAAGGTTATATGTAGTGATACGTATCCCAGCGGTTGTACTGGGGCATCTCCCAGTCCGAACAGGCTGTTCGGGTATGCTCTAAGCTCTTTTTCTTCTAAGCCGAGTTTGTCAAAGGCAGTTTTAAATAAGATGTCGGCAGAGCTCCCTTGGTCTATTAGTGTGCGGTGGAGATTGGCGTTTGCCAGTATGATGGTGATGACCATGGGATCGTCGTGTCCTGGGATGATACCGGATGCGTTTTCTTTGGTGAACGTGATTGCGGGGATGTCGGGTGCTTCCTCCTTCCCTTCGACATAATATACTTCTTTGAGATGTCTTTTGCGGGATGATTTGGAGATTTCTCCTCCTGCGAATCCTCCGTGTATCATATGGACATGTCTTTCTGGCGTACGAGGTGATCGTTCGGTTCGTCCGACCTCCTCGTCTCTCCGCCTTTTTCTTTTCTCCTCATCTCGATTGGCCAGATACCGATCTAGTTTTCCTTCTCTCACTAACTTTTCTATTACGTTTTTTAGATCGAAGCATTCATTAGTGGAATGCCCACGGACGCGATGGTATTCACAGTATTCGTTTCGGTTTCCTCCTCCTCTTTTGCCTTTGAGTGGTCGAGCTGGGATATTTTTTCTGTGTGGCAGACTTCTTTGTAAACATCCACCAGGGACACCCTAAGAGGGGTGTAATTATGGTATTTTTTAATTTTTCCCCTTGTCGATCTTCCTTCTTTTTGGATTCTTTGTCTTTGTCTCGGTAGGTGAATCCGGATTTTGAGGTTTCTCCTAGTCGAGAATTTTCTTCCATGTTGATGTATTTTTCTGCTCGTTCCTGCACTTCATCTAGAGACGTGGGGTATTTCTTTAATATAGATTGGCTAAAAGGTCCCTCTCGTAGGCCATTGATGAGTCCCATGATGGCGGCCTCTATTGGCAAGCTTTGTATATCTAGGCATGTTTTGTTAAATCTTTCCATGTAGTTGCGAAGACTTTCTCGATCTCCTTGCTTGATCCCTAGTAGACTGGGGCGTGCTTAGCCTTGTCTTTTTGGTTGGAGAATCTGGCGAGAAATTTTTTGGCTAGGTCGTCAAAGCTTGAGATGGACTTTGGAGGTAGGTTGTCGAACCATCTGATTGCTGTCTTCGTGAGAGTTGTTGGAAAAGCTTTGCAGCGAACGGCGTCGGAGGCATCAGTGAGGTACATTCTGCTTCTGAAGTTGCTGAGGTGATGGTTGGGATCTGTAGTGCCATCATACAAAGCCATATCTGGGAGTTTGAAGTCCTTAGGAATTTTAGTTTTCATGATTTCCCTAGTGAACGGATCTTGATCTTTGCGGGCCTTATCCTCAGGGGTGAACCGAGTAGTTTTGGTGTTGAGATCAGTTTCGAGTTTTAGAAGTTTATCTTCTAATTCTCGACGTCACCTTACCTCTCTTTCTTCTCAACTTCTCGTTGGTGCTGGGTTTCTTTTTCCAGTTGCTTTAAACGATCTTGAAGCGCTTCAATCACTCCCGGATTTGATGAGTTTTTGTCTCCGTTAGATTCAGGGGTATCTTTCAGTGTATTGCCCGTGTTTTTATGCGGTGTTCTATCTTCTAGATCTGAGTCGTGGTTGTTGTCATGGTCGTCCGCCATGGTGATGGGATGACTTCCAGATTCCCCGGCAACGACGCCAATGTTCCGAGGGTTACCTGAAACTGTAGGCCGATCTCGAACGAGATCTTCTGTGCTGGTCGGTGCTGACGTGTCCGATTTGTTGGACTGGCTGTGCTGCTGATCCTTCATCACCAGAGGGTGGGGGTACCTGCAAGGGACTCCGATGCTTAAGTTAGCAAGGGTATTAAGCAGGTTTTTTAGTAGAATCAGAGTATGAGTTATACCTGGGTGCTCCAGTGTATTTATAGTAGTGTGGGCTAACTTTTCTGATAAGATAAGTTAGTTATCTTATCTTATCTTATCTTATTTTGAGTGAAGTCAGCTTATCTTCAAGGGAACCGCCTTTATCTCTATAGGCTTGGATTGCCTTTGGATTTGGGTCGTGTTCCTCTATTTGGGCCCTTTATTGGGCTTTCCTGTCGATTTGGCCGACCTCTTTGAGAAAAGTTTGAATAGCCTGACCTGAAGAGGTCGGTCACTTTGTCATTGAACATCTCGGGTTGGATAGCTCGACCCAGGGTGTGAACAGCAGCCTTGTCCAGATTTCTAGCCGGATCGGCAATAAGATCTCTCCCCTTCTACACCACTCTAAGGAAGGGAAAGAGGTTTGAATGTACAACGGAGTGCGAGCAGGCCTTCCAAGATTTCAAAAGATTCCTGGGACAGCCACCTATCCTAACTCGGCCACGGGAGGGAGAACCACTCATATTGTACCTCACGGTAGGAAGTCGAGCAGTAGCCTCAGCACTAGTTCGAGAAGACGATAGTGGGCAACAACCCGTATACTTCATCAGTAAAGCATTACAAGGATCCGAGCTGAACTACCAAAAAATAGAAAAATTTGCCTATGCTCTCATATTAACATCTCGATGACTTCGTCCATACATCCAAGCTCACACCATTAGGGTTCGGAGCAACCAGCCCATAAAAGGGATTTTGCAGAAAACAGACCTAGCAGGTAGAATCTTGCAATGGGCAGTCGAGTGTCCGAATTCGACCTTCAGTACGAAGCTCGGACAGCCATCAAATCGCAATATCTGGCAGACTTTATTGCAGAATTTACAGACACCCCGGAAATTCCCACAGAATGGAATCTCTATATGGACGGTTCCTCAAATAAAACTGAAGGAGGTGCGGGTGTGATAATTGAAAGCGACCAAGGAACCCAAATTGAACTCTCCCTCAAATTCGGGTTTCCTGTCTCAAATAACCAAGCTGAATATGAGGCACTACTAGCTGGTTTGAAGCTGGCTAGGGAGGTTGGAGCTCAAAAGCTTATCATCTTCAGCGACTCACAAGTAGTCACTTCACAAATAGTAAGGAGCTACCAAGCTAAAGATCCCACCATGAAAAAGTACTTGGATAAAACCAGGGAACAGCTCGGACAATTCGGAGAATATGAGGTCCGTCACATACCCCGAGAACAAAATGCCCGAGCTGATGCACTCTCAAAACTAGCCAGCACCAAACCAGGGGGCAACAATAGAAGCCTCATCCAAGAAATGCTGCAGAACCCGTCAATCTCAGAAAAAGAAAAAGTCCTAGCCATAACAGGTCAAGATCAAGGATGGATGACTCCCATAATTAACTACCTCAAAACAGAAACACTCCCCACAGATGAAAAGGAGGAAAATAGGTTAAAATGGGAGGCACAATACTACACCATCATAAACAACACTCTATACAAAAGAGGGATTTCAATACCATTATTAAAATGCGTACCGACTTCCAACACAAAGGAAGATTTAGAAGAAGTACACAGCGGCATTTGTGGCAATCATCTCGGAGCACAGGCACTTAACAAAAAGGTACTCCGGGCAGGATTTTATTGGCCAACTCTACAAAAGGAAGCCATAGAATTCGTAAAGACATGTCCACCATGTCAAAAACATGCCAACTTTCACATTGCCCCACCAGAGGAACTCATCAGCGTAACCTCACCTTGGCCATTCGCAAAGTGGGGACTCGACCTTCTCGGACCTTTCCCTCAGGGATCGGGACAACTCAAATTCGTCATAGTAGGGGTAGACTATTTCACAAAGTGGATCGAGGCAGAACCCTGGTGTGCGAAATTGTTACTCAGATTAGGATGTAAAATTTGTTGTTCGTTCTCTCTTTGGCAATGGCGCCAAAAATGGGTGCACAGAACCATGGTCCAAACATAACTTCACAACTTCGCACAACTAACCAGCAAGTGCACTGGGTCGTCCAAGTAATAAAACCTTACGTGAGTAAGGGTCGATCCCACGGAGATTGTCGGCTTGAAGCAAGCTATGGTCACCTTGTAAATCTTAGTCAGGCGGATATCAAATAGTTATGGGGTTTTCGAATATTAATAATAAATAAACAGAAAATAAAGATAGAAATAATTATGTAATTCATTTGTGGGAGTTTTAGATAAGCATATAGAGGTGCGTTCGTTCCTCTGAACCTCTGCTTTCCTGCTCTCTTCATCCAATCAATCATACTCCTTTCCATGGCTAGCTTTATGTAAGGGCATCACCGTTGTCAATGGCTACTTCCCATCCTCTTGTGAAAATAGTCCAAATGCTCTGACACAGCACGGCTAATCATCTGAGGTTCTCGATCATACTGGAATAGGATTCACCCTCCTTTTGCGTCTGTCACTACGCCCAGCACTCGCGAGTTTGAAGTTCGTCACAGTCATTCAATCATAGAATCCTACTCGGAATACCACAGACAAGGTTTAGACTTTCCGGATTCTCATGAATGCCGCCATCAATCTAGCTTATACCACGAAGATTCTGATTAAGAGATCCAAGAGATACTCATTCAATCTAAGGTAGAACGAAAGTGGTTGTCAGGCACGCGTTCATAGGGAATGATGATGATTGACACGTTCATCACATTCATGTTGAAGTACGAATGAATATCTTAGAAGTGGAATAAGTTGAATTGAATAGAAAAACAGTAGTACTTTGCATTAATTCATGAGGAACAGCAGAGCTCCACACCTTAATCTATGGAGTGCAGAAACTCTACCGTTGAAAATAGATAAGTGATGAAGGTCCAGGCATGGCCGAATGGCCAGCCCTCAAACGTGATCAATAGATGAAAACTTAATCCAAAGATCATAAGAGATCTAATACAATAGTAAAAAGTCCTATTTATACTAAACTAGTTACTAGGGTTTACATAAGTAAGTAATTGATGCATAAATCCACTTCCGGGGCCCACTTGGTGTGTGCTTGGGCTGAGCTTGAAGTTTACACGTGCAGAGGCTTCTTTTGGAGTTGAACGCCAAGTTGTAACGTATTTTTGGCGTTCAACTCTGGTTTGTAACGTGTTTCTGGCGTTTAACTCCAGACTGCAGCGTAGAACTGGTGTTCAATGCCCTTTTGCGTCGTCTAAACTCGGCCAAAGTATGGACTATTATATATTGCTGGAAATCCCTGGATGTCTACTTTCCAACGCAATTAAAAGTGTGTCATGTTAAGTTCTGTAGCTCCAGAAAATCCACTTTGAGTGCAGGGAGGTCAGAATCCAACAGCATCAGCAGTCCTTCTTCAACCTCTGAATCTGATTTTTGCTCAAGTCCCTCAATTTCAGCCAGAAAATACCTAAAATCACAGAAAAACACACAAACTCATAGTAAAGTCCAGAAATGTGAATTTAACATAAAAACTAATAAAAACATCCCTAAAAGTAACTAGATCCTACTAAAAACAATGCCAAAAATCGTATAAATTATCCGCTCATCACAACACCAAACTTAAATTGTTGCTTGTCCCTAAGCAACTGTAAATCAAATAGGATAAAAAGAAGAGAATATACTATAAATTCCAAACTATCAATGAAACATAGCTCCAATCAGATGAGCGGGACTTGTAGCTTTTTGCCTCTTGAATAGTTTTGGCATCTCACTTTATCCATTGAGGTTCAGAATGATTGGCATCTATAGGAACTCAGAGTTCAGATAGTGTTATTGATTCTCCTAGTTCAGTATGTTGATTCTTGAACACAGCTACTTTATGAGTCTTGGTCGTGGCCCTAAGCACTTTGTTTTCCAGTATTACCACCGGATACATAAATGCCACAGACACATAACTGGGTGAACCTTTTCAGATTGTGACTCAGCTTTGCTAAAGTCCCCAATTAGAGGTGTCCAGGGTTCTTAAGCACACTCTTCTTTTGCTTTGGACCTTGACTTTAACCGCTCAGTCTCAAATTTTCACTTGACACCTTCATGCCACAAGCACATGGTTAGGGACAGCTTGGTTTAGCCGCTTAGGCCAGGATTTTATTCCTTTAGGCCCTCCTATCCACTGATGCTCAAAGCCTTGGGATCCTTTTTATTACCCTTGCCTTTTGGTTTTAAGGGGTATTGGCTTTTTGCTCTTGCCTTTTGGTTTTAAGAGCTTTTGGCTTTTTCTGCTTGCTTTTTCTTTTTCTATTTTTTTTTGCCATTTTTTTTCTTTTTTTTTCTGCAAGCTTTGTATTCACTGCTTTTTCTTGCTTGAAGAATCATTTTTATGATTTTTCAGATTATCAAATAACATGTCTCCTTGTCATCATTCTTTCAAGTGCCAACATATTTAACATTCTTAAACAACTTCAAAAGACATATGCACTATTCAAGCATTCATTCAGAAAACAAAAAGTATTGTCACCACATCAATATAATTAAACTAAGTTCAAGGATAAATTCGAAACTCATGTACTTCTTGTTCTTTTGAATTAAAAATATTTTTCATTTAAGAGAGGTGATGGATTCATATTCACTACTTTAAGGTATAGACACTTAGACACTAATGATCATGTAATAAAGACACAAACATAGATAAACATTTAAGATAAGAAAACGAAAAACAGAAAATTTAGGAACAAGGAATGAGTCCACCTTAGTGATGGTGGCGTTTCCTTCTTGAGGAACCAATGATGTCCTTGAGCTCTTCTATGTCTCTTCCTTGTCTTTGTTGCTCCTCCCTCATTGCACTTTGATCTTCTCTAATTTCATGAAGGATGATGGAGTGCTCTTGATGTTCCACCCTTAGTTGCTCCCAATAATTGTGTGGGGGAAAATGTATCCCCTGAGGTATCTCAGGGATCTCTTGATTTGTAGTCAAATGTTCTACCACTGAGCTATAGATCCTTGATGGAAGCTTTTGTTTTCCCTTTAAAAAAAAGTTATGCTTTTACCACACCAAACTTAGAATGTTGCTCGCCCTCGAGCAAAAGAAGAAGGAATAGATGAAGAAGAAGATGTGGAAAAAAAAACTAGGATTATGAGGAGGGAAGGTGGGGATCCTGTGGGGTTCACAGATCCTGAGATGATCCTGTGAGGTTCACAGATCTTGAGGTGTCAAGGATTTACATCCCTGCACCAATTAGGCATGTAAAATGCCTTTGCATGCAATTCTGGCGTTTAAACGCCAAACTGATGCTTGTTCTGGGCGTTCAGCGCCCAGATGCAGCATGTTTCTGGCGTTGAACGCCAGCTTCATGCTTGTTTCTGGCGTTCAGTGCCAGCTCCATGCTCTGTTCTGGCGTTGAACGCCAGCCAGATGCTCCTTACTGGCGTTTGAACGCCAGTGAACTCCTCCTCCAGGGTGTGATTTTTCTTCTGCTGTTTTTGATTTTTCTTCAATTTTTTTAGTTGTTTTTGTGACTCCACATGATCATGAACCTATGAAGACATATAACTAATAAAAATATAATTAAATAAAAATTGGGTTGCCTCCTAACAAGCGCTTCTTTAATGTCAATAGCTTGACAGTGGGCTCTCATGGAGCCTCACAGATGTTCAGAGCATTGTTGAGACTCCCCAACACCAAACTTAGAGTTTGGATATGGGAGTTCAACACCAAACTTAGAGTTTGGTTGTGGCCTCCCTACACCAAACTTAGAGTTTGACTGTGGGGGCTCTGGTTGACTCTGTTTTGAGAGAAGCTTACTGTACCTCTTTTCCATATTTACAGAAGGATGTCCTTGAGTTTTAAACTCAAGGGAGTCCTCATTCAATTGAAGGACTAGTTCACCTTTGTTAACATCAATCATAGCTCTTGCTGTGGCTAGGAAGGGTCTTCCAAGGATGATGGATTCATCCTCATCCTTCCCAGTATCTAGGATTATGAAATCAGCAGGGATGTAAAGGCCTTCAACCTTTACTAATATGTCCTCTACTTGTCCATAAGCCTATTTTCTGGAATTGTCTGCCATCTCTAATGAGATTTTAGCAGCTTGTACCTCAAAGATTCCCAGTTTCTCTATTACAGAGAGTGGCATGAGGTTTATTCCTGATCCCAGGTCACATAGAGCCTTCTCAAAGGTCATGGTGCCTATGGTACAAGGTATTAGGAACTTTCCAGGATCCTATTTCTTCTGAGGCAATCTCAGTTGATCCAATGCATTTAGTTCATTGGTGAACAGGGGAGGTTCATCCCCCAAGTCTCATTACCAAATAAATCGGTATTCAGCTTCATGATTGCACCAAGGAACTTGGCAACTTGCTCTTCAGTAACATTCTCATTCTCTTCAGAAGAGGAATACTCATCAGAGCTCATGAATGGCATAAGGAGGTTCAATGGAATCTCTATGGTCTCTAGATGAGTCTCAGATTCCTTTGGTTCCTCAGAGGGAAACTCCTTATTGATCACTGGACATCCTAGGAGGTCTTCCTTACTGGGATTCACGACCTCAACCTCCCTTACAGGTTCGGCCATGGTAATTAATTCAATGGCCTTGCACTCTCCTTTTGGATTCTCTTCTGTATTGCTTGGGAGAGTACTAGGAGGGGTTTCAGTGATTCTTTTACTCAGCTGGCCCACTTGTGCTTCCAAATTTCTAATGGAGGACCTTGTTTCATTCATGAAACTCACAGTGGCCTTAGATAGATCAGAGACTAAATTTGCTAAGTTAGATGGATTCTGCTCAGAATTCTTTGTCTGTTGCTGAGTGGATGATGGAAAAGGCTTGCTATTGCTAAACCTGTTTCTTCCACCATTATTAAAGCCTTGATGAGGATTTTGTTGATCCTTCCATGAGAGATTTGGGTGATTTCTCCGTGAGGAATTATAGGTGTTTCCATATGGTTCACCCATGTAATTCACCTCTGTTATTGCAGGGTTTTCAGGATCATAAGCTTCTTCTTCAGAAGATGCCTCTTGAGTACTGTTGGATGCAGCTTGCATTCCATTCAGACTCTGAGAAATCATATTGACTTGCTGAGTCAATATTTTATTTTGAGCCAATATGGTATTCAGAGTATCAATTTCAAGAACTCCCTTCTTTTGAGGTGTTCCATTACTCACAGGATTCCTTTCAGAAGTGTACATAAACTGGTTGTTAGCAACCATGTCAATGAGTTCTTGAGCTTCTGCAGGCGTTTTCTTTAGGTGAATGGATCCACCTGCAGAAGTATCCAATGACATCTTAGCTAATTCAGACAGACCATCATAGAATATATCCAGGATGGTCCATTCTGAAAGCATGTCAGAAGGACACTTTTTGGTCAGTTGCTTGTATCTCTCCCAAGCTTCATAGATGGATTCACCTTCTTTCTGTCTGAAGGTTTGAACATCCACTTTAAGCTTACTAAACTTTTGAGGAGGAAAGAACTTGGCTAAGAAAGCCTTGACCAGCTTATCCCAAGAGTTCAGGCTATCTTTAGGTTGAGAGTCCAACCATATTCTAGCTCTGTATCTTACAGCAAAAGGAAAAAGCATGAGCCTGTAGACTTCAGGATCTATTCCATTAGTCTTAAAAGTATCACAGATCTGCAAGAATTCAGTTAAGAACTGAAAAGGATCTTCAGATGGAAGTCCATGAAACTTGCAGTTCTGTTGCATCAGAGAAACTAATTGAGGTTTCAGCTCAAAATTGTTTGCTCCAATGGTAGGGATGGAGATGCTTTTTCCATGTAAATTGGAATTAGGTGCAGTAAAGTCACCAAGCATCCTCCTTACATTATTATTATTTTCGACTGCCATCTCCTCTTCCTGTTCGAAAATTTCTGTAAGGTTATCTCTGGATTGTTGTATTTTAGCTTCTCTTAGTTTCTTTTTCAGAGTCCTTTCAGGTTCAGGGTCTGCTTCAACAAGAATGTTCTTATCCTTGCTCCTGCTCATATGAAAAAGAGGGAACAGAAAAATAATAATAGGGATCCTTTTTACCTAGGTATAGAGGTTCCCCTGTGTGAGTAGAAGAAGAAAAGAATGTAATGTAAAGAAGGGAAGAAGAGAAAATTCGAACACAGATGGAAGAGGGGGTTCGAATTTGGGTGAGATGAAGTGTTAGTAGATGAATAAATAAATAGAAGGAGATGAGAGAGAGGGAGGATTTTCGAAAATAATATTTTGAAAAGGGGTTAGTGATTTTCGAAAATTAGGAATGAAATCAAATTAAAATTAAAAATTGAAAACAATTAGTTAATTAAAAAGAATTTTTGAAAAAGAGGGAAGAGATTTTCGAAAATTAGAGAGAGAGTTAGTTAGGTAGTTTTGAAAAAGATAAGAAACAAACAAAAAGTCAATTAGTTAGTTGAAAAAGATTTGAAAATCAATTTTGAAAAGATAAGAGGATAAGAAGTTAGAAAAGATATTTTAAAATCAAATTTTTGAAAAAGATAAGATTTTTTAAAAAAAAGATATGATAAAAAGATATGATTAGAATTAGTTTTGAAAAAGATTTGATTTTTAAAATCACAATTAATGACTTGATTCACAAGAAATCACAAGATATGATTCTAGAACTTAAAGTTTGAATCAAAATGATGAGCGGATAATTTATACGCTTTTTGGCATTGTTTTTAGTATGTTTTTAGTAGGATCTAGTTACTTTTAGGGATGTTTTCATTAGTTTTTATGTTAAATTCACATTTCTAAACTTTACTATGAGTTTGTGTGTTTTTCTGTGATTTCAGGTATTTTCTGGCTGAAATTGAGGGACTTGAGCAAAAATCAGATTCAGAGGTTTGAAAAGGACTGCTGATACTGTTGGATTCTGACCTCCCTGCACTCAAAGTAGATTTTCTAGAGCTACAGAACTCGAAATGGCGCGCTTCTAATTGCGTTGGAAATTAGACATCCAGGGCTTTCCAGCAATATATAATAGTCCATACTTTGGCCAAGAATAGATGACGCAAACTGGCGTTCAACACCAGCTCTCTGCCCAAATCTGGCGTCCAGCGCCAGAAAAGGAGCCAAAACCAGAGTTGAACGCCCAAACTGGCACAAAAGCTGGCGTTCAACTCCACAAATGGCCTCTGCACGTGCAACACTCAAGCTCAGCCCAAACACACACCAAGTGGGCCCAGGAAGTGGATTTATGCATCAATTACTTACTCATGTAAACCCTAGTGACTAGTTTATTATAAATAGGACCTTTTACTAGTCTTTTTGACTATCTTTGGTCTCAGTTTTAATCCATTGTTCATCTTAGGAGACTATTGATCACGTTTTAGGGGGCTGGCCATCTCGGCCATGCCTGGACCTTTCACTTACGTATTTTCGACGGTAGAGTTTCTACACTCCATAGATTAAGGTGTGGAGCTCTGCTGTTCCTCAAAAATTAATGCAAAGTACTACTATTTTCTATTCAATTCTTCTTATTTTGCTTCTAAGATATCCATTCGCACCCAAGAACGTGATGAAGGTGATGATTATGTGTGACGCTCATCACCATTCTCCCCTATGAACACGTGCCTGACAAATATTTCCGTTCTACATGAAATAAGCTAGAATGAATATCTCTTAGATCTCCTAACCAGAATCTTCGTGGCATAAGCTAGAATGATGGCGGCATTCAAGAGAATCCGGAAGGTCTAAACCTTGTCTGTGGTATTCCAAGTAGGATTCAATGATTGAATGACTGTGACGAGCTCCTAACTCGCGATTGCAGGGCGTTAGTGACAGACGCAAAAGGATAGTAAATCCTATTCCAGCATGATCGAGAACCGACAGATGAATAGCCGTGCCGTGACAAGGTGCGTGAGCATATTATTCACTGAGAGGATAAGATGAAGCCATTGACAAGGGTGATGCCTCCAGACGATTAGCCGTGCCGTGACAGGGCATTGGATCATTTTCCCGAGAGATGACCGAAAGTAGCCATTGACAGTGGTGATGTATCACATAAAGCCAGCCATGGAAAGGAGTAAGACTGATTGGATGAAGATAGCAGGAAAGCAGAGGTTCAGAGGAACGAAAGCATCTCCATTCGCTTATCTGAAACTCTCACCAATGAATTACATAAGTATTTCTATCCCTATTCTATTAATTATTATTCGAAAACACCATTATCAATTTATATCTGCCTGACTGAGATTTGCAAGGTGACCATAGCTTGCTTCATACCAACAATCTCCGTGGGATTCGACCCTTACTCACGTAAGGTATTACTTGGACGACCCAGTGCACTTGCTGGTTAGTTGTATCGAAGTTGTGAACCATGGTATTGGCACCATGTTCTTGGCGCCATTGCCAGGGAAAGAAAGAGCCATGAATTTTACATAATTAAAGTGTAATCACGATTACGCGTACCAAGTTGCTCACGTTGCCAGGGATTGTTCGAGCCTGGACATCACAATTTCGTACACCAAGTTTTTGGCGCCGTTACTGGGGATTGTTCGAGTTTGGACAACTGACGGTTCATCTTGTTGCTCAGATTAGGTAATTTTCTTTTTGTTTTCTTTTCAAAAAAAAATTTTTCAAAAATATTTCAAAAATGTCTCATCTGTTTTCGAAAAAAAAATAAAAATGTTTTCAAAAATATATTTTTCTTCAGAATTTTTAAGAATGAATTCTAGTGTTTCAAGATGATTTGTTGAATCCTGGCTGGCTGTAAGCCATGTCTAATCTTTTGGACTGGGGTTTCAATTTACCATCACAACAGAAGAGATTCTCACACACTTAGTTGCTCTATACTTGAAAAGTATCCATATCTGCTGAAGCTTGGCTGGCCATTGGCCATGTCTAGTGTTTTGGACTGGAGCTTTCATTGAAAGCTTGGCTGGCTAGTGAGCCATGTCTAATTCCTGGACTGAAGCTTTAGACTAACATGGCAAGATTCCTGGAATTCATATTAAAAATTTTGGAATCCTTATTTTTGTTTTTCATAATAATTTTCGAAAAAATCCAAAAAAAAATTAGAAAATCATAAAAAATCAAAAATATTTTTCTGTTTCTTGTTTGAGTCTTGAGTCATGTTATAAGTTTGGTGTCAATTGCATGTGCATCTTGCATTTTTCGAAAATTCATGCATTCATAGTGTTCTTCATGATCTTCAAGTTGTTCTTGGTAAGCCTTCTTGTTTGATCTTGATGATTTTTTGTTTTGTGTCTTTTCATGTTTATCATATGCATTCTTGAATTCTTAGTGTCTAAGCATTAAAGAATTCTAAGTTTGGTGTCTTGCATGTTTTCTTTGCATTAAAAATTTTTCAAAAATGTGTTCTTGATGTTCATCATGATCTTCATAATGTTCTTGGTGTTCATCTTGACATTCATAGCATTCTTGCATGCATCACATGTTTTGATCTAAAAATTTCATGCATTGCATCTTTTTAGTGTTTTTCTCTTGCATCATAAAAATTCAAAAATAAAAAAATATCTTTCCCTTTTTCTCTCATCAAATTCGAAAATTTGAATTGACTTTTTCAAAAATTTTTAAAATCAAATTGTTTCTCATGAGTCAAATCAAATTTTCAATTTGAAAATCTTATCTTTTTCAAAATCTTTTTCAAAAATCAAATCTTTTTCAAAGTTCTTAGTTATTTTCGAAAATTCCAAAAATAATTTTCAAAAATCTTTTCCTTATTTTTATACCAAATTTTCGAAAATGACAATAACAATTAATGTTTTGATTCAAAATTTGAAGTTTGTTACTTGCTTGTTAAGAAAGATTCAAACTTTAAGTTCTAGAATCATATCTTGTGATTTCTTGTGAATCAAGTCATTAATTGAGATTTTAAAAATCAAATCTTTTTCAAAAACTAATTTCTATCATATCTTTTCAAAAATATCTTCTCATCTTATCTTTTTCAAAAAATTTGATTTTCAAAATATCTTTTCTAACTTCCTAACTTCTTATCTTTTCAAAATTGATTTTCAAAATTTGTTTCAACTAACTAACTAACTTTTTGTTTGTTTCTTAACTTTTTCAAAACTACCTAACTAACTCTCTCTCTCTAATTTTCGAAAATATCTTCCCTCTTTTTCAAAATTTCTTTTTAATTAACTAATTATTTTTATTTTTGATTTTAAAATTTTTCGAAAAAAAATACTAACATTTTTCAAAAAATCATTTTCGAAAATCACTAACTCTTTTTCAAAAATATTTTTCGAAAATTATCCCTCCCCCATCTTATTCTATTTATTCATTCATATTCTAACATCTCATCTCACATCTCTGCCATCCTCACAGTTGTGTTTCTTTCTTTACATCACACTCTTTGTCTCCCCCTCTTCTTCTACTCACACAGGGATCCCTATACTATGGCATAAAGGATCTCTATTATTATTATTATTTTTCTGTGCCCTCTTCTTTGTCATATGAGCAGGAGCAAGGATAAGAACATTCTTGTGGAAGCAGATCCAGAACCTGAAAGGACTCTGAAGAGAAAATTAAGGGAAGCTAAAATACAACAATCCAGAGATAACCTTTCAGAAATTTTCGAACAGGAAAAAGAGATGGCAGCCGAAAATAATAATAATGTAAGGAAGATGCTTGGTGACTTTACTGCACCTAATTCCAATTTACATGGAAGAAGCATCTCCATTCCTGCCATTGGAGCAAACAACTTTGAGCTGAAACCTCAATTAGTTTCTCTGATGCAGCAGAACTGCAAGTTTCATGGACTTCCATCTGAAGATCCTTTTCAGTTCTTAACTGAATTCTTGCAGATATGTGATACTGTTAAGACTAATGGAGTAGATCCTGAAGTCTACAGGCTCATGCTTTTCCCTTTTGTTGTAAGAGACAGAGCTAGATTATGGTTGGATTCTCAACCCAAAGACAGCCTGAACTCTTGGGATAAGTTGGTCACGGCTTTCTTAGCCAAGTACTTTCCTCCTCAAAAGATGAGCAAGCTTAGAGCTGATGTTCAAACCTTCAGACAGAAAGAAGGTGAATCCCTCTATGAAGCTTGGGAAAGATACAAATAGTTGACCAAAAAGTGTCCTTCTGACATGCTTTCAGAATGGACCATCCTGGATATATTCTATGATGGTTTATCTGAGCTATCAAAGATGTCACTGGACACTTCTGCAGGTGGATCCATTCACCTAAAGAAAACACCTGCAGAAGCTCAAGAACTCATTGACATGGTTGCTAATAACCAGTTCATGTACACTTCTGAAAGGAATCCTGTGAGTAATGGGACGCCTATGAAGAAGGGAGTTCTTGAAGTTGATATTCTGAATGCCATATTGGCTCAGAATAAAATATTGACTCAGCAAGTCAATATGATCTCTTAGAGTCTGAATGGAATGCAAGCTGCATCCAACAGTACTCAAGAGGCTTCTTATGAAGAAGAAGCTTATGATCCTGAGAACCCTGCAATAGCAGAGGTGAATTACCTAGGTGAACCTTATGGAAACACCTATAACTCATCGTGGAGAAATCATCCAAATTTCTCATGGAAGGATCAAAAGCCTCAACAAGGCTTTAATAATGGTGGAAGAAACAGGTTCAACAATAATAAACCTTTTCCATCATCCACTCAGCAACAGATAGAGAACTCTGAACAATATGCTTCTAATTTAGCAAATCTAGTCTCTGATCTATCCAAGGCCACTGTAAGTTTCATGAATGAAACAAGGTCTTCCATTAGAAATTTGGAAGCACAAGTGGGCCAGCTGAGTAAGAGGATCACTGAAATCCCTCCTAGTACTCTCCCAAGCAATACAGAAGAGAACCCTAAAGGAGAGTGCAAGGCCATTGACATAAGCACCATGGCCGAACCTACAAGGGGAGAGGAGGACGTGAATCCCAGTGAGGAAGACCTCCTGGGACGTCCAGTGATCAATAAGGAGCTTTCCTCTGAGGAACCAAAGGACTCTGAGACTCATCTAGAGACCATATAGATTCCATTGAACCTCTTTATGCCCTTCATGAGCTCTGATGAGTATTCCTCTTCTGAAGAGAATGAGGATGTTACTGAAGAGCAAACTGCCAAGTTTCTTGGTGTAATCATGAAGCTGAATGCCAATTTATTTGGCATTGATACTTGGGAAGTTGAACCTCCCTTGTTCATCAATGAACTAAGTGATCTGGATCAACTGACATTGCCTCAGAAGAGACAGGATCCTGGAAAGTTCACAATACCCTGTACCATAGGCACCATGATCTTTAAGGCTCTGTGTGACCTTGGTTCAGGAATAAACCTCATGTCCCTCTCTGTAATAGAGAAACTGGGAATCTATGGGGTGCAAGCTGCTAAAATCTCATTAGAGATGGCAGACAGTTCAAGAAAATAGGCTTATGGACAAGTAGAGGACGTGTTAGTAAAGGTTGAAGGCCTTTACATCCCTGCTGATTTCATAGTCCTGGATACTGGAAAGGAAGAGGATGAATCCATCATCCTAGGAAGACCTTTCCTGGCCACAGCAAGAGCTGTGATTGATGTTGACAGAGGTGAAATAGTCCTCCAATGGAATGAGGACTCCCTTGTGTTTAAAACTCAAGGATCTCCCTCTGCAACCATGGAGAGGAAGCATGAAAAGCTTCTCTCAAAGCAGAGTCAACCCAAGCCCCCACAGTCAAACTCTAAGTTTGGTGTTGGGAGGCCACAACTAAACTCTAAGTTTGGTGTTGAACTCCCATAACCAAACTCTAAGTTTGGTGTTGGAGAGTCTCAACAAAGCTCTGCACATCTGTGAGGCTCCATGAGAGCCCACTGTCAAGCTATTGACATTAAAGAAGCGCTTGTTGGGAGGCAACCCAATTTTTATTTATCTAACTATATTTTTCTTAGTTATATGTCTTTGTAGGTTCATGATCATGTGGAGTCACAAAATAAATATAAAAATTGAAAACGGAATCAAAAACAGCAGAAGAAAAATCACACCCTGGAGGAGCATCTGTCTGGCGTTCAGCGCCAGAACAGAGCATGGTTCTGGCGCTGAACGCCCAAAATGGGCAGCTTCTGGGCGCTGAACGCCAGAACAGGCATGGTTCTGGCGTTCAACGCCAGAAATGGCACACAAATGGGCGTTGAACGCCCAAAATGGCCACCAACCTGGCGCTGAACGCCCAGAGTTGGATGCAAAGGCATTTTTACATGCCTAATGGGTGCAGGGATGTAAATCCTTGAACACCTCAGGATCTGTGGACCCCACAGGATCCACTCAGGATCTGTGGACCCCACAGGATCCCCACCTACCTCCACTCACTTCTTCTCACCACTTTCTTTCACACAACCCCATAAACACTCTTCCCCAAAAACCCTTCACCAATCACCTCAAACTCTCTTCCCCATCACCTCTTCACTACTCACATCCATCCACTCTTCCCCATAAACCTACCTCATAAACCCCACCTACCTTCAAAATTCAAAACCAATTTCCCACCCAAACCCACCCATATGGCCGAAGCCTTTCCCCCCTCCCTTCCCTATATAAAGCCCTCCATTCTTCATCAAATTCACACAACACATCCCTCTACACTCCTCTTGGCCGAAACCACATCTCCCTCTCCCTCTCCATATTTCTTCTTCTTCTTCTCTTCTTTTGTTTATTGCTCGAGGGCGAGCAATATTCTAAGTTTGGTGTGGTAAAAGCATAGCTTTTTTGTTTTTCCATTACCATTGATGGCATCTAAGACCGGAGAATCCTCTAGAAGAGGGAAAGGGAAGACAAAAGCTTCCACATCCGAGTCATGGGAGATGGAAAGATTCATCTCCAAAGCCCATCAAGACCACTTCTATGATGTTGTGGCCAAGAAGAAAGTGATCCCTGAGGTCCCTTTCAAACTCAAAAGAAATGAGTATCCAGAGATCCGACATGAAATTCAAAGAAGAGGTTGGGAAGTTCTAACAAATCCCATCCAACAAGTCGGCATCCTAATGGTTCAAGAGTTCTATGCCAATGCATGGATCACCAAGAACCATGATCAAAGTAAGAACCCGGATCCAAAGAACTATGTTACAATGGTTCGGGGGAAATACTTGGATTTTAGTCCGAAAAATGTGAGGTTGGCGTTCAACTTGCCAAACATGGAAGAGAACGCACGCCCCTACACAAGGAGAGTCAACTTTGATCAAAGGTTGGACCAAGTCCTTATGGACATATGTGTAGAAGGAGCTCAATGGAAGGTTGACTCCAAAGGCAAGCCGGTTCAACTAAGAAGATTGGACCTCAAGCCTATAGCTAGAGGATGGTTGGAGTTTATTCAATGCTCAATCATTCTCACTAGCAACCGGTCTGAAGTTACTATAGACCGGGCCATCATGATCCATAGCATCATGATTGGAGAAGAGGTGGAAGTTCATGAGATTATACCTCAAGAACTCTACAAGGTGGCTGACAAGTCCTCCACTATGGCAAGGTTAGCCTTTCCTCACCTCATCTGCCACCTATGCAATTCGGCTGGGATTGACATAGAGGGAGATATCCTCATTAAAGAGGATAAGCTCATCACTAAGAAAAAGATGGAGCAAGCAAGAGAGCCCATTCATGGAGCTCAAGAGGCGTATGAAGCTCATCACCATAAGATCCCGGAAATGCCTCAAATGCACTTTCCTCCACAAAACTATTGGGAGCAAATCAACACCTCCCTAGGAGAATTGAGTTCCAATATGGGACAACTAAGGGTGGAACATCAAGAGCACTCCATCATGCTTCATGAAATAAGAGAAGATCAAAAAGCAATGAGGGAGGAGCAACAAAGACAAGGAAGAGACATAGAAGAGCTCAAGGACATCATTGGTTCCTCAAGAAGGAAACGCCACCATCACTAAGGTGGATTCATTCCTTGTCCTTATTTCTTCTGTTTTTCGTTTTCTATGTTATGTGCCTATCTATGTTTGTGTCTTCATTACATGATCATTAGTAGTAGTAACTATGTCTTAAAGTTATAAATGTCCTATGAATCCATCACCTCTCTTAAATGAAAAATGTTTTAATTCAAAAGAACAAGAAGTACATGAGTTTCGAATTTATCCTTGAACTTAGTTTAATTATATTGATGTGGTGACAATGCTTCTTGTTTTCTGAATGTATGCTTGAACAGTGCATATGTCTTTTGAAGTTGTTGTTCAAGAATGTTAAATATGTTGGCTCTTGAAAGAATGATGACTAGGAGACATGTTATTTGATAATCTGAAAAATCATAAAAATGATTCTTGAAGCAAGAAAAAGCAGCAAAGAACAAAGCTTGCAAAAAAAAAAAATATAGGCGAAAAAAAAAATTAATAGAAAGAAAAGCAAGCAGAAAAAGCCAAAAGCTCTTAAAACCAAGAGGCAAGAGCAAAAAGCCAATAACCCTTAAAACCAAAAGGCAAGGGCAATAAAAAGGATCCCAAGGCTTTGAGCATCAGTGGATAGGAGGGCCTAAAGGAATAAAATCCTGGTCTAAGCGGCTAAACCAAGCTGTCCCTAACCATGTGCTTGTGGCGTGTAGGTGTCAAGTGAAAACTTGAGACTGAGCGGTTAAAGTCAAGGTCCAAAGCAAAAACAAAGAGTGTGCTTAAGAACCCTGGACACCTCTAATTGGGGACTTTAGCAAAGCTGAGTCACAATCTGAAAAGGTTCACCCAATTATGTGTCTGTGGCATTTATGTATCCGGTGGTAATACTGGAAAACAAAGTGCTTAAGGCCACGGCCAAGACTCATAAAGAAGCTGTGTTCAAGAATCATCATACTGAACTAGGAGAGTCAATAACACTATTCGAAATCTGAAGTTCCTATAGATGCCAATCATTCTGAACCTCAATGGATAAAGTGAGATGCCAAAACTATTCAAGAGGCAAAAAGCTATAAGTCCCGCTCATATGATTGAAGCTCTGTTTCATTGATAGTTTGGAATTTGTAGTATATTCTCTTCTTTTTATCCTATTTGATTTTCAGTTGCTTGGGGACAAGCAACAATTTAAGTTTGGTGTTGTGATGAGCGGATAATTTATACGCTTTTTGGCATTGTTTTTAGTACGTTTTTAGTAGGATCTAGTTACTTTTAAGGATGTTTTCATTAGTTTTTATGTTAAATTCACATTTCTGGACTTTACTATGAGTTTGTGTGTTTTTCTGTGATTTCAGGTATTTTCTGGCTGAAATTGAGGGACTTGAGCAAAAATCAGATTCAGAGGTTGAAAAAGGACTGCTGATGCTGTTGGATTCTGACCTCCCTACACTCAAAGTGGATTTTCGGGAGCTACAGAACTTGATATGGCGCGCTTCCAATTGCGTTGAAAAGTAGACATCCAGGGCTTTCCAGCAATATATAATAGTCCATACTTTGGCCAAGAATAGACGACGCAAACTGGCGTTCAACGCCAGCTCTCTGCCCAAATCTGGCATCCAGCGCTAGAAAAGGAGCCAAAACCAGAGTTGAACGCCCAAACTGGTACAAAAGCTGGCGTTCAACTCCACAAATGGCCTCTGCACGTGCAACACTCAAGCTCAGCCCAAACACACACCAAGTGGGCCCAGGAAGTGGATTTATGCATCAATTACTTACTCATGTAAACTCTAGTGACTAGTTTATTATAAATAGGACCTTTTACTAGTCTTTTTGACTATCTTTGGTCTCAGTTTTAATTCATTGTTCATCTTAGGAGACTATTGATCACGTTTTAGGGGCTGGCCATCTCGGCCATGCCTGGACCTTTCACTTATGTATTTTCGATGGTAGAGTTTCTACACTCCATAGATTAAGGTGTGGAGCTCTGCTGTTCCTCAAAGTTTAATGCAAAGTACTACTATTTTCTATTCAATTCTTCTTATTTCGCTTCTAAGATATCCATTCGCACCCAAGAACGTGATGAAGGTGATGATTATGTGTGACGCTCATCACCATTCTCCCCTATGAACACGTGCCTGACAAACATTTCCGTTCTACATGAAATAAGCTAGAATGAATATCTCTTAGATCTCCTAACCAGAATCTTCGTGGCATAAGCTAGAATGATGGCGGCATTCAAGAGAATCCGGAAGGTCTAAACCTTGTCTGTGATATTCCAAGTAGGATTCAATGATTGAATGACTGTGACGAGCTCCTAACTCGCGATTGCAGGGCGTTAGTGACAGACGCAAAAGGATAGTAAATCCTATTCCAGCATGATCGAGAACCGACAGATGAATAGCCGTGCCGTGACAGGGTGCGTGAGCATATTATTCACTGAGAGGATAAGATGAAGCCATTGACAAGGGTGATGCCTCCAGACGATTAGCCGTGCCGTGACAGGGCATTGGATCATTTTCCCGAGAGATGACCGAAAGTAGCCATTGACAGTGGTGATGTATCACATAAAGCCAGCCATGGAAAGGAGTAAGACTGATTGGATGAAGATAGCAGGAAAGCAGAGGTTCAGAGGAACGAAAGCATCTCCATTCGCTTATCTGAAACTCTCACCAATGAATTACATAAGTATTTCTATCCCTATTCTATTAATTATTATTCAAAAACACCATTATCAATTTATATCTGCCTGACTGAGATTTGCAAGGTGACCATAGCTTGCTTCATACCAACAATCTCCGTGGGATTCGACCCTTACTCACGTAAGGTATTACTTGGACGACCCAGTGCACTTGCTGGTTAGTTGTATCGAAGTTGTGAACCATGGTATTGGCACCATGTTCTTGGCGCCATTGCCAGGGAAAGAAAGAGCCATGAATTTTACATAATTAAAGTGTAATCACGATTACGCGTACCAAGTTGCTCACGTTGCCAGGGATTGTTCGAGCCTGGACATCACAATTTCGTGCACCACAAAACATTAATTGATGATGTGATTTTTGAAAATTTGATATAAAAATAAGAAAAAGATTTTTGAAATTTTCGAAAATAAATAAAAAAAATAGAAAAGATATGATTTTTGAAAAAGATTTTGAAAAAGATAAGATTTTTAAATTGAAAATTTGATTTGACTCATAAGAACAACTAGATTTTAAAAATTTTTGAAAAAGTCAATCCAAATTTTGGAAATTTATGAGTGAGAAAGGGAAAGATATTTTTTTGATTTTTGAATTTTCAATGATGAAAGAGAAAAACATGAAAAAGACTCAATGCATGAAAGTTATGGATCAAAACAATGAATGCATGCAAGAATGCTATGAATGTCAAGATGAACACCAAGAACACTTTGAAGATCATGATGAACATCAAGAACATATTTTTGAAAAATTTTCAATGCAAAGAAAACATGCAAGACACCAAACTTAGAAATCTTTCATGTTCAGACACTATGAATGCAAAAATGCACATGAAAAACAAGAAAAGACACAAAACAAGAAAACATCAAGATCAAACAAGAAGACTGGCCAGGAACAACTTGAAGATCATGAAGAACACTATGAATGCATGAATTTTCGAAAAATGCATAAAATTTTTAGAAAAAAATGCAATTGACACCAAACTTAAAAATTGACTCAAGACTCAAACAAGAAACACAAAATATTTTTGATTTTTTTTATTTTATAATTTTTTTTTTGTATTTTTCGAAAATTATTTGTGAAAAAGAAAAATAAGAATTCCAAAATTTTTAATATGAATTCCAAGAATCCTGCACTCTTAGTCTAAAGCTCCAATCTGAGGGTTAGACATGGCTTAATAGCCAGTCAAGCTTTAGCATGTAAATCAGGTGGATCAGGAACAGCAGCAGGTGGATTAGCAACAACTAGCTTGCTCTTGATAATGTTGGGTTGGAAGCCCCATTCTAAATGAATTTAGACATGGCTTTACAGCCAGTCAGGCTTCAACATGCTTCATGAAACACTAGAATTCATTCTTAAAAAATTTTAGAATAATTTTCGAAAACAGATGAGAAATTTTTGAAAGATTTTTGAAAAAAAATTTTTTTTTGAAAACTTTTTAAAAATAAGAAGAAAATTACCCAATCTAAGCAACAAGATGAACCGTCAGTTGTTCAAACTCAAACAATCCCCGGCAATGGCGCCAAAAACTTGGTGTGCGGAAATTGTTACTCAGATTAGGTTGTAAAATTTGTTGTTCGTTCTCCCCTTGGCAATGGCACCAAAAACGGGTGCACAGAACCATGGTCCAAACATAACTTCACAACTTCGCACAACTAACCAGCAAGTGCACTGGGTCGTCCAAGTAATAAAACCTTACGTGAGTAAGGGTCGATCCCACGGAGATTGTCGGCTTGAAGCAAGCTATGGTCACCTTGTAAATCTTAGTCAGGCGGATATAAAATAGTTATAGGGTTTTCGAATATTAATAATAAATAAACAGAAAATAAAGATAGAAATACTTATGTCATTCATTGGTGGGAGTTTCAGATAAGCATATAGAGGTGCGTTCGTTCCTCTGAACCTCTGCTTTCCTGCTGTCTTCATCCAATCAATCCTACTCCTTTCCATGGCTGGCTTTATATAAGGGCATCACCGTTGTCAATGGCTACTTCCCATCCTCTTGTGAAAATGGTCCAAATGCTCTGTCACAGCACGGCTAATCATCTGAGGTTCTCGATCATACTGGAATAGGATTCACCCTCCTTTTGCGTTTGTCACTACGTCCAGCACCCGCGAGTTTGAAGTTCGTCACAGTCATTCAATCCCAGAATCCTACTCGGAATACCACAAACAAGGTTTAGACTTTCCAGATTCTCATGAATGCCGCCATCAATCTAGCTTATACCACGAAGATTCTGATTAAGAGATCCAAGAGATACTCATTCAATCTAAGGTAGAACGAAAGTGGTTGTCAGGCACGCGTTCATAGGGAATGATGATGATTGACACGTTCATCACATTCATGTTTAAGTGCGAATGAATATCTTAGAAGCGGAATAAGTTGAATTGAATAGAAAAACAGTAGTACTTTGCATTAATTCATGAGGAACAGCAGAGCTCCACACCTTAATCTATGGAGTGCAGAAACTCTACCATTGAAAATACATAAGTGATGAAGTTCCAGGCATGGCCGAATGGCCAGCCCCTAAACGTGATCAATAGATGAAAACTTAATCCAAAGATCATAAGAGATCTAATACAATAGTAAAAAGTCCTATTTATACTAAACTAGTTACTAGGGTTTACAGAAGTAAGTAATTGATGCATAAATCTACTTCCGGGGCCCACTTGGTGTGTGCTTGGGCTGAGCTTGAAGTTTACACGTGCAGAGGCTTCTTTTGGAGTTGAACGCCAAGTTGTAACGTGTTTTTGGCGTTCAACTCTGGTTTGTAACGTGTTTCTGGCGTTTAACTCCAGACTGCAGCGTAGAACTGGCATTCAGCGCCCTTTTCCGTCATCTAAACTCGGCCAAAGTATAGACTATTATATATTGCTGGAAAGCCCTGGATGTCTACTTTCCAACGCAATTAGAAGCGCGCCATTTTGAGTTCTGTAGCTCCAAAAAATCCACTTTGAGTGCAGGGAGGTCAGAATCCAACAGCATCAGCAGTCCTTCTTCAACCTCTGAATCTGATTTTTGCTCAAGTCCTTCAATTTCAGCCAGAAAATACCTGAAATCACAGAAAAACACACAAACTCATAGTAAAGTCCAGAAATGTGAATTTAACATAAAAACTAATAAAAACATCCCTAAAAGTAACTAGATCCTACTAAAAACATACTAAAAATAATGCCAAAAAGCGTATAAATTATTCGCTCATCAAACCCCTAGCTAACGCCACCACTCAAAGAAGTCGAAAATTTCTATATAGAAACATTGTCACAAGGTTTGGGGTTCCATACTCCATCACCACGGACAATGGCACTCAATTTACAGATACATGCTTCAGAAAATTGGTGGCCGACCTAAACATAAAACACCAATTTACATCCGTAGAACACCCCCAGGCCAACGGACAAGCGGAAGCCGCTAACAAAGTCATATTGGCTGGGCTAAAACGGAGATTACAGGACGCAAATGGAGCCTGGGCTGAAGAGCTCCCACAAGTCCTATGGGCATACCGAACAACACCACATTCCACCACAAAAGAATCACCCTTCCGATTAGCTTATGGAATGGAGGCAATGATCCCAGTAGAGATTGAAGAAAGGTCGCCCAGAGTGATCCACTATAAGGAAGAAGCCAACTCCCAACTTCAAAGGGAAGAACTCGACATACTTCCAGAAATCCAAGAAAGAGCTCGGATTAGGGAAGAGGCATTGAAACGTCGAATGGCTTCGAGATACAATCAAAAGGTAGTGCCGCAAAGTTTTTCCGAGAACAATCTCATCCAAATTCGAAATGATATCGGAACAACTCGACCTGGAGAAGGAAAGTTGGCAGCAAACTGGAAAGGACCCTACCGAGTCATAGAAGTACTTGGAAAGGGCTACTACAGACTGTCCGAACTCGAAGGGCAAGAGCTTCCTAGGTCATGGCACGCCTGCAACCTAAGAAGGTACTATAGTTAGGGGTGATAAAGGATCTTAGGATAAGGCGCACTCTTTTTCCTGAAAAGGTTTTTTAATGAGGTGCCAAGCCAAGGCCTACAAATTGCCCGACTTAAACGGATAAAACTCCCACATGTATATATCTGCATTTTCTTTTGATTAAAAATTGTTTAGATCTTCTATAAATTCTCAAGACGCATTAATCTGAAACGCTCATCGCCCGATTATAAAGCTACAGATCGGTAGAAAGTGAAAATCAAATTCACTGCACGATCACGATAAAGGCCAATGAAGATGAAAATCAAATTCATCAAAAGGTCTACCGAACGGGGATTAAACACAATTTCTACAAAATCGGCAAAGATGAAAACAGAATAATGCAAGAAGTTATCGAAAGTGATCCATAGAAAGGACCTGACGAGGTCTTAAATAAATGGATTGCTAAAAAATAACTTAAGACCGGCTGGCAAAAAGAAGTCGGACTGGTCGAACACAATAACCAAAGTTATAAAAATTAAATCCCTGGAAAGAGGTCTGGCCAGCCCTATAAAAGCGGATTACTAAAAATAACTTAAAAGGGTCCGACATGATAAAGTCGGCCCAGAACATAAAGTTATGAAAGTAATCCTTGAAAGAGACCTGAACAAGGTCCAAGAAAGAGGATTACTAAAAATAACTTAGAAGGGCCCGACATGATGAAGTCAGCCCAGAACATAAAGTTATGAAAGTAATCCCTGAAAGAGACCTAAATAGGGTCCAAGAAAGAGGATTACTAAAAATAACTTAGAAGGGCCCGACATGATGAAGTCGGCCCAGAACATAAAGTTATGAAAGTAATCCCTGAAAGAGATTTGAACAAGGTCCAAGAAAGAGGATTACTAAAAATAACTTAGAAGGGACCGACATGACGAAGTCGGCCTCCCACGAGCAAGTTATAAAAAGTAATCCCTGAAAGAGACCTGACAAAGGTCCAAAAAAGAGGATTATTAGAAGTAACTTAGAAAAACTAACATGACGAAGTCGGCCTCCCAAAGACCTTAATGTTATAAAAAGTAATTCCTAACAGAGACCTCACAAAGGTCCAAACATAACGGATTACTAGAAATAACTTCAGGCCAAAGTGAGGAGGCCAACATACAAGTTGGACCCAAACATACACAACCTCAAAGGAATCAAGCCACAAGTACGAAATACAAGGGCAATCCAAAGAGGTCGGACAATAAGGCTCCAACACTCCCAAAAAACCTAAAAAGGTATCAAGCAAATACAGACAAACATGCCATAAAAAAGCACAAGATATAATAATAAACTCAAGAGGCTGCCAAAATCGGCCCCAAAAGCTCGAAAACTACTTTTGTTTTTAAAGCAAAGTTTCTAAACAAGCAACCAAGAAAGTAGCAAAAGTCAGAACCACCATTTACAAAATAGAAAGTTTAAAAGCCCACAAGCCAGGCTATCTACACAAACATCCACATAATCATTGAAGATCTGAAGGCTTCTCAGCAGCATCAACACGGGGTGAAGGAGGGCGGGTCTGAAGAGGCACCGCATCCACTGTCCCATCATCCCGGTTCAAGATTTGACAATTAGGTTCCGACTCGGGATGACCAACCTCAGCTGAAGGAGCTGAAGAAGTCGGCACAACAGAGGTTTTGGCGGCAGGCACGGAAGGAGGTTCAACATCATCATCATCAGGGTCGTCAGGAACAATCTTGCTGTCCTTTACAACGTTGTCCAGGCTGAAGAGAGTAAGGTCAAGCTCGGGTGCAAGAACCCGAACCTGCTCCTCCAGGTTCTCATAAGCAGCATTTACGCTGCCTACAAGGTGACCCTGGAGCTCGGCATAATCAACTCGGCAAGCCTCTAAATCATCCCTGAGATGCATCATTTCCCTGTAAGTCGAGACATAGCTCTTCTTGTGCTTCAATGCCGTGTCTTCAGCCAACCTCACAGAAGCCGCCAAGGCAATAGAACTAGCCTTTTCGCCCTCCAACTCCTTCTCCAGCTTGGTCACTTTCACTTCGAGCTCCTCCTTCAAACCCTTCATCCGGTCGAACTCCAGCTTAGCCTCCTCCATAAAGGCTTTGGTAGCATGAAGGGGAAGATCTTGGGCAGTTCGGTACAGGGCAGCCCCCATATGTGCCATCTTGATGCTACTCCGAGTTATGAAATCTAAATGACGAAGGAGAGAAACATCATCTATAGAAAGGGCACCATAAGGACCGATCTGCTGGTCGACAAACCCAATAGCGTCAAAATCAGGCGCATCCAGATTGAAGGGTTCAACAGTTCGAGGTCTTTTGGAAGGAGGAACGGCCGGAGGAGAAGAAACAGCAGCAGTAGAAGACTGCGGAGGATCAACTAAACGGACCCAGGGAGTAGGGATCATCCTCCTCGGTCCAGGAGAGCTCGGTACACATGGATTCGACGAAACCTGAGAAGACCCTTCCCCTAACACCCTGGCCGAGATGTTCTGAGCCGCAGTAGCCTTCCTCGCCTTCTTGAAGGCCTTCATCGAGTCATTATTTTTGGCCATCTCTGAGAAATAAAAATCAACAGTTTACAATCCAGAAAAGAGGAAGAAAGCAAAGAAAAAACGAGAACAAAATATATTAAAGCAAATACCTAACGCAGTTCGGACAAGGGAGGGGTCCCCCAAAGATTTTTTAGTATCAAGATGAGGAGGTTCCCCCCAAATATCCTCCAAAACATTTAAAGGCTTGCTCAACTTCGTCGAGCATCTCCCACGTATATCGAGAGACCACTACATTCTGTTACCAACACAAAGGGAAGGCAGGATCATCATTTGCTTCTAGAAAAATGGCCGAGCTCCCTCAACTACTCGGACCTTAAAAAAGTGATTCTTGAAGTCCCTAAAGGACTCGTCATACATGGCAAAAACCTTATTCCCTTGTGCAGATCTAAAAGATACCCACGAGGCTTTCTTTTTTGAAGAAATCTCGGGCTTAGTTAAAACAAACAGATAAAGGAAAAGAGTCTGAGAAGGAGTAACGTCTAACTCTTGGCAAAGAAGCTGAAAAATCTTGATAAAATCCCAGGAGTTCGGATGGAGCTGGGATGGAGCTACATTACACGACCACAGTAAATCAGTCTCAAAAGAAGTGAAAGGAAAAGTGATGTTCAACTGGCTGAAAAAATAGTCATAAGCATAAAAGAAAGGGCGCTCCCCCCGGGTCAGAGCAGGAAAGCAAACCCTCTCCTCGGAATCAGGTGCTACCAATTCATAATTCCTTTCCTGATCTCTACTCTTACAGAGGCGGTGACGTTTCCTAAGCTCCACACAAAACTCAGCATTCACCACAGGAACACACATTAACACAAGGGAGTCCAAGCAATCAGACATCCCCTCAGGAACCTTAGAAGACGTCTCTACAATATTTTTACGAGAAGACATGGCCAACTAGTCCTACAAACAAGAAAAGAAGATGGATTACTAAAAAACATCTCGGGTGAAATCAAAACAACTCGGCCAACATGATTCAGAACAGCACAAACAACAAAAGGAAACCCCAGGACCCACACTAAAGATCCAGGGGCATCCTTTGGAGGCAGTCATGGAGCAAGGACTCAGGAAAACCTACAAGCCTACATCTCGATACGTCCTAACAGGAAGATAACCCTTTTATTTACAAACTAAAGCGATACTCTAAGAAGAAAGCCACAAGCCACAAAATAAAAGCCATCAAAATAACTACCTTCTAGACTCACAATCTCAGTTCAAGTAACAAACGGAGCTACCAAGAAGCAAAATGTATCATTAAAGACGCAACCTTTTTCAGATAAATAAAATTTCCCCCAAAATAAGCAACTACACAGAGAAAATCGAAACAAGCATCGTTATCTTCTACAAAGTTCATCAGCAAAAGCAGCGAAAGTTATCAAAGGAGCCACCTTTTGAGAAAGCAAACAGGTTCATACAGTTCGTAAAAGAAGAAAGACCAGAAAGCAATACACGGCACGAACCCCGGAATACAGAAGGACCATTTCAAAATCAAGATATACCCCCACAACAGTAACAAGCAGATGCATGACAAAAAAGCTCAGAATTTCCAAAGTCAAGCCAGAAAAAGAATAACACAAGCAACGAAGGAAGTAAAGAAGGAAGAACCAACCTAAGAAAGCTCTGAAGAAAGTTGAAAGCCAGAGCAAACAGGATCGAAATCACCTCTCGAGAAAAGAAATGTCGCAGGGAGAAAACACAAAATGCAAAATTCAGGCGAAAATAGAAAGTGAGAAAGAAAAGGAAAGTTACGGTAAAGAAACAGAGAAGAAACAGTTTTCCTGAGTGTAAAATTCAAAATAAAGAGGTTAGAGAAACGGGGCATTAAAAATCAATTAATGAGGGTATTAAACCCTCGCACATTCCCAAGACCATAGTGCTAATACAAAGCGCGCACTTTTAGAAGAAACGAAAGAAGGAACGTTTCGCATTCAAAAAAGAAAACTCTACAAAGAAGAAGTCGACAGATGCTCGAGTTCGGCTTCACCAGAAGGGTCGAAGTCCCAAAACTAAGACTCGACCTCCAAAAGAAAGACCGAGCTCGAGCAGGGGCACTGTTCATACCCTGGGTCGAGCTGTCTGACCCGGGATGATTAGCGACAAGACGACCGACCTCTTTAGGTCAGACTATCCGACCTCTTCCTAAAGAGCTTGGCCAAATTTCCTGGAAAGCCTAATAAAGGGCCCGAATCGAGGAACACGACCCAAAATCTAAAGGCAGCCCAAGCCTATAGAGATAAGGGCGGTTCCCTTGAAGATAGGATGACCTCACTCAAAGATAAGATAAGATAAGATAAGATAAGATAACTAACTTATCTTATCTAAGAAGGTCACTCTACACCATTATAAATACACTGGAGCACCCATGTATAACTCATACTCTGGTTCTACTAAAAACCTGCTTAATACCCTTGCTAACTTAAGCATCAGAGTCCCTTGCAGGTACCACCACCCTCCGGTGACAAAGGGCCAGCAGCATTGTCAGCCCAACAAGTCGGACGCGGCAGCTCCGGCCACCACCTACACGCTGGATACATCATCTCCGACCAGCACAGAAGATCTCGTCCGAGATCGACCTACAGTTTCAGGTAACCCTCGGAACACCTTCATTTGGGCCTACTTGGGCTTCTTATGACGATTTGGCCGAACTCTTTCGAGAAGAGGTCGGGGATCCTGACCTGAAGAGGTCGGTCACTTTGTCTTTAATTAGTCCGGGTCGGATAGTTCGACCCAGGGTATGAACACTGTATCTATACTGTTACCTCCAAAGGGCATTCTTGGGTGTTGGTGATAGTCTTCTTATTTCTTGCAAACCCTGGGACGTCCTTTTGTTTGTCGTGTGCTTGCTTCATTTTTTTGTCCTGGCTTTGATCTTATCCGAGTTATTTTGGTAGTGACACTTCTTATTTTCTTGTTGTAGGTGTAGTGTTCTATGTCTTCATGTAGAAATATTGTTGAGATGTCTACAAAGGTCCCCTCTGGTATGGCTGACTGGTTAGATTCTATAGTGTTGATGTGTGTTACTGTGGCCGATCCGGAATATTGCGAGAAACATAGGATATTTCATAGAATCTGTAGTAGTAGGAATGATGAGAAGAACTATGAGCTGGTGTCGCACGATCCTGAAGAGAGAGTTAGTTTTCCCCCTAGGTCGGGCAAAGCGTCCCTTTTTCTATGCTTACGACTATTTCTTTTCCCAACTGGGTAAAACCCTTCCTTTTACCGATTTCGAGAATGAAGTTTTATGGAACTGTAATGTAGCCCCATCACAACTTCACCCGAACTCTTGGGCTTTTATGAATATTTTTCAGCTATTATACCAAGAGTTAGGTGTCTGACCTACCCTATCTTTTTTTCTCTTCTTGTTTATGCTGACTAAACCTGGGGCGACCAAGAAGAAAGCTTCTTGGATCTCCTTTCGAGCTACTCAAGGTAGAAAATTCTTTTCCATGTTTGATGACTCCTTTCGGGACTTTTAAAAATTATTATTTCAAAGTCCGAGTTGTTGAGGGTGTTCGTCCCTTCTTCCTAAACGAAAATGATGAGCCGGCCTTTCCTTTATGGTGGCAGAAAGATCCCGTAGTTCTTAAGTATCCCTAGGAGAGTTTAGATGAGGTAGAGCAGGCTTTTGTGGGTGTTTTAGAGGAGCATTGGGGGGAGCCTCCTCATTTGGACACAAAGAGATTTCTAGGAGATCCTTCCCTCCTCTGTTCCAAACTAGGTAGTATCTGACCTCTTTCATTTTCATAGAAAAGGTTTTCTTTTACTATTTGCGATGTAATCATTGTCTTTTGTGTGACTGTTTTGTTGGCTTTGTTTTAGAAATGGTGTGGTCGTCAGATTCAATGAAGATGTTCCGCAAAGCAAAGAAGGCAGTGGCTGCCCAGAACATGTCAAAGAAGACTTCTGGGGACAGTTCTTCAGAACAGTTGCCTCCGAAGAAACCGGAAACTGAGTCTCAGGGTTCGAGGAAGATTATCCTGACCCCGCGAGTTTGGACGGCTTCCTCTGACCCGCCTCAGACGACCTCTGGCGCTGCCTCCTCCCCTACCTCTACTGGTCCCCCTCCCAAGAAGCAAAAGATTGTTGGGACTTATGATTTAAATGACAAAGAGTTTGATGGTGTGGCCTTTACCACAGAGTTGATTGCTCGTCATGGTTAGGTTCCTTTAGACGACGTCTCCATCCTGCATCATCTTGACTTTATATCAAGCAACAGTATTCGGATGGCCAATCTTAGTGCGGCCTTGTCTCGGGTTGTCCGGGAGTCCCATGTCCATGCTACCAAGGCCTTTTTGGAGGAGGCCAAGGCTGAATACGACAAGGTGAAGGGTCTAAAGGATGAGCTGGACGCCAAGGTTGCTAAATTGGAGATAGATGCAGAGAAGGAGAAAGCTCGAGCTACTACGGCGGAGGCAGCTGCTAACCTGGCTGAGGAAACGGCTAAAAAGTATAAGGAGAGCTATACCCTCACCTATGGCGAGCTCTTAGAAACTAAGGAGAGACTTCAATCTGCTCAGGATGACTACGCCGAGCTTCAAGGCCATATTGTGAGTAGCATGACCGATATGTATGAAAATATGAAGGCTCAAGTTCGGGTTCTGGCTCCAGATGCCGACCTCTCTTTATTCAGTATGGACAACGTAGTGGAGGACAGCAAGATTGTGCCTGCCCCAGATGATGAGGATGAGGGTCCTCCTCTTGTGCCTCCAGCCAAGGCTTCCTCAACTTCTGCTACTGCAGCTCCTTCTGGCGAGGTGGTCCCTCCTAAGCCCGAGCTTAATCTGGAGATTCTGAATGGACTAGATGGAATTGTCAATGCCACCCCGATCTCGATCATGCCTCCTCCTCCTAAGGATGTAGCTACCGGGGCGAACTTGGACCCCTTATGACGTTCTTTTTATATTTTTGCTTTGATTGTGTGATGATATGGTCCGGTCTGTGGACCTTTTGAACTTCTAATTTTGCAATGTCTCTGATAACTCTTTCTTTAACACTTAGTCGCTTTTTAGCAACCTTTTAATCAAAACACTTTGGTCTCTTAGGCTGCTATTAGGCAGCCTTTGAGTCTTTAATGTTTTAATTTTATTGAAGGATGCATTGACCTTGCTTTTGTATTTAGAGGTTGTTTTTCAACCCTTATCTGGAGGTTGCTCTTTAACCTTTATGTAGATGCTTGGGTTTCCTTGGTTCGACACCCTTTGAGGTGGCGTTTGCCTTATGGGTTTCCCTTTTTTGGCCTTTTAAAATATGCCTTTCTTTTGGTCGTCTTGACATCCTTTCTTCATTCAGCTATATCGTCTTTGCAACTTGCCGTCCGGGCTTCTTAGTCAAGTTCCAAACAACTTTTTAGGTAGTGTTCTTGTGTGGAACCTTTTTTCCTTTTAGTTTCTTTGGATGACCTTTTAGCCTTCATCTGATTGGTGCGTTTGCTTTTTAATGTCCTTTTTCAAGACTTGTATTTTTCAGCTACGCACTTTTGGCCTAGGTTTTCTCAACCTTTTTTGGCCTTTGTATGGTTTTGTTCCCTTTTTAGTAATCCTTTCACTGGTCCAACTTCTCTATCGGACCTTCTTCAAGTTATTTTTAGCAATCCTTTTTTAATCCGACCTCATTAGGTCGCTTTATATGGGTTACTTTTTATAACTTCTTGCATTAATTCGTACTTTTCTACTTCACCTTGCCGACCTTGCTTGGTCGGACGATGAATTTTGCGTTTATAATCGTAGATTAATGCGTCTTGGTAGGAAACTTTCTTAGGGAACTTTAAAATTTTATTCAAGTAATAAAATAAAAAATACAAAAAAGTGTATACATGTAAGTTCTTACCCTTCTAGCTCGAGCAACTTTCAGATCTTGGCTTTGGTGCCTCATTAAAAAACCTTTTAGGAAAAAGAGTGCTCCTTGGCCTAAGACCTTTTTTCTAGCTATTGTATCTTCTTAGGTTACAGGTGGTGCGGTATTTCTAACCACAAACTAACCGGCAAGTGCACCGGATCGTACCAAGTAATACCTCAGGTGAGTGAGGGTCGATCCCACGAGGATTGATGGACTAAGCAATAATGGTTGACTAATTTACTTAGTTAGGCAAACAAAAAATAATGTTCGAGAGTTCAAAGACATTAAACAATAGAAAAATATTAAAGAAAGGCAAGTAAATAAGTTGGGAATAAAGTATGGAGAAACAGTTAAGACTTCAGAGTTATCTATTTTTCTGATTGACTTTTCTTATTAATTTACTTTAATCATGCAAGATTTAATTCATGGAAAACTATATGTGACTAGACCCTAATTCCTTAGACCTTTCTAGTCTCCTCTAAAATTCATCAACAGCCAATTCCTTGGTCAATTAATTCCAATTAGGGTGTGAAGTTTAATTCTAGTTATTATACCACAAAAATTCTAATTACCCAAATATAAAAGGATTATATGTCACGTATCCCGTTAAGTCTAGATAATTAGAAATTTAGGAGAATATGTTTTCAAGCTATTGTTTAAGTAAAGAGCTTTTCCAAGTTATACAAGAACGCAATTAGAAAGAGGATCATACTTCCGTTCCACCCAAATTCATAAAATAAAGAACGAAAACAATTCTTGAAATAAAAATCAAGACATGAATTAAAATAGAAAAACAATAAAATCAATCCATACAATAGACAGAGCTCCTAACCTTAACAGTGGAGGTTTAGTTGCTCATAGTTCAGAGAGAAAAATAAGGATTCTGATAAAATGTATTTTGGTAGTTGGAATGGAATCCAATCCAGGTGTATGAAAAGTGGAATAATGTTCCCCTTTTATATCTAATCCTAATTAATTTAAAATCTATCTTCTAAAACTAAAATAATATCTTTTCCTATTTTAAAATAAAAATTAAAGTTTAAATCAGAATTAATAGGAATCAGCATTTTCTGCACTTCGCGCTTGTCACGCGTACGCGTTTGTCACGCGTACGCATCGATGGTCTTCTTCGCGTGTCACACGTACGCGTCAGGTACGCGCACGCGTCACTGTGCAACTTCGCTTTTCACGTGTACGCGTCAGGTACGCGCACGCGTCGCCATGGACAGCTCCGAATCACGCGTATGCTTCAGGCACGCACACGTGTTGCTCCTCGCTGGTCAGCTTCTTGGTTTCTTCTCTTTCTCTGCAGAAACTCCATCAAATCCATCCGAATGCTACCTAAAATAAACAGAATTGCACAAGACTCAAAGTAGCATCCATAGTGGCTAAAAGATAATTAATTCTTGATTAAACTCAATAATTTAAATGTAAATTCACTAGGATAAGATAGGAAAGATGCTCACGCATCATAACACCAAACTTGAATTGTTGCTTGTCCTCAAGCAACCAAACTAATATAGGCTTAGGATGTGAATTTGCATGAGAATGAGAGTTCGATTAAGCTCATGTCTCTTCTTATAGTGGGGTTTACAACTACAATCCTGAATAGTTTTGGCATCTCACTCTCCTTTGAATCAGAAGGATGTCAGTGTCATTCGAAATTAGAATTCGGATAATATTATGAATTCTCTGATCTTTTGTAACTCAATTTAACCCTTGAACACAGCAATTTTTCTTTTCTTTGGTGCTTTGCACCTTGAGCCTAGCCGTGACTTTAAATATTTTGTCTCAAGCTTTACTTGACACAGAAAGACCATAAGCACTTAACTGGGGAACTCTCTTTAAGTTCTGATTTTCCTTTCAGTTACTCCCAGACAGTGGTGCTCAAAGCCTTTGGCATACTCTGCTAATTGCAATTGATCTTGACTCTAAATGTTTTGTCTCAAGGATTACTTGACACAAGAACACCACAAGCATGTGACTAGGAAAACAACTCTTTGAGCTTTTAATCATGTCTGACCTCCCTAGTCATTGATGCTCAGAGCCTTGGACCTTGCTTTCATTTTTTTTCTTGTTTCTTTTGCTTCAAGGATTAAATTTTTATTTATTTCAGAAAAGTCATAATAATTTTCTAAATTCCTGTTCCTTGTACATCAACATTTTTTTATTCAAATTTAAATACGCACTGTTCATGTCATGCATTCAGAGTCACAGAAAATACTACCACATTTAAGTGAATAAGACTACTCTTCAATATAAACTCAATTTCTCATGCAATATATCACTTCTTTTTTTTTTAGATTCAAGTTCAGTGAGTGGTACATGAGACAAATAACAGAATGAAATTAATTCTAAGAACTGAAAGTACTAAAGACCATGCAGGCAATCAAGGCAACAGAAAATAGAAAACACAAAATAAGAATGGAAGAGAAATAGAATGAAAGGAACTCAACCACCTCAGTTATTCTAGTGGCCCTCTCATTCCTCCATGAAGAACCTTCATCTCCCTTTGGTGTTATTGAAATAAACAGAAAAGCCATAAGCGAAGCGACAACACCAAACTTAAAGGTTTGCTTGTCCTCAAGCAAAGAAGAACTGAAGATAAAAATAAATAGTAAGATGAAAGAATAATAAAAGGATAAGAGAACAAGAGAGATTTAGAATTGGGGGTAGATGAATTGAAATCAGGCGCTGAGGGGTTTAATTTGGGCATCGCATGCGACGTGTACGCGTAAGGCACGCATACACGTGGATTGCGCTAATTTCAAGCGACGCGTACGCGTGGGTGGCCAGGATTGGAAAAAGACGCGCACGCGTCAGGGACGCGTACGCGTGATGGGGTTTGTGTGCCCAGCACAATACCAGCCCCACACCATCATAACTCTCTGGCCAAACACCTTTTACGCCGATTTTTCAGGGTCACGCGTACGCGTCAGGGACGCGCATGCGTGGGTGGCCATTTGCACAAACGATGCGCACGCGTCAGGGACGCGTACGCGTGAATATGTTTGTGAGCAAGGCACACTTCCTGGGCCACTCCTGCTCAACTCTCTATCCAATTTTATTTTTCACGCACATACATATGAGCGTACGCGTCAGCGACGCTTACGCGTCGTGTGCTCGTTTTTTTTTTGTGTTTCCTGAAGTATTTGGTTCCTGTTCTAAAATAGCTGCATGATCAGAAAAATAGTAAAAACTCAATAAAAATCAAATAAGTAAGAAAACTACTACTACAAAAAATAACTTAGGATACAAACTTATCGGGTTGCCTCCCGACAAGCGCTTCTTTACCGTCACTAGCTTGACGGTCAGCTCCTCTAAGGAGGAGGATCATATGGGCTCAGCTCTTCACCCCTTACTTTGAACTTCTTTCATGTGTCTCCATAAATTAGCTCAATATGCTCCAGAGAGAGGATTCTTTTTACTGTATAAATCCACACTGGATTGTTAGTCAACACCACCTTCATTCCTGGGGAGAAACCTTCAGTGGGGATCTTTTTGTTTCTCCATCCTCTGGGTACTTTCTTCTTTTTGGGGACCTCCTCCTTGGTGGATGATGTTTTCCCGACACCAAACTTAGGTTTGATGTCAGGAGAAATTTTATTGGTTATCACTAAAGGAGGTTTGAGCTACAATTTCTGCTGTGCATCATCAAGGGGTTCTTGAAGGTTTGGATCAATAAGCTCAGTCTACATGCACCTCTCTTCTTCACCTGCTGAATGTTTATCTTTGAAGACATAAAAGACCAGTTGCTCATTATGCACTCTAAACACTAATTCACCTTCTTCCACATCAATCAGAGCTCTTCCAGTGGCTAGGAATAGTCTTCCTAGAATTATAGAGGCATTCTCATCCTTCCCTGTGTCAAGAATCACAAAATCTGCTGGGAGGAAGAACTTACCCACTTTGACCAAGATATTTTCCACCAATCCGTATGCAGGCTTCATAGATTTGTCTGCCATCTGTAATGCTATCTTTGTGGGTTGTACCTCTTGGATTTGTAGCTTCTTCATCATAGATAAGGGCATTAGATTGATGCTTACCCCCAAATCACATAGGGTTTTCTCAAAAGTTGTGCTCCCAATAGTGCATGGAATTTGAAAGCTCCTTGGATCTGGCATCTTCTTTGGTAAGTTATTCTGAATGATGGCACTGCATTCTTTAGTCAAGACTACTGTCTCATCTCCCTTTAAAGGCTTCTTCTTTGACAATAGCTCCTTCATGAACTTGACATAGAGAGGCATTTGTTCCAAAATCTCAGCAAAAGGAATATTGATTTGCATCTTTCTGAAGACTTCCAAGAACTTTGAAAACTACTTGTCCTTGGTCTCCTTTTGAAGTCTCTGAGGATATGGCATTTTAGGCTTGTACTCGGGAGCTTTTGGCGATGTAGGATAAGTGTCAAGAGAGTCTGGAAATGGGTTGTCTGCACGCTTTGGAGGGACATGCTCTAATTCTTCCTTCTTCTCTTCTGTAGCTTCGTTTTCAACTAGCTCTTCATTGACCTTGGTCTCAGAGCCAGCTACTTTACCACTTCTCAATTGAATAACCTTGCAATCTTCTTTTTCAACTGGCTCCTTGATAAACCCCGATTTTTTGGTTTATCTTGTACGTAATTTGGGGGATTTTATCACCTTTTCTCACATTTATTCAATGAAATAGCATGGTTTTGCAATTCTCCCTTGATTTGTGCTTAAATGTGAAAACATGCTTTTTAGGCCCTAAAATTAGTGATTTTAATCCATTTTAATTCCATTTGATGCCTTGATATGTTTGTTGAGTGATTTCAGGTCCATAAGGCAAGTATTGGATGGAAGAAGTGAGGAGAAAAGCATGCAAAGTGGGAGAACTCATGAAGAAATGAAGGAACCGTAAAGCTGTCAAGCCTGACCTCTTCGCACTCAATCGACCATAACTTGAGCTACAAAGGTCCAAATGAGGCGGTTCTAGTTGCGTTGGAAAGCTAACATCCGAGACTTCAAAAATGATATAAAATTTGCCATATGTTGCTTCGTGTATAGGGGCGCGTACGCGCCATGTACGCGTGCGCGCCGATGCTGTTCGTGGCCCACTAAAGTGAAATTGCCCCCAGCGATTTTTGAAGCACTTTAGACCCAACCCAACTCATTTCTAATGCTATTTCATGCAGAATTCAAGCTTGGGCAAGGGGGGAGCATTGTTTGTAGTATTAGCATCATGTAGGTTAGTTTCTAGAGAGAGAAGCTCCCTCTTCTCTCTAGAATTAGGTTAGGTTAGCTTAATTCCATCTTAGATCTAGGCATGATTTCTTGTTTTCATCTTGTTTCTTTTATGATTTCTTGTTCCTACTACTTGATTCTCTTAGTTTTTATGTTAATTTCTCTTTTATGTTCATGGATGCTCTTGTTGGATTTGATTTACTCTTAATGCAATTTAATGTTTGATGTTCTTTTATTGTTAATTCAAGTTGTTGATCTTGTTTCCTTGCAATTTATAGTTGGTAGATTTATTGTTCTTGCACTTTTACCATGCTTTCCATTTGTACCCTCCAAGTGTTTGATAAAATGCTTGGTTGGATGTTAGAGTAGATTTTGATCATTCTTGGCTTGGAAAGAGTAATTAGGTGATCTTGAGTCATGAAAATCCAACCTATGTTGGTGACCTAGAGTTGTTAGCTAATATTGTTTCCACTGACGCTAATCTTTTGCTAATTCAATTAGTAAGTTGATTAGGACTTTTGGATTGAGATTAGCTAGTCTTATTAGACTTTCTCCGAGTATGAGGATAACATGGTACCTTCCTCCATCGTCGGGGATGACGTAATAAGATAAATTTTTGTTATTATTGTGATATGATTGATTAGTCTTGTTTGACATTCTCCCTATGTGAAGATGACATGATACCTTCTTCCGTTTGTTGGATTTAACTAAATAAGATGAATTAATCATTGTATGACTAGGATAGAAAACCTATGATCTCAATTCTTGCCATGAATGTCTCTCTTTATTAATTGCTTTCTTTAATTGCTCTCTTTACTTTTCTTGTCATTTAATTTCTTGCCCTCTTACCAATCAAAACCCCCTTACATCCTTCATAGCCAATAAGCATACACTTCATTGCAATTCCTCGTGAGACGACCCGGAGTCTAAATACTTCAGTTATAAATTCATTGGGGTTTGTACTTGTGACAAAACCATATTTTAATTTGATGTGAGAGTTGTTTGTTGGTTTGGAGCTATGCTTACAACGAAATTCTTATTTCTATAAGAGAAATTCCTAACCAACACGATTCTTGCTATCAAATTAATGGCGCCGTTGCCGGGGAGTTGCAATGGTGTTATGTTATTGGCTATTGTATATATGTGAATATGCTTCTTTGCTAGTTTTTGCTTGCTTTAGGAGTTAGTTTTTATTAGTTCTTATTCATATTAGTTTTTATTCTCTTTTGCTATTATGAATTCTCATCCTCACTTTGGCTATGAGTTTGGCTCAAATTATGTTGTAGAAAATGGGAACTACAATGGTAATATGCATCAAGGACGGAACAATCAAAGGTGGGAGGAGCCTCAAAGGATTGATCACCCTTCTTGGCAACAACAACCTCCGATTTCTTATGGGTATAATTCTAATCCTAATGCATATCAATCTAATAGATGTGGTGACTCTTATTATGATTGTCAACAACCACCACCACATACCTATGAACCACCCCCTCAACATGACTTTGAACCACCTTACTCACAAGCCCCCTACCACCAAATACCTCATTATGACCCTAAACCTTATCCACCATACCAACCACCTTATGAACCATGTGAACCATACATGGAACCACCACCATTCCAACATAATTACTCTCAAGAACCACCTCAATATACACCACCTCCATACCTTTACCAAGATGAACCAACTTCCAATTATGAAACTTTCTCCCAAACAATGAACCTTCTTTTTCCACACCACCTCCAATGGATGATTCTCTTCAAGAATGTGTTAGTTCTTATATTCAAAGGCAAGAAGAGAACCAAAAGGAGTTCAAGGAGTTAGAAGCCAAGATAGCTACCATAGCGGAAGCCGTTCGCAATATGGTCTCTTCCCGCCTAAGCCTATGTGATCAAGGAACTCCCATTGTTGAATGTGGAGAAGCAATCAAGGAGCATAGTGAGGGAGTGAGTTTAAAGCTTCAAGGTGTAGAAGAAAGGTTGAAACAAGGATTGTCACAAGGGGAGGAAGTTAAGGTGATTGAGCCGAAGAAGTGGTTGAAGTCTTAGAAAATGTTGGAAGTCCATGGGAATGTGAAGTCATAGAGCCCTCTTCCAAGAAGCTTAACATTGATGTTGAGAAGGGTGTACAACCTCCAAGACATATCATGGGTGAAGACTTTGAAGAGGTTGACCAAGAGATGGATTCAATCATTGAGGAGTTTCTATCTACAATTGAATCCTCTCCCATTGGGCTTGAAATTGAGGTCAAAGAAGAAGATGAACAACCTCTCATGCCCTTGGTGAGCAATGAGGAAGAGATTGAATTGGAAGAGAGCCACCAAGAGGAAGAGGTTGAAGTTGAGAAAAGTTGTAAAGAGGTGGAGGTAATCAAGGAAGAGTACAAGGGAGTGGAACTTGCAAGATCATTGGGACCACCCCTTCCTAAGTCACCATCCTACACAATATTCAAGTGGGTAAAATTCTTATCCTTAAGCTTCACTTTCTCACTTGAATATGGTTTGATTGAAAATGATGGTCAACTTAGAGATCTTTGTGGAATTAAGAGTAGGAGAGAGTTGTGTAGTGGTTGGAAACATCACTTTAGGTTCATGATGGTTTCATGCTCAAAGTTGAATGGCAATGGTTGGTGTAAAACCAAATTGCATGGGTCTAGGGGAATGTTTGGATGCTCAATTGAGAATTCTAAGTTCATGCCACCCAATTGGAATCATGATGATCAATTTGAAGATGGGTGTCAAAACAAAGTGTGGGATCCCGGATCGCACAAGGAAAATCAACTTTGGGAGCTCATGGTTTGTGAAGAACTCCATCAAAGCTTGAAGATATTAACATTGAAGAATGGAGCTCATTGGAGATTCAAGCATTGGTGGATGTTCAAGGATAGCTTCAAGCACAAGCCACCTTAAGAGGAGCTCCCCATAAGTCCAACTTAAGGACAATAAACAAAAGTGCTAGGTGGGAGACACCCCACCATGGTAATATCTTTTCATTTTCTCTTTTGTAAATGTTGGTAGAATTAGTTTAAATTCATATTTAGAGTAGTTTGTTGAGTCTATTTGGTAGTCTAATATGTTAAATAAGATTTTACGGTGTTTGGGTAGCTGTTTGGAGGTTTGGAATGCTTGGTTTGGTGCAAGAACTTGGAAAAATTTTGAAAAATAGAGCACCAACCCGCGCGTGCGTGCACCTGGCGCGTACGCGCGCCTCAAGCATTTTTGACCATCCGCGCGGACGCGCCATGTGCGCAGACGCGTGGATTGAAAAATCTCTCCCCTCCATACATTGACCCGAGAGTTGCGCCTACACTGCGCCAACACCATGCCTGAAGCACAACCCACCCGCGCGTGTGCGCACCTGGTGCGTATGCGTCCTTGAGGCTAATTGCGCAATGCGTGCGCACGCACGCTGTACGCGTGTGCGCCGATAGCGCCACCTGTCCTCCTGGTACATGTTCCAGAGAGTTGGGCCAACTTTGTGCCTATTCTGTGCCCGTGACTGACGCGCAGGCGTATGTGACGCATCCGCGTCGGTCGCCAACTTCATCAAGCACGCGTACGCGTACTGTGCGCGTCCGCGTCACTTGTCCCTTCAGCCAAAATGCGCATCGGCGCGTAAGCGTGCCTCATGCGTCCGCGCCGGTAATAAAAATTAAAAAATAAAAAAAATTTCTTTTCTTCCATCATCTTTTATTGCATTTTCTTGTTTTCATTCATTGCATTTTAATTTTATTTTTTTAAACTTGTTTCCCCTTTTATTTTATAAGTTTCTTATTTTAATATTAGTGTTGAATTCTTTTACTTAATTGTTGAGAATTTCTTGGTTAATCTTGGTGCTTTGTGACTTGTTTGACATTAATTATAATATTTACTCTACACATAGTGCTTTAGTCCTTCCTGACTCATGATCCCTTGTTTTTGTACCTCATCATCATTGAGTTAGGATGGGACCAAATGCTCTCATGCTTATCACTAATCTTGTTTGTGTTAATTGTTGTTTGAACTTGATGCTCGACATGATCTTCATGTTATTCACTTATGCTTTGACTTTTCTCTTGCATCAAGTATTAGTTGATATGCCTCTTGCCTATATTGCTCTCTCACTTACATGCGTAGCTAACATGTAGTGAGAACCTTACTCTTATTTGGCATTAGCCCCGCCTATGTTCTATTTGCTTTGATATCTTTGTTATAGGCTTAATTATCCTTCTTTCTCTTTCCTTTTAGGTTGGCCACCAAGAAGGAAAGGAATGAAAAAGCTTCAAATGGGGCAACTAACAAGTCCTTCTGCACAACCTTTTGGAGGAGCTCATCAATTGTAGCAACCCATCCACCTTGCTCTTCTTTGCATGCACCGAGGACGGTGCAAATTTCTAAGTGTAGGGAGGTCGTCCGACCGATCTCCATGGGTAACAACTTCCTTTTTCAACACCAATTTTTAATTTTTGTCCTTGTCAGTTAATTGTTGCATTGCATGATAGATTGCATGTTAGTTAGAATTTGTACATATTTTTACTACTTCCTTTTTATGTTAGGACTACTTGGTTAGGGTGATGATTTTTTTTCCAAGAAACTATTTTTAGGATACCCTACCAATTTGAAAAAAAAAAAATTTTTGCGATAAACTTACTTGAAGAATGTATTTTGGAACATAGTTTTTGAGCTAAGAACACAAGCATGTGAGTTTTGATCCTAATGGTGTGGTTACATCTTATAACCACTTATTTTCCATTCTTGTGTGCATTGTTCTCTTTCTATGATTGTAATCTTTGATTTTTTTTATTCTTTATGTCCATTATTTCATGTATACATGCATTTATATGATTGAGGCCGTCATTTCATATAGCTCACTTACCCAAATAGCCTACCTTTCATCAACCATTGTTAGCCAACTTTGAGCCTATTTAATCCATTTTGTTCTTAATCTTAGCACATCACTACCCCTAAGTGAAAAATAATAAATGTCCTTAATTTGGATCTTTGATTAGCTTAGGCTAGTGAGGGTGTATATCATTTGAGTATGGAAAATTTGGGACATTGGTTGAGGTAAAAGTGTAATTTTTATTTTTATTAAAAATATTGAAAATTTGGTAAATATTCATGCACTATATGTAAAACTATATGCATTGATACGTTTGTATATACTAAAAAAAATATGATAAAGAAAAAAAAACATATATATATAAAAGAAAAAAATATATAGAAAAAAAAAGAGAAAAAGAATAAAAAGGGGACAAAAATGCCCCAAGGTAAAGTTCAATAAAAATCAATGCATATGGAATGTGAATTAAAAAGAATGCATGCGTATGTAAAAAAGTGGGAATCATGGGTAGCTAGGTTGTGTATTAGAATTGTATAGGTTGTTATATGTGTTTAGTGAGAGCTTAGGTTAATCAAAGATTCATATTTCAAGCTCACTTGACCATATGCATCCTACCTTGACCCCAGCCCCATTACAACCTATGAATAAGTCCTCATGATGAATGTATGCATGCATTGAATAATTGTTGATTGTTAGATGAAAAACAAATCTTGGAAAGCATGAGTAGAAGAGAACTGAGTGATCAACCCTATACACTCGAGCGACTAGAGTGCAAACACTTCCAGTGAGGGTTCGATGCTCAATTTCTTGTTTCCGGCTTTCATGAGCTTTCTTCTTGCAAGTCTACTTGTACTTCATTTTGATATTTGAATTGGTAGAGTTTGTGAGTCGTCATATGACCTTTGCCCTACTTGCTTATATATGTTCTTAGAGATTGATTTGCTTTTAACCAAGTAGGTAGAATCATTTTTCATTTAGTTGCATGCATGTAGATAGGTTTATATAGTTTATTTGCATTGAATAAATGTTCATACCCTTTTCTTGTCCTTCTTTATTCTTAGCATGAGGACATGCTTGGTTTAAATATGGGGAGATTTGATAAATTCCGATTTTGTGGTTTATCTTGTGCTTAATTTGGGGGATTTTATCACCTTTTCTCACATTTATTCAATAAAATAGCATGGTTTTGCAATTCTCCCTTGATTTGTGCTTAAATGTGAAAACATGCTTTTTAGGCCCTAAAATTGGTGATTTTAATCCACTTTAATTCCATTTGATTCCTTGATATGTTTGTTGAGTGATTTCAGATCCATAAGGCAAGTATTGGATGGAAGAAGTGAGGAGAAAAGCATGCAAAGTAGGAGAACTCATGAAGAAATGAAGGAACCGTAAAGCTGTCAAGCTTGACCTCTTCGCACTCAATCGACTATAACTTGAGCTACAAAGGTCCAAATGAGGCGGTTCTAGTTGCATTGGAAAGCTAATATCTGGGGCTTCGAAATGATATAAAATTTGCCATATGTTTCTTCGCGTATAGGGGCGCGCACGCGCCATATATGCGTGTGCGCCGATGCTGTTCGTGGCCCACTAAAGTGAAATCGCCCCCAGCGATTTCTGAAGCACTTTAGGCCCAACCCAACTCATTTCTAATGCTATTTTATGCAGAATTCAAGCTTGGGCAAGGGGGGAGCAATTGTTTGTAGTATTAGCATCATGTAGGTTAGTTTCTAGAGAGAGAAGCTCCCTCTTCTCTCTAGAATTAGGTTAGGTTAGCTTAATTCCATCTTAGATCTAGGCATGATTTCTTGTTTTCATCTTGTTTCTTTTATGATTTCTTGTTCCTACTACTTGATTCTCTTAGTTTTCATGTTAATTTCTCTTTTATGTTCATGGATGCTCTTGTTGGATTTGATTTACTCTTAATGCAATTTAATGTTTGATGTTCTTTTATTGTTAATTCGAGTTGTTGATCTTGTTTCCTTGCAATTTATAGTTGGTAGATTTATTGTTCTTGCACTTTTACCATGCTTTCTGGTGCACGAAATTGTGATCTCTAGCAACGGTGCCAAAAACTTGGTATGCACGTTTATAATCTCAAATTCTTTTTCACAACTCCGATACAACTAACTAGCAAGTGCACTGGGTCGTCCAAGTAATAAACCTAACGTGAGTAAGGGTCGATCCCACAGAGATTGTCAGCTTGAAGCAAGCTTTGGTCACCTTGTAAATCTCAATCAGGTAGATTCAAATGGTTATGGGATTTTGATAATTATGATATAAAATATAAAATAGGACAGAGATACTTATGCAATTCATTGGTGAGAATTTTAGATAAGCATATGGAGATGCTTTTGTTCCTTCTGAACCTCTGCTTTCCTACTGCTTTCCTCCAACCATTCATACTCCTTTTCATGGCAAGCTGTATGTTGGGCATCACCGTTGTCAATGGCTACTTCCCGTCCTCTCAGTGAAAATGGTCCAAATGCACTGTCACCGCACGGCTAATCATCTGTCGGTTCTCGATCATGTTGGAATAGGATCCATTGATCCTTTTGCATCTGTCACACGTCCAACACTCGCGAGTTTGAAGCTCGTCACAGTCATCCCATCCCAGATCCTACTCGGAATACCACAGACAAGGTTTACACTTTCCGGATCTCAAGAATGGCCACCAATAATTCTAGCTTATACCACGAAGACTCCGATCTTTCAGAATGGAGGCTAAGAGATAAACGCTCAATCCAAGGTAGAACGGAAGTGGTTGTCAGGCACGCGTTCATAGGTTGAGAATGGTGATGAGTGCACGGATCAACACATTTATCTTGTTGAAGTGCAAGCAAATATCTTAGAATAGGAATAAGCTTGAATTGAATAAGAAAACAATAGTACTTTGCATTAATTCATGAGAAAGAGCAGAGCTCCACACCTTAATCTATGGTGTGTAGAAACTCTACCGTTGAAAATACATAAGTGATGAAGGTTCAGGCATGGCCGAATGGCCAGCCCCCTAAACGTGATCTCAGAACATAAAATTAGTCAAAGAGTAACCCGAGATGTGAAATAAATCACTAAAAGTAGTTTTTATACTAAACTAGTAGTTAGGGTTACATAAGATAAGTAAATGATGTAGAAATCTAATTCCGGGCCCACTTGGTGTGTGCTTGGGGTGAGCATTGAGCTTTCATGTGTAGAGACTCTTTTTGGAGTTAAATGCCAGGTTGTAGCCTGTTTCTGGCGTTTAACTCTGATTTGCAACCTATTTCTGGCGTTTAACTCCAGAATAGGACAGGGAGTTGGCGTTTGAACGCCAGTTTGCATAATCAAAACTCGTGCAAAGTATGAACTATTATATATTGCTGGAAAGCCCTGGATGTCAACTTTCCAACGCAATTGAGAGCGTGCCAATTGGGTTTCTGTAGCTCCAAAAAATTTACTTTGAGTGCAGGGAGGTCAGAATCCAACAGCATCTGCAGTCCTTCTTCAGCCTCTGAATCAGATTTTTACTTAAGTCCCTCAATTTCAGCCAGAAATTACCTGAAATCACAAAAAAACACCCAAACTCATGGTAAAGTCCAGAAATATGATTTTTATTTAAAAAATAATAAAAATATACTAAAAACTAACTAAATCATACTAAAAACTATGTAAAAATAATGCCAAAAAGTGTATAAATTATCCGCTCATCACAACACCAAACTTAAATTGTTGTTTGTCCCCAAGCAACTAAAAATCAAATAGGATAAAAAGAAGAGAATATACTATAAATTACAAAATATCAATGAAACTTAGCTCCAATTAGATGAGCGGAACTTGTAGCTTTTTACCTCTGAATAGTTTTGGCATCTCACTTTATCCCTTGAAGTTCAGCATGATTGGCATCTATAGGAACTCAGAATTCAGATAGTGTTATTGATTCTCCTAGTTCAGTATGTTGATTCTTGAACACAGCTACTTTATGAGTCTTGGCCGTGGCCCTAAGCACTTTGTTTTCCAGTATTACCACCGGATACATAAATGCCACAGACACATAACTGGGTGAACCTTTTCAGATTGTGACTCAGCTTTGCTGGAGTCCCCAATTAGAGGTGTCCAGGGTTCTTAAGCACACTCTTTTTCTTTTTTGCTTTGGACCTCGACTTTAACCGCTCAGTCTCAAGCTTTTCACTTGACATCTTTACGCCACAAGCACATGGTTAGGGACAGCTTGGTTTAGCCGCTTAGGCCATAATTTTATTCCTTTGGGCCCTCCTATCCACTGATGCTCAAAGCCTTGGATCCTTTTTACCATTGCCTTTTGGTTTAAAGGGTTATTGGCTTTTTCTGCTTGCTTTTCTTTTTTCTTTCTCTCTCTTTTTTTTTCATTATTTTTTTTCGCAAGCCTTGTTATTCACTGCTTTTTCTTGCTTCAAGAATCAATTTTATGATTTTTCAGATTATCAATAACATTTCTCTTTTTCATCATTCTTTCAAGAGCCAACAATTTTAACATTCATAAACTACAAATTCAAAAGACATATGCACTGTTCAAGCATTCATTCAGAAAACAAAAAGTATTGCCACCACATCAAAGTAATTGAACTAATTTCAAGGATGAATTCGAAATTCATGTACTTCTTGTTCTTTTGTAATTAAAACATTTTTCATTTAAGAAAGGTGATGGATTTATAGGACATTCATAGCTTTAAGACATAGACACTTAGTCACTAGTGATCATGTAGTAAAGACACAAACATAAATAAAACATAAGGCTCAAAAACCGAAAAACAGAAAAATAAGAACAAGGAGATTAAGGAACGGGTCCACCTTAGTGAAGGTGGCGTCTTCTTCCTCTTGAAGAACCAACGGTTTTCTTGAGCTCCTCTATGTCTCTTCCTTGTCTTTGTTGCTCTTCCCTCATAGCTCTTTGATCTTCTCTAATCTCATGGAGAATGATGGAGTGCTCTTGGTGTTCCATCCTTAGTTGTCCCATGTTGGAACTTAATTCTCATAGGGAGGTGTTGATTTGCTCCCAATAGTATTGTGGAGGAAAGTGCATCCCTTGAGGCATCTCAGGGATTTCATGGTGAGGAATTTCCTCATGCTCTTGTTGAGGTCCATGATCTCTTGTTTGCTCCATCCTTTTTTTAGTGATGGGCTTGTCCTCATCAATGAGGATATCTCCCTCTATGTCAATCCAGCCGAATTGCAGAGGTGGCAAATGAGGTGAGGAAGGCTAACCTTGCAAAAGTGGAGGACTTGTCAGCCACCTTGTAGAGTTCTTGAGGTATAATCTCATGAACTTCCACTTCCTCCCCAATCATGATACTATGGATCATGATGGCCCGATCCACAGTTACCTTGGATCAGTTGCTAGTAGGAATGATAGAGCGTTGGATGAACTCCAACCATCCTCTAGCTACAGGCTTAAGGTCCGGTCTTCTCAATTGAACCGGGTTGCCTCTTGAGTCAACTTTTTATTGAGCTCCTTCCACACATATGTCCATGAGGACTTAGTCCAACCTTTGATCAAAGTTAACCCTTCTAGTGTAGGGGCGTGTGTTTTCTTGCATCATTGGCAAGTTGAATGCCAACCTTACATTTTTCGGACTGAAATCTAAGTATTTTCCCCGAACCATTGTAAGCCAATTCTTTGGATTCGGGTTCATACTTTGATCATGGTTCCTAGTGATCCATGCGTTTGCATATAACTCTTGAACCATTAAGATTCCGACTTGTTGAATAGGATTAGAGAGTACTTCCCATCCTCTTCTTCTAATCTCTGGTCGGATCTCCGGATACTCGCTCTTTTTGAGCTTAAAAGGGACCTCAGAGATCACCTTTTTCTTGGCCACAACTTCATAGAAGTGGTCTTGATGGACCTTTGAGATGAATCTCTCCATCTCCCATGACTCAGAGGTGGAAGCAATTGCCTTCCCTTTCCTCTTTCTTGAGGTTTCTTTGGCCTTAGGTGCCATTAATGGTTATGGAAAAACAAAAAGCAATGCTTTTACCACACCAAACTTAAAAAGGTTTGCTCGTCCTCGAGCAAAAGAAGAAAGAAAGTAGTAGAAGAAGAAGAAAATGGAGGAGATGGAGTGAGAGAGTGTATTCGGCCAAGGGGGAAATAGTGTTTGTGATGTGTGAAAATGGAGTAGTGTTAAGGGGTTTATATAGGGGTGGGAGGAGGGTAGGTTTCGGCCATTAGGGTTGGGTTTGGGAGGGGAAAAAATTTGAATTTTAGAGGTGGGTGGGGTTTATGGGGAAGAGTGGATGGATGTGAGTGGTTAAGGGTATTTAGGGAAGAGGTATGGAGGTGATTGGTGAAGGGTATTTGGAGAAGAGAGTTATGAAAAGGTGTGAAGAGGAGAGAAGAAGAGGTGGGGTAGGTGGGGATCCTGTGGGGTCTACAGAACCAGAGGGTCAAGGACTTAGCATCCCTGCTCCATTTAGGCATGCAAAATGCCCTTAGAATTCATGTCTGGCGTTAAATGCCAGCTTGCTGCTTGTTTCTAGCGTTTAACGCCAGCTTTTCTCCCATTCTTGGCGTTAAACGCCAATTCCATGCTCTGTTCTGGCGTTAAACGCCAGTCTGGTGCTTGTTTCTGGCGTTTAATGCCAACTTGATGCTTCTTTCTGGCGTTAAACGCTAGTTTGATGCTTCTTACTGGCGTTTAAACGCCAGTAAGCTCTTCCTCCAGGGTGAGCTGTTTTTAATGCTGTTTTTCATTCTGTTTTTGATTTTTCAGTTGTTTTTGTGACTTCACATGATCATCAACTTAAAGAAAACATAAAATAACAATGGAAAATAAGTAGATATAATTAAATAACATTGGGTTGCCTCCCAACAAGCGCTTCTTTAATGTCAATAGCTTGACAGTGAGCACTCATGGAGCCTCACAGAAAATCAGAGCAATGTTGGGGCCCCTCAACACCAAACTTAGAGTTTGGTTGTGACTTCCCAACACCAAACTTAGAATTTGAATGTGGGGGTTTTGTTTGACTCTGTTCTGAGAGAAGCTTCTCATGCTTCCTCTCCATGGTTACAGAAGGAGAACCTTGAGTCTTAAATACAAGGTAGTCCTCATTCAACTGAAGGACCAACTCTCCTCTGTCAACATCAATCACAGCTTTTGCTGTGGCCAGGAAGGGTCTGCTGAGGATGATGGATTCATCCTCATCCTTCCCAGTATCTAGGATTATGAAATCAGCAGGGATGTAAAGCCTTTCAACCTTCACTAGCACGTCCTCTACTAGTCCATAAGCTTGTTTCATAGATTTGTCTGCCATCTCTAGTGAGATTCTTGCAGCTTGTACCTCAAAGATTCCCAGTTTCTCCATTACAGAGAGGGGCATGAGGTTTATCCTTGACCCCAGGTCATATAGAGCCTTCTCAAAGGTCATGGTGCCTATGGTACAAGGTATGAAGAATTTTCCGGGATCCGGTTTCTTCTGAGGTAATGTCTGCCTCATTAATGCATTCAGTTCATTGGTTAACAAGGGGGGTTCATCCTCCCAAGTCTCAGTACCAACATTCAACTTCATGATTGCTCCTAGATATTTAGCAACTTGCTCTTCAGTGATGTCTTCATCCTCTTCAGAGGAAGAGTATTCATCAGAGCTCAAGAATGGCAGAAGGAGGTTCAATAGAATCTCTAGGGTCTCTGTATGAGCCTCAGATTCCTTTGGCTCCTCAAATGGGAATTCCTTTCTGTCCAGAGGACGTCCTATGAGGTCTTCCTCACTGGGATTCACGTCCTCCTCCTCCTCTGGGCATTTGGCCACACCAAGTAAGGTTATGGCCTTGCACTCTCTCTTGGGATTTTCTTCTGTATTACTTGGGAGAGTACTGGGAGGAGTTTTAGTAATCTTCTTACTCAGCTGACCCACCTGTGCCTCCAAATTTCTAATGGAGGACCTTGTTTCATTCATGAAACTTAGTGTGGTCTTGGATAGATCAGAGACTATGGTTGCCAGGCCAGAATGGCTCTGTTCAGAATTCTCTGTCTATTGCTGAGAAGATGATGGAAAAGGCTTGCTATTGCTAAACCTATTTCTTCCACCATTATTATTGAAGCCTTGTTGAGGCTTCTGTTGGTCCTTCCATGAGGAATTTGGATGATTTCTCCATGAAGGATTATAGGTGTTTCTATAGGGTTCTCCCATGTAATTCACTGGTGCACAAAATCGAGATTGTTCATTCCTCGGCAACGGCGCCAAAAACTTGGTACGCACGTTCATAATCTTAATTCTTTTTCACAACTTTGCACAACTAACCAGCAAGTGTACTGGGTCGTCCAAGTAATAAACCTTACGTGAGTAAGTGTCGATCCCACGGAGACTGTCGGCTTGAAGCAAGCTATGGTCATCTTGTAAATCTCAGTCAGGCGGATTCAAATGGTTATGGAGATTTGATAATTAAAATATAATTAAAACATAAAATAAGATAGAGATACTTATGTAATTCATTTGTGAGAATTTCAGATAAGCGTATGGAGATGCTTTGCTCCTTCTGAATCTCTGCTTTCCTACTGCTTCCATTCAATCATTCATACTCCTTTTCATGGCAAGCTGTATGTTGGGCATCACTGTTGTCAATGGCTACTTTCTGTCCTCTAAGTGAAAATGGTCCAAATGCGCTGTCACCGCACGGCTACTCATCTGTCGGTTCTCGATCATGTTGGAATAGGATCCAGTGATTCTTTTGCGTCTGTCACTACGCCCAACACTCGCGAGTTTGAAGCTCGTCACAGTCATCGCTTCCCAGATCCTACTCGGAATACCACAGACAAGGTTTAGACTTTCCGGATCTCAGGAATGGCTGCCAATAATTCTAGCATATACCACGAAGACTCTGATCTGAACCAGGAGCCCAAGAGATAAACGCTCAATCTAAGGTAGAACAGAAGTGGTTATCAGGCACGCGTTCATAGGTTGAGAATAGTGATGAGTGTCACGGATCATCATATTTATCATGGTTGAAGTGCAAGCGAAAATCTTAGAATAGGAATAAGCTTGAATTGAATAAGAAAACAATAGTACTTTGCATTAATTCATGAGGAACAGGAGAGCTCCATACCTTAATCTATGGTGTGTAGAAACTCTACCGTTGAAAATACATAAGTGATGAAGGTCCAGGCATGGCCGAATGGCCAGCCCCCTAAACGTGATCTTTAAACGTAAAATTATTCAAAGACTAACCAGAGATGTAAAATAAATCACTAAAAGTAGTTTTTATACTAAACTAGTAGCTAGGGTTACATAAGATAAGTAAATGATGTAGAAATCCACTTCCGGGTCCACTTGGTGTGTGCATGGGCTGAGCATTGAGATTTCATGTGTAGAGACTCTTTTTGGAGTTAAATGCTAGGTTGTAGCCTGTTTCTGGTGTTTAACTCTGATTTGCAACCTGTTTCTAGCATTTAACTCCAGAATAGGGCAGGAAGTTGGCATTTGAACGCCAGTTTGCGTCATCAAAACTCGGGCAAAGTATGAACTATTATATATTTCTGAAAAGCCCTGGATGTCTACTTTCCAACGCAATTAAGAGTGCACCATTTGGGCTTTTGTAGCTCCAGAAAATCTATTTTGAGTGCAAGGAGGTCAGAATCTAACAGCATCTGCAGTCCTTCTTCAGCCTCTGAATCAGATTTTTGCTCATGTCCCTCAATTTCAGCCAGAAAATACCTGAAATCCCAGAAAAACACACAAACTCATAGTAAAGTCCAAAAATGTGATTTTTATTTAAAAACTGATAAAAATATACTAAAAGTAACTAAAACATACTAAAAACTATGTAAAAACAATGCCGAAAAGCGTATAAATTATCCGCTCATCACAACACCAAACTTAAATTGTTGCTTGTCTCCAAGCAACTGAAAATCAAATAGGATAAAAAGAAGAGAATATACTATAAATTCTAAAATATCAATGGACTTAGCTCAAATCAGATGAGCGGGACTAGTAGCTTTTTGCCTCTGAACAGTTTTGGCATCTCACTTTATCCTTTGAAGTTCAGAATGATTGGCATCTATAGGAACTCAGAATTCGGATAGTGCTATTGATTCTCCTAGTTCAGTATGTTGATTCTTTAACACAACTACTTTATGAGTCTTGGCCGTGGCCCTAAGCACTTTATTTTCCAATATTACCACCGGATACATAAATGCCACAGGCACATAACTGGGTGAACCTTTTCAGATTGTGACTCAGCTTTGCTAGAGTCCCCAATTATAGGTGTCCAGGATTCTTAAGCACACTCTTTTTACTTTGGATCACAACTTTAACCGCTCAGTCTCAAGCTTTTTACTTGATACCTTCACGCCACAAGCACATGGTTAGGGACAGCTTGGTTTAGCTGCTTAGGCCAGGATTTTATTCCTTTAGGCCCTCCTATCCACTGATGCTCAAAGCCTTGGATCCCTTTTACCCTTGCCTTTTGGTTTAAAGGGGTACTGGCTTTTTGCTCTTGCCTTTTGGTTTAAAGAGCTCTTGGCTTTTTCTGCTTTCTTTTTCTTTTTCTTTCTCTTTTTTTTTTCTTTTATTTTTTTTGCCCTTTTTTTTGCAAGCTTTTCTATTCACTGTTTTTTCTTGCTTTAAGAATCAATTTTATGATTTTTTAGATTATCAATAACATTTCTCTTTTTTCATTATTCTTTCAAGAGCCAACAATTTTAACCTTCATAAACAATAAATTCAAAAGACATATGCACTGTTCAAGCATTCATTCAGAAAGCATAAAGTATTGCCACCACATCAAAATAATTATACTAAACTCAAGGATGAATTCGAAATCATGTACTTCTTGTTCTTTTGTTTTTAGAACATTTTTCATTTAAGAAAGGTAATGGATTCATAGGATATTCATAGCTTTAAGGCATAGACACTAGACACTAATGATCATGTAATAAGACATAAACATAAATAAAAATAAAGCATAGAGAATGAAAAAAAAAACAGAAAAATAAAGAACAAGGAGATTAAAGAACGAGTCCACCTTAGTGATGGCGGCTAGTTCTTCCTCTTGAAGATCTTATGGAGTGCTTTAGCTCCTCAATGTCTCTTCCTTGCCTTTGTTGCTCCTCCCTCATAGCTCTTTGATCTTCTCTAATTTCATGGAGGAGGATAGAATGCTCTTGGTGCTCCACCCTTAGTTGTTCCATGTTGGAACTTAATTCTCCTAGGGAGGTGTTGATTTGTTCCCAATAGTTTTGTGGAGGAAAGTGCATCCCTTGAGGCATCTCAGGGATTTCATGATGAAGAATTTCTTCATGCTCTTGTTGAGGTCCATGAGTGGGCTCTCTAGTTTGCTCCATCCTTTTTTTAGTGATGGGCTTGTCCTCTTCAATGAGGATGTCTCCCTCTATGACAATTCCAGCTGAATTGCATAAGGTACAGATGACTTGGCCACAACTTTATAGAAGTGGTCTTGATGGATCTTTGAGATGAATCTCTCCATCTCCCATGACTCAGAGGTGGAAGCTTTTGCCTTCCTTTTCCTCTTTCTAGAGGTTTCTCTGGTCTTAGGTGCCATAAATGATTATGGAAAAATAAAAAGCAATGCTTTTACCATACCAAACTTAGAATGTTTGCTTGTCCTCGAGCAAAAGAAGAAAGAAGAGAGTATAAGAAGAAGAAATAGAGGAGATAGAGGGGGTCTATAGGTTCGGCCAAGGGGGGTGTATTGTGTATGATGTGTGAAAAGGAAGGAGTGATGGTTTAAATTTGAGTGGGTGGGTGTAGGTAGGTTGTATGATGGTTTTGGAGGAGAAATTGAGGTGATTGGTGGAGGTTATTTTGGGAAAGAGTGTTATGAAAAGGTGAGAGAGAGAGAGAGAGAGAGAGAGAGAGAGAGAGAGAGAGGTGCGGTAGGTGGGGATCCTGTGGGATCCACAGATCCTGAGGGGTCAAGGACTTATCATCTCTGCTCCATTTAGGCGTGTAAAGGCCCTTAGAGTGCAATCCTGGCGTTTAACGCCAGACTGCTGCTTGTTTCTGGCGTTAAACGCCAGCTTTTCTCCCTTTCTTGGTGTTTAACGCCAACTTGGTGCCTGTTTCTGGCGTTTAACGCCAGCTTGTAGCTTGTTTCTGGAGTTAAACACCAGCTTGATGCTTCTTTCTGGCGTTAAACGCCAGTCTGATGCTTCTTACTGGTGTTTAAACGCCAGTAAGTTCTTCCTCCAGGGTGAGCTATTTTTAATGCTGTTTTTCATTCTATTTTTGATTTTTCAGTTGTTTTTGTGACTTCACATGATCATCAACCTGAAGAAAACATAAAATAACAATGGAAAATAAGTAGATATAATTAAATAACATTGGGTTACCTCCCAATAAGCACTTCTTTAATGTCAATAGCTTGACAGTGAGCTCTCATGGAGCCTCACTGATAATCAGAGCAGGGTTGGGGCCTCTCAACACCAAACTTAGAGTTTGGTTGTGGCCTCCCAACACCAAACTTAGAGTTTGAATGTAGGGGTTTTGTTTGACTCTGTTCTGAGAGAAGCTTCTCATGCTTCCTCTCCATGGTTATAGAAGGAGAACCTTGAATCATAAATACAAGGTAGTCCTCATTCAACTGAAGGACCAACTCTCCTCTGTCAACATCAATCACAGCTTTTGCTGTGGCCAGGAAAGGTCTGCCAAGGATGATGGATTCATCCTCATCCTTCCCAGTGTCTAGGATTATGAAATCAGCAGGGATGTAAAGGCTTTCAACCTTCACTAGCACGTCCTCTACTAGTCTATAAGCTTGTTTCATGGATTTGTCTGCTATCTCTAGTGAGATTCTTGCAGCTTGTACCTCAAATATTCCTAGTTTCTCCATTACAGAGAGGGGCATGAGGTTTATCCCTGACCCCAGGTCATATAGAGCCTTCTCAAAGGTCATGGTGCCTATGGTACAAGGTATGAAGAATTTTTTCGGGATCCGGTTTCTTCTGAGGTAATGTCTGTTGAACCAGATCACTTAGTTCATTGATGAGCAAGTGGGTTCATCCTTCCAAGTCTTATTACCAAATAACTTGGCATTCAGCTTCATGATTGCTCCTAGATATTTAGCAACTTGCTCTTCAGTGATGTCTTCATCCTCTTCAGAGGAAGAATATTCATCAGAGCTCATGAATGGCAGAAGAAAGTTCAATAGAATCTCTATAGTCTCTGTATGAGCCTCAGATTCATTTGGTTCCTCAAAGGGAAACTCCTTTCTGTCCAGAGGACGTTCCGTGAGGCTTTTCTCACTGGGACTCAAGTCCTTCTCACTCTCTCCAGGTTCGGCCATGTTGGTCATGGTTATGGCCTTGCACTCTCTCTTAGGATTTTCTTCTGTATTGTTTGGGAGAGTACTAGGAGGAGTTTCAGTAATCTTCTTACTTAGCTGACCTACTTGTGCCTCCAAATTTCTAATGGAGGACCTTGTTTCATTCATGAAACTTAGTGTGGTCTTAGATAGATCAGAGACTATGGTTGCCAGGCCAGAATGGCTCTGTTCAGAATTCTCTGTCTGTTACTAAGAAGATGATGGAAAAGGCTTGCTATTGCTAAACCTATTTCTTCCACCATTATTATTGAAGCCTTGTTGAGGCTTCTGTTGGTCCTTCCATGAGAAATTTGTGTGATTTCTCCATGAAGGATTATAGGTGTTTCCATAGGGTTCTCCCATGTAATTCACCTCTGCTATTGCAGGATTCTCAGGATCATAAGCTTCTTCTTCAGAAGATGCTTCTTTAGTACTGTTGGATGCAACTTGTAATCCATTCAGACTCTGAGAAATCATATTGACTTGCTGAGTCAATATTTTGTTCTGAGCTAATATGGCATTCAGAGTAATAATTTCAAGAACTTCCTTCTTCTGAGGCGTCCCATTATTCACCGGATTCCTCCCAGAGGTGTACATGAACTGGTTATTTACAACCATTTCAATGAGTTCCTAAGCTTCTGCAGGGGTTTTCACGTGAAGAGATTCTCCTGCAGAATGGTCCAATGACATTTTTGACAACTCAGATAGACCATCATAGAATATACTTATGATGCTCCATTCTGGAAGCATGTCAGTAGGACATCTTTTGATCAGTTGCTTGTATATTTCCCAAGCTTCATAGAGGGATTCTCCTTCCTTTTGTCTGAAGGTTTGGATTTCCACTCTAAGCTTGCTCATCTTTTGAGGTGGAAAGAATTTGGCCAGGAAAGCACTGACCAACTTATCCCAAGAGTTCAGGCTATCCTTAGGTTGTGAATCCAACCATGTCCTAGCTCTGTCTCTTACAGCAAAAGGGAAAAGCATAAGTTTGTAGATCTCAGGGTCAACCCCATGAGTCTTAACAGTGTCACAGATTTGCAAGAACTCAGCTAAAAATTAATGAGGACTTCCAATGGAAGTCCATGATACTTGCAATTCTGCTACATTAGAGAAACTAATTGAGGCTTAAGCTCAAAGTTGTTTGCTCCAATTGCAGGAATTGAGATGCTCCTTCCACAGAAGTCAGAAGAGGGTGCAATAAAGTCACCAAGCATCTTCCTCGCATCTCCACCATTGTTGTTGGGTTCTGCCATGTCTCTTTCTTTTAAAAAATTTCTGTCAGGTCCTCTCCAGAGGGTTGTGCTTTAGCTTCTCTTAGTTTCCTCTTGAGAGTCCTTTCAGGTTCAGGATTAGCTTCAATGAGAATGTCTTTGTCCCTGTTCTTACTCATATGAAAAAGAAGAGAACAGAAAAGAATAGGAATCCTCTATGTTACAGTATAGAGATTCTTTTATGTGAGTAGAAGAAGAGAAGAATAGAAGAAGGAGAAGAGAAAAATTTGAATTTAAATTAAAATAAAAAGAAAATATTTTTGTTTTTATTTTAAAATGGTTAGTATTCGAAAATTAAGAAAAGAAATAAAATTAAATTAAAATTTGAAACAATTAGTTAATTAAAAAGAATTTTGAAAAAAAATGGGGGTTTTCGAAAATTAGAGAGAGAAAAGTAGTTAGGTGGTTTTGAAAAGGATAAGAAATAGCAAAACAAACAAAAAGTCAAGTGGTTAATTGAAAAAGATTTGAAAATCAATTTTGAAAGGGTGAGAAGTTAGAAAAGATTTTGAAATTGATTTTGAAAAAGATATGATTGAAATTGAAAAAGATATGATTGAAAATTATTTTGAAAAAGGTTTGAATTGGAAATTAAAAAGATTTGATTTTGAAAATTGAATTTGATTACTTAACTAACAAGAAACTAAAAGATTGAACCTTTCTTAATATGCAAGTAACAAACTCAAAAATTTTTTTGAATCAATCACATTAATTGTTAGTAAAGATTTTGAAAAATATGGAATAAAATAAGAAAAAAATTTTTGAAAATCAATTTGAATTTTCGAAAATATGAAAGAAAAAATGAAAAAGATTTGATTTTTGAAAAAGATTTGAAAAAGATAGAATTTTTAAATTGAAAATTTGATTTGACTCATAAGAAACAACTAAATTTTGAAAATTTTTTGAAAAAGTCAACTCAAATATTCGAAATTTATGAGAAGAAAAAGGGAAAGATATTTTATTTTTGAATTTTTAATGAGGAGTGAGAAAAAAATAAAAATGATGCAAAACATAAAAATTCAAGATCAAAACACATGATGCATGCAAGAACACTTTGAATGTCAAGATGAACACCAAGAACACTTTGAAGATCAAGATGAACATCAAGACTTATTTTTTGAAAATTTTTAAGAAAAGAAAAAAAATGCAGGACACCAAACTTAGAAATTTTCAAACTTTAGACACTAACAAATTGAAAATGCATATGAAAAACAAGAAAAGACACAAAACATGAAAATGCAAAGATCAAACAAAGAAGATCATCAAGAACAACTTGAAGATCATGAAGAATAGTTTCATGCAGGTGTTCTTCAAAAATTTTAAAGAAAAATTAAAAAGATGCAATTAACACTAGACTCAAACAAGGAACACAAAAATTTTGTTTTTTTTTATGATTTATTTATTTTTTTGTAATTTTTTGAAAATTAATTGGAAAAGAAAAATAAGGATTTCAAAATTTCTAATGAGAATTCCAGGAATCATGCAATGTTAGTCTAAAACTCCGGTCCAAGAATTAGACATGACTTACTAGCCATCCAAGCTTTCAGTGAAAGCTCCGGTCCAAAACACTAGACATGGCCAATGGCCAGCCAAGCTTTAGCAGATCATTACATACAAAAGCTAAATTGCTGAGAAAGACAAAAAAGCTCTTCTAATGATAGTTGAAACCTCGGTCCAAAGGATTAGACATGGCTTAACAGCCAGCCAGGATTCAGAATATCACCATGAAACTCTAGAATTCATTCTTAAAAATTATGAAGCCATAGCATAATTTATTTATTTTTTTTTGAAAATTTTTCGAAAATAAAAATAATAAAAAAACTTAAAATTAAAATAAAATTACCTAATCTGAGCAACAAGATGAACCGTCAGTTGTCCAAACTCGAACAATCCCCAGCAACGGCGCCAAAAACTTGGTACACAAAATCGTGATTGTTCATTTCCCGGCAACGGCGCCAAAAACTTGGTACGCACGTTCATAATCTTAATTCTTTTTCACAACTTCGCACAACTAACCAGCAAGTGTACTGGGTTGTCCAAGTAATAAACCTTACGTGAGTAAGGGTCAATCCCACGGAGATTGTCGGCTGGAAGCAAGCTATGGTCATCTTGTAAATCTCGATCAGGCGGATTCAAATGGTTATGGAGATTCGATAATTAAAATATAATTAAAACATAAAATAAGATAGAGATACTTATATAATTCATTGGTGAGAATTTCAGATAAGCGTATGGAGATGCTTTGCTCCTTCTGAATCTCTGCTTTCCTACTGCTTCCATTCAATCATTCATACTCCTTTCCATGGCAAGCTGTATATTGGGCATTACCGTTGTAAATGGCTACTTCCCGTCCTCTCAGTAAAAATGGTCCAAATACGCTGTCACCGCATGGCTAATCATCTGTCGGTTCTCGATCATGTTGGAATAGGATCCAATGATCCTTTTGCGTCTGTCTCTATGCCCAACACTCGCGAGTTTGAAGCTCGTCACAGTCATCCCTTCCTAGATCCTACTCGGAATACCACAGACAAAGTTTAGAATTTCTGGATCTCAGGAATGGCTGCCAATAATTCTAGCTTATACCACGAAGACTCTGATCTGAACCAGGAGCCCAAGAGATAAACGCTCAATCCAAGGTAGAACAGAAGTGGTTGTCAGGCATGCGTTCATAGGTTGAGAATAGTGATGAGTGTCACGGATCATCATATTCATCATGGTTGAAGTGCAAGCAAAAATCTTAGAGTAGGAATAAGCTTGAATTGAATAAGAAAATAATAGTACTTTGCATTAATTCATGGGGAACAGCAGAGCTCCACACCTTAATCTATGGTGTGTAGAAACTCTACCGTTGAAAATACATAAGTGATGAAGGTCCAGGCATGGCCGAATGGTCAGCCCCCTAAACGTGATCTTTGAACGTAAAATTATTCAAAGACTAACCAGATATGTAAAATAAATCACTAAAAGTAGTTTTTATACTAAACTAGTAGCTAGGGTTACATAAGATAAGTAAATGATGTAGAAATCCACTTCCGGGCCCACTTGGTTTGTGCTTGGGCTGAGCATTGAGCTTTTATATGTAGAGACTCTTTTTGGAGTTAAATGCCAGGTTGTAGCCTGTTTCTGGCGTTTAACTCTAATTTGTATCCTGTTTCTGGCGTTTAACTCCAGAATAGGGCAGGAAGTTGGCGTTTGAACGCCTGTTTGTGTCATCAAAACTCGGGCAAACTATGGACTATTATATATTTCTGGAAAGCCCTGGATGTTTAATTTCCAACGCAATTGAGAGTGCGCCAATTGGGCTGCTGTAGATCCAGAAAATCCATTTCGAGTGCAGGGAGGTCAGAATCCAACAACATCTGCAGTCCTTCTTCAGCCTCTGAATCAGATTTTTGCTCATGTCCCTCAATTTCAGCCAAAAAATACCTGAAATCACAGAAAAACACACAAACTCATAGTAAAGTTTTGAAATGTGATTTTTATTTAAAAACTGATAAAAATATACTAAAAAGTAACTAAAACATACTAAAAACTATGTAAAAATAATGCCAAAAAGCGTATAAATTATCCGCTCATCATTCACCTCTGCTATTGTAGTGTTCTCAGGATCATAAGCTTCTTCTTCAGAAGATGCTTCTTTAGTGCAGCTTGCAATCCATTCAGACTCTGAGAAATCATATTGACTTGCTGAGTTAATATCTTGTTCTGAGCCAATATGGCATTCAGAGTATCAATTTCAAGAACTCCCTTCTTCTGAGGCATCCCATTGTTCACAGGATTCTTCTCAGAGGTGTACATGAACTGGTTATTTGCAACCATTTCAATGAGTTCCTGAGCTTCTGTAGGGGTTTTAACGTGAAGAGATCCTCCTACAGAATGGTCCAATGACATTTTTGACAACTCAGACAGACCATCATAGAATATACTTATGATGCTCCATTCTGAAAGCATGTCAGTAGGACACCTTTTGATCAGTTACTTGTATCTTTCCCAAGCTTCATAGAGGGATTCTCCTTCCTTTTGTCTGAAGGTTTGGATTTCCACTCTAAGCTTGCTCATATTTTGAGGTGGAAAGAATTTGGCCAGGAAAGCACTGACCAGCTTATCCCAAGAGTTCAGGCTATCCTTAGGTTGTGAATCCAACCATGTTCTAGCTCTGTCTCTTACAGCAAAAGGGAAAAGCATAAGCCTGTAGACCTCGGGATTAACTCCATTGGTCTTGACAGTGTCACAGATTTGTAAGAATTCAGCTAAAAACTGATGAGGATCTTTCATTGGAAGTCCATGAAACTTGCAGTTCTGTTGTATTAGAGAAACTAATTGAGGCTTAAGCTCAAAGTTGTTTGCTCCAATTGTAGGAAGTGAGATGCTTCTTCCATAGAAGTTAGAAGAGGGTGCAATAAAGTCACCAAGCATCTTCCTTGCATTTCCACCATTGTTATTAGGTTCGGCCATGTCTCCTTCTTTTTCAAAAATTTTTGTCAGGTTTTCTCCAGAGAGTTGTGCTTTAGCTTCCCTTAGCTTCCTCTTCAGAGTCCTTTCAGGTTCAGGATCAGCTTCATAATGTTCTTATCCTTGTTCCTGCTCATATGAAAAAGAAGAGAACAGAAAAGAAAATATGGAATCCTCTTTGTCACAGTATAGAGATTCCTTATGTGAGTATAAGAAGAGAAGAATAGAAGGAGGAGAAGAGAAAAACTCGAACACAGAGAAGAAGATGGGGTTCGAATTATGAGTAGAAGAGAAGTGTTAGTAGATAAATAAATAAATAGAAGGAGATGAGAGAGGGGGGAGAAAATTCGAATTTAATTTAAACTAAAAGGAAAAAATATTTTTGTTTTTATTTTAAAATGTAGTTAGAATTTGAAAATAAAAAAGAGAAATAAAATTGAAATTAAAATTTGAAACAATTAGTTAATTAAAAAGAATTTTGAAAAAGTGTATAGGAGTTTTCGAAAACTAGAGAGAGAAAAATAGTTAGGTGGTTTTGAAAAGGATAAGAAATAGCAAAACAAACAAAAAGTCAAGTGGTTAATTGAAAAAGATTTGAAAATCAATTTTGAAAAGATAAAAAGTTAGAAAAGATTTTGAAATTGATTTTGAAAAAGATATGATTGAAATAGAAAAAGATATGATTGAAAATCATTTTGAAAAAGATTTGAATTGGAAATTAAAAAGATTTGATTTTGAAAATTAAAGTTGATTACTTGACTAACAAGAAACTAAAAGATATGATTCTAAAATTTAAAGATTGAACCTTTCTTAATAGGCAAGTAATAAACTTTAAAATTTTTGAATCAATCACATTAATTGTTAGTAAAGAATTTGAAATTATGAAATGAAATTAAGAAAAAAAAGACTTTGAAAATCATTTTTAAAAGTTTTCGAAAATATAAGAAAATGAAAAAGATTTGATTTTTGAAAAGGTTTTGAAAAGATAAGATTTTCAAATTGAAAATTTGATTTGACTCATAAGAAACAACTAGATTTTAAAAATTTTTGAAAAAGTCAACTCAAATATTCGAATTTTATGAGAAGAAAAAGGGAAAGATATTTTTTTATTTTTAATTTTTTAATGAAGAAAGAGAAAAATAATAAAAAGACTCAAAACATGAAAATTATGAATCAAAATACACAATGCATGCAAGAACACTTTGAATGTCAAGATGAACACCAAGAAAACTTTGAATGCCAAGATGAACACTAAGAACTTATTTTTGAAAATTTTTAAGAAAAGAAAAACATGCAAGACACCAAACTTAGAAATTTTCAAACTTTAGACACTAACAAATTGAAAATGCATATGAAAAATAAGAAAAGATACAAAACATGAAAATGCAAAGATCAAACAAAGAAGATCATCAAGAACAACTTGAAGATCATGAAGAACATTATGCATGAGTTTTCGAAAATTTTTTATGAAAAAGTTACAAAGATGCAATTGACACCAAACTTACAATTTGACACTAGACTCAAACAATAAATATCAAATTTTTGGTTTTTATAATTTTATTAAATTTTTTTATATTTTTCGAAAATTAATTGAAAAAAAATAAGGATTTCAAAATTTCTAATGAGAATTCCAGGAATCATGCAATGTTAGTCTAAAACTCCGGTCCAGGAATTAGACATGGCTTACTAGCCAGCCAAGCTTTCAGTGAAAGCTCCGGTCCAAAACACTAGACATGGCCAATGGCCAGCCAAGCTTTAGCAGATCATTACATACAAAAGCTAAATTGCTGAGAAAGACAAAGAAGCTCTTCTAATGATAGTTGAAACCTCGGTCCAAAGGATTAGACATGGCTTAATAGCCAGCCAGGATTCAGCATATCACTATAGGAAAATTTATTTTTTTTTGAAAATTTTTCGAAAATAAAAATAATAAAAAAGCTTAAAATTAAAATAAAATTACCTAATCTGAGCAACAAGATGAACCGTCAGTTGTCCAAACTCGAACAATCCCCGGCAACGGCGCCAAAAACTTGGTGCACGAAATTGTAATCTCTAGCAACGGCGCCAAAAACTTGGTATGCATGTTTATAATCTCAAATTCTTTTTCACAACTTCGATACAACTAACCAGCAAGTGCACTGGGTCGTCCAAGTAATAAACCTTACGTGAGTAAGGGTCGATCCCACGGAGATTGTCGGCTTGAAGCAAGCTATGGTCACCTTGTAAATCTCAGTCAGGCAGATTCAAATGGTTATGGGATTTTGATAATTATGATATAAAATATAAAATAGGATAGAGATACTTATGCAATTCATTGGTGAGAATTTCAGATAAGCGTATGGAGACGCTTTTATTCCTTCTAAACCTCTGCTTTCCTACTGCTTTCATCCAACCATTCATACTCCTTTCCATGGCAAGCTGTATGTTGGGCATCACCGTTGTCAATGGCTACTTCCCGTCCTCTCAGTGAAAATGGTCCAAATACGCTGTCACCACACGACTAATCATCTGTTGGTTCTCGATCATGTTGGAATAGGATCCATTGATCCTTTTGCGTCTGTCACACGCCCAACACTCGCGAGTTTTAAGCTCATCACAGTCATCCCATCCCAGATCCTACTCGGAATACCACAGACAAGGTTTAGACTTTTCGGATCTCAATCATGGCCACCAATAATTCTAGCTTATACCACGAAGACTCCGATCTTTCGAAATGGAGGCTAAGAGATAAACGCTCAATCCAAGGTAGAATGGAAGTGGTTGTCAGGCACGCATTCATAGGTTGAGAATGGTGATGAGTGTCACGGATCATCACATTCATCATGTTGAAGTGCAAGCGAATATCTTAGAATAGGAATAAGCTTGAATTGAATAAGAAAACAATAGTACTTTGCATTAATTCATGAGGAACAGTAGAGCTCCACACCTTAATCTATGCTGTGTAGAAACTCTACCGTTGAAAATACATAAGTGATGAAGGTTCAGGCATGGCCGAATGGCCAGCCCTCTAAACGTGATCTCAGAACATAAAATTAGTCAAAGACTAACCCGAGATGTGAAATAAATCACCAAAAGTAGTTTTTATACTAAACTAGTAGCTAGGGTTACATAAGATAAGTAAATGATGTAGAAATCCACTTCCGGGCCCACTTGGTGTGTGCTTGGGCTGTGCATTGAGCTTTCATGTGTAGAGACTCTTTTTGGAGTTAAACGCCAGGTTGTAGCCTATTTCTGGCGTTTAACTCTGATTTGCAACCTGTTTCTGGCATTTAACTCCAGAATAAGGCAAGGAGTTGGCATTTGAACGCCAGTTTGCGTCATCAAAACTCGTGCAAAGTATGGACTATTATATATTGCTGGAAAGCCCTGGATGTCGACTTTCCAACGCAATTAAGAGCGCGTGAATTGGGTTTTTGTAGCTCCAGAAAATCCACTTAGAGTGCAGGGAGGTCAAAATCCAACAACATCTGCAGTCCTTCTTCAGCCTCTGAATCAGATTTTTGCTCAAGTCCTTCAATTTCAGCCAGAAATTACCTGCAATCACAGAAAAAAACACAAACTTATAGTAAATTCCAGAAATGTGATTTTTATTTAAAAACTAATAAAAATATACTAAAAACTAACTAAATCATACTAAAAACTATGTAAAAATAATGCCAAAAAGCGTATAAATTATCCGCTCATCACTTTCCATTTGTACCCACCAAGTGTTTGATAAAATGCTTGGTTGGATGTTAGAGTAGATTTTGAGCATTCTTGGCTTGGAAAGAGTAATTAGGTGATCTTGAGTCATGAAAACCCAACCTATGTTGGTGACCTAGAGTTGTTAGCTAATATTGTTTCCATTGACGCTAATCTTTTGCTAATTCAATTAGTAAGTTGATTAGGACTTTTGGATTAAGATTAGCTAGTCTTATTAGACTTTCTCCGAGTATGAGGATAACATGGTACCTTCCTCCATCGTCGGGGATGACGTAATAAGATAAATTTTTGTTATTATTGTGATATGATTGATTAGTCTTGTTTGACATTCTCCCTATGTGAAGATGACATGATACCTTCTTCCGTTTATTGGAGTTAACTAAATAAGATGAATTAATCATTGTATGACTAGGATAGAAAGCCTATTATCTCAATTCTTGCCATGAATGTCTCTCTTTATTAATTGCTTTATTTAATTGCTCTCTTTACTTTTTTTGTCATTTAATTTCTTGCCCTCTTACCAATCAAAACCCCCTTACATCCTTCATAGCCAATAAGCATACACTTCATTGCAATTCCTCGTGAGATGACCCGAAGTCTAAATACTTCGGTTATAAATTCATTGGGGTTTGTACTTGTGACAAAACTATATTTTAATTTGATGTGAGAGTTGTTTGTTGGTTTGGAGCTATGCTTACAACGAAGTTCTTATTTCTATAAGAGAAATTCCTAACCAACACGATTCTTGCTATCACTCCTCATTAACTTGTGCTTTAATACTTGCCACTTGTCCACTTATCAAGGTGATAGCCTTGCATTCCTTTCTTGGATTTAGAATTGTGTTACCAAGAAGGCTATTAGTAGTCTTCTGATCAAGTTCATTAACTCTTGTGGCTATTTGACCCATCTGAATCTCCAAATTCTTGATTGATGCTCTGGTTTCCTGCACAAAACTCCTCATCATCTCCCAATTAGAATCTTCTTGGGATTTCAAATTTGCTTGCAGAGGTGGTTGTTGTTGATGACATTGAAATTGGCGGTTATTGTGATTGATCTGTTGGAAGCCTCCCTGAAAATTATTATTAAAATTCTGTGGCCTCTGAGGTTGCTCTCTCCACCCAAAATTTGGGTGATTTTTCCACCCCTGATTGTAGGTCTGAGAATAGGGATCATTATTGGGATTTCTAGGAGCACTCCCCATGTAATTGACCTGTTCAGAAGAAGATTGAGTATAATCATAATTAGCATTTTGCACAAAATTACCTGTCATGTCATAAGAGACCTCTTGAGATGGATTTTGGGTATTGATAGCTGAGACTTGCATGCCACCCATCTGCTGAGTAAGTAAATTTATCTGCTGAGACATAAGCTTGTTCTGAGTAAGAATAGTATTAACAGCTTCCATTTCTAACACACTTCTCTTCTGAGAAGTCTCTGAGTTCACAGGATTCCTGTTAGATGAGTATAAATATTGGTTGCTAGCAACCAATTCAATCAGCTCAATAGTCTCCTCCGGTGTCTTCTTCTTATGCAATGAACCACCTGCGAAATTATCTAGGCACATCTTAGACATTTCACCTAAACCTTCGTAAAAGATATCTAGTTGGATCCATTTGGAGAACATGTCTGGAGGGCATTGCCTAGTCAGTAGCTTGTATCTCTCCCAAGCTTCATAAAGAGTTTCACCATCCTTCTGCCTGAAGGTTTGAACCTCCACCCTAAGCTTAGTCAGCTTCTTTGGTGGGAAAATTTTAGTAAGAAACTCAGTAACAACCTTATCCCAAGTATCCAAGCTTTCCTTGGGTTGTGAATCTAGCCATAGTTTTGCTCCATCCCTCAGAGCAAACGGGAAGAGCATGAATTTGTACACCTCTGGGTTCACTCTATTTGTCTTCACAATATCACAAATCTGCAAAAAATTAGAAATAAATTGATTTGGGTCTTCGTGGGAAAGACCATGATACTGGCAGTTTTGTTGCACCAGGGTGACCAATTGTGGCTTCAGCTCAAAGTTGTTCGCAGCTATAGGAGGCACCACAATGCTTTTTCCATAAAGATCTGCAGTAGGAGCAGAGTAAGAGCCGAGCACTCTCCTTTGTTCTTCATTCCTATTCGGATTTGCCACATTGACATTAACAGCATTATTAGGATCCATCGTGGAGTCTGCAGCCTTGCAGAGTCTTGCTTGTTGCAAATGCCGCCTGAGAGTCCTTTCCAGTTTAGGATCAACGTCTAAGAGAGGTTCCTTGCCTCTGTTCCTGCGGATACACAGACAAAAAACAAGAAAAGATGGGATTTTCTACGTCAGAGTGCAGAGAAGTCCCTGTGAGGTAACCTGTGTAAATAATAAAATAAAAATACTAAATAAAATAAAAAATAATTTTCGAAAATGCAAACGGAAATTAGACAAAAATTTTCAAAAATTAACAGGAAAAATAAACAAGAAAATTAAAATAAAATTAACTAGGTGACACCAAACTTAATTTCAAAAATTAAGGAAAAATATTAGCGGAATTTATTTATTTAAATTTTTTTTGAAAATACTATGCAAAAAAAATTAAAACTAAAACGCCTAATCTAAGCAATCAAAACAACTAATAGTTGTTAATCACTATCAATTCCCCGGCAACGGCACCAAAAACTTGGTGCGGTATTTCTAACCACAAACTAACCGGCAAGTGCACCAGGTCATACCAAGTAATACCTCAGGTGAGTGAGGGTCGATCCCACGAGGATTGATGGACTAAGCAACAATGGTTGACTAATTTACTTAGTTAGGCAAACAGAAAATAATGTTTGAGAGTTCAAAGACATTAAACAATAGAAAGAATATTAAAGAAAGGCAAGTAAATAAGTTGGGAATAAAGTATGGAAAAATAGTTAAGGCTTCAGAGTTATCTATTTTCCTGATTGACTTTTCTTATTAATTTATTTTAATCATGCAAGATTTAATTCATGGAAAACTATATGTGACTAGACCCTAATTCCTTAGACCTTTCTAGTCTCCTCTAAAATTCATCAACAGCCAATCTTGGTCAATTAATTCCAATTAGGGGGTGAAGTTTAATTCTAGTTATTATGCCACAAAAATCCTAATTACCCAAATATAAAAGGATTATATGTCACGTATCCCGTTAAGTCCAGATAATTAGAAATTTAGGAGAATATGTTTTCAAGCTATTGTTCAAGTAAAGAGCTTTTCCAAGTTATACAAGAACGCAATTAGAAAGAGAGTCATACTTCCGTTCCACCCAAATTCATAAAATAAAGAACGAAAACAATTCTTGAAATAAAAATCAAGACATGAATTAAAATAGAAAAACAATAAAATCAATCCATAAAATAGACAGAGCTCCTAACCTTAACAGTGGAGGTTTAGTTGCTCATGGTTCAGAGAGAAAAATAAGGATTCTGATAAAATGTATTTTGGTAGTTGGAATGGAATCCAATCCAGGTGTATGAAAAGTGGAATAATGTTCTCCTTTTATATCTAATCCTAATTAATTTAAAATCTATCTTCTAAAACTAAAATAATATCTTTTCCTATTTTAAAGTAAAAATTAAAGTTTAAATCAGAATTAATAGGAATCAGCGTTTTCTGCACTTCGCGCTTGTCACGCATACGCGTCGAAGGTCTTCTTTGCGTGTCACGCATACACGTCAGGTACGCGCACGTGTCGCTGTGCAACTTCGCTTTTCACGTGTACGCGTCAGGTACGCACACGCGTCGCCATGGACAGCTCTGAATCACGCGTATGCTTCAAGCACGCGCACGAATCGCTCCTCGCTGGTCAGCTTCTTGGTTTCTTCTCTTTCTCTGCAGAAACTCTATCAAATCCATCCGAATGCTACCTAAAATAAACAGAATTGCACAAGACTCAAAGTACCATCCATAGTGGCTAAAAGATAATTAATTCTTGATTAAACTCAACAATTTAAATGCAAATTCACTAGAAAAAGATAGGAAAGATGCTCACACATCAACAGGTATGCCATGACCTTGGTAGCTCTCGCCCTTGGAGGTCGGCCACCCTATAGTAACCCTTTCCTAGTACTTTTGTAACTCGGTATGGCCCTTTCCAGTTAGCTACTAGCTTCCCTTTTCCTGATCGACCTGCTTTGATATCATTTCGGATTAAGATGAGGTCGTTGGTGGTGAAGCTTCGGTGGATTACCTTCCGATTATATCTTAAAGCCATTCGACGCTTTAGCGCTTCCTCTCTAATTCGAACTCTTTCTTGAACTTCTGGAAGTAGGTCGAGCTCTTTTCTTTGTGCTTGGGAGTTAGTGTTGTCGTTGTAGAGGATCACTCTAGGGGATCCTTCTTCTATCTCTATGGGATCATTGCCTCCATGCCGTAAGCAAGTCGGAAGGGTAATTCCCCAGTTGTGGAGTGTGGTGTTGTGCGATATTCCCATAGGACTTGTGGGAGCTCTTCCGCCCAAGCTCCCTTCGCATCTTGTAGCCTCCGTTTTAACCCGGCCAATATAACATTGTTGGCGGTCTCCACCTGTCCATTGGCTTGTGGGTGTTCCACCGAGGTGAATTGGTGCTTGATTCTCAGGTCGGCTACCAAGTTCCTGAAGCCTATGTCTGTGAACTGAGTGCCATTGTCTATGGTGATGGAGCATGGGATTCCAAACCTTGTGACAATGTTTCTATATAGGAACTTTCGACTTCTTTGGGCGGTGGCCGTGGCCAATGGTTCTGCCTCAATCCATTTTGTGAAATAGTCTATTCCCACAATAAGAAACTTGACTTGTCCTGACCCCTTGGGGAATGGTCCGAGGAGGTCAAGCCCCCATTTTGCGAATGGCCAGGGTGAGGTGACGCAGATGAGTTCTTCAGGCGGAGCTATATGGAATTTGGCATGCTTCTGACATGGGGAGCATGTCTTGACGAACTCTGTTGTTTCTTTTTGTAAGGTCAGCCAGTAGAGACCAGCTCAGAGTATCTTCTTAGAAAGAGCTCGTGCACCAAGGTGGTTGACGCACATGCCACTATGAACTTCCTCTAGGACTTCTTTTGTGGCAGAGGTCGGAATGCACTTAAGGAGGGGTGTTGAGATCCCTCTTCTGTATAGGATGTTATCTACCAAGGTGTAGTACTGTGCTTCCTTTATGAGCCTTTTTGCTTCCTTTTTGTCTGTGGAAAGTATTTCAGATTTGAGGTAGTTGAATATGGGATTTATCCATCCTTGGTCTTGGTCCGATATGGTTAGGACCTTCTCTTCTTCTAATGTTGACAGATTTTGCAGTGTTTCTTGAATGAGGCTTCTATTGTTTCCCCCTGGTTTGGTGCTAGCTAGTTTCGAAAGTGCACCAGCTCGGGCATTTTGTTCCTGAGGTATATGTCGGATCTCGTATTCCATGAATTTTTCGAGCTGTTCTTTGGTTTTGTCTAGGTACTTTTTCATAGTGGGATCCTTGGCTTGATAGCTCCCTTCTATTTATGAGGTGACTACTTGCAAGTCATTGAATATGGTAAGTTTTTGAGCTCCAATTTCCCTAGCCAATTTCAAACTAGCAAGTAGGGCCTCATACTCGGCTTGGTTGTTTGAGGCAGGAAACTCGAACCTTAAAGAGAGTTCAAGTTGCATTCCCTGGTCACTTTCTAGGATGACACCTGATCCACTTTCGGCTTTATTTGATGAGCCGTTAATATAGAGATTCTAATTAACGGGGGTGCCTGGGGTGTCAATGTACTCTGCGATGAAGTCGGCCAGGTATTGCGACTTAATACTGTCCGAGCTTCGTATTTAAGGTTAAATTCAGACAACTCTACTGCCCATTATAGGATTCTTCCAGCTAGTCGGTTTTTTTGTAGGATACCTCTTATGGGTTGGTTGGTTCGTATTATGATGGTGTGTGCTTGAAAATATGGTCGGAGTCATCGGGAGGTGAGTATGAGGGCGTAGGCAAACTTCTCTATCTTTTGGTAGTTTAGTTCAGCCCCTTGTAAAGCCTTACTGATAAAGTATTGTTGTCCGTTCTCATCCTCCCTGACCAGGGCTGAGGCTATCGCCCAATTTCCCACTGCGAGGTAAAGGATTAATTCCTCTCCTTGCCGGGGTTGAGTTAGGATAGGTGGCTATCCCAGAAATGTCTTGAAGTCTTGGAAGGCTTGTTCATATTCTGGGGTCCATTCAAACCTTTTTCCTTTCCTTAATGTTGCATAGAAAGGAAGAGATCTTAAGGCCGATCCAGCTAGGAATCTAGATAGAGCTGCCAGTCTTCCGTTGAGCTGCTGCACCTCTTTGACACATGTCGGGCTTTTCATGCTGAGTATGGCCTAACATTTGTCTGGGTTTGCTTCAATCCCTCTCTGGGTGAGCATGAAGCCCAAGAATTTGCCGACTTCTACCGCGAAAGTGCACTTTGCAGGATTTAGCCTCATTTCGTGCTTTCTTATAGTGTCAAACACTTCGACAAGGTCAAGTAATAGCGCTTCTTCCTTTTGTGTCTTTATCAACATGTCGTTGACATAGACCTCCATCAGTTTTCTGATGTGGTTGGGCAAAATCTTGTTCATCAACCTCTAGTATGTAGCCCTTGCGTTCTTAAGTCCGAACGGTATAACTACGTAGCAGTAGTTTTCCTCTGGGGTTAGGAACGACGTCTTCTCTTGGTTGGGTTGATACATCGGTATTTGGTTATACCCTGAGTAAGAATGGTACTTGTATCCCGATGAGGCGTCAACTAGGGTGTCTATATTCGGGAGTGGATATGGATCTTTTGGGCAGGCTTTGTTAAAGTCGGTGTAATCAGTGCACATCCGCTACTTCCCATTTGACTTTTTGACCACTATGACATTGGCCAGCCATAATGGGTACTTGACCTCCCTTATGAACCCTGCTTCCAATAAGGCATGTACCTGTTCCTCCACAGCTTGCGATCTCTCTGGTCTGAGCTTCCTGTGTTTCTGTTATACTGGCCGAGATCCAGGGTAGAGTGCTAGTTTGTGGCATATTAGTCCGAGATCAATACCGGGAAGATCTGCGGCTTTCTAGGCAAATAGGTCAGAATTTGCCTTTAAGAATTTTGTTAGTAGATCTTTTAGGTCTCCTTTTAGGTTCGCCCCTATGTTTGTCATTTTGTCTTGGGTATCTCCGATCTGGACTTCCTCGGTCTCGCCCTCTGGTTGGGTCCGAAGTTCTTCACGAGCTCGGGCTCCCCCGAGTTCAATAGTATTGGCTTCTTTTCCTCTGGGGTCACCCTTGAGGTTCAGACTTTTGTTGTAGCAGCGTCGCACGAGTTTTTGGTCTCCCTTTACGGTGGCGATCCTTTCTGGCGTTAGGAACTTCACGTATAGGTGCAGAGTGGAGAGCACTGCGGCGAGCTGGTTTAGGGTTGTCCGTCCTATAAGGGCGTTGTACGCAAAGCTCACATCGACTATGATATAATCTATACTTAGAGTTCTAGACCCGGTCCCTTTTCCAAAGGTTGTGTGCAATGGGATGTACCCAAGTGGTTGGATTGGGGGTGTCTCCGAGCTTGAATAGGTTATTAGGATATGCTCGGAGTTCTTTTTCTTATAGGCCGAGTTTTTCAAAGGCAGATTTCAACAGGATATTTGCAGAGCTTCCTTGGTCTACCAGTGTTCGGTGGAGATTGGCGTCGGCGAGTATGATGGTAACGACCACGGGGTCATCATGCCCTGGGATGATGCCTGTGGCGTCTTCTTGAGTGAAGGTAATAGTGGGGAGGTCGATCGACCTGTCCCTTCCCCGACATGGTACACCTCTTTAAGGTGTCTTTTGCAGGATGACTTAGAGACCCCTCCTCCTACGAATCCTCCATTTATCATGTGAATATGTCTCTCAGGGGTGTGAGGGGGACATCCAGCTCGTACACCCTCTTCATCCCTTCTTCTCTTTTTTGGTTCATCCGCTCTGTTGGCTAAGAACCGATCTAGTCTCCCTTCTCTTGTCAATTTTACTATGACATTATTCAGGTTGTAGCACTTGTTCATAGGGTGCCCGTAGATTCGGTGGTATTCATAATACTCTGTCCGACTTCCTCCTCTCTTGTGTTTGATCGGGCGAGGGGGTGGGATCTTCTTAGTGTTGTATATCTCTCGGTAGATATCCACAAGGGACACCCGAAGAGCGGTGTAATTATGATACATTCTAGGTTTCTCAGTGGGTTGGTCTTCTTTTTTCCTAGACTCTTTATCCTTGTCCCATGGTGGGTAGGAGAATTCGGTCTTTGAAACTTCTCCTAATCAGGAGTTTGCCTCCATATTAATGTACTTTTCCGCCCGTTCTTGTACCTCGTTCAGAGGCGTGGGGTGTTTTTTGGATATGGAGTGGCTAAAGGGTCCTTCTTGGAGACCATTGATGAGTCCCATAATTGCTGCTTCTGTAGGGAGATTCTGTATATCAAGGCATACTTTATTAAATCTCTCTATATAACTGCAGAGACTTTCTCGATCTCCTTACTTGATCCCTAGTAGGCTTGGAGCGTGCTTGGTTTTGTCTTTTTGGATGGAGAACCTGGCTAAGAACTTCCTGGCGAGATCATCAAAGCTTGTGATCGACCTTGGCGGCAAGCTGTCAAACCACTTTATCACCGTTTTAGTCAAGGTGGTTAGAAAAGCTTTGCAACAGGTTGCGTCTGAAGCATCCGTGAGGTAAATACGACTTCTGAAGTTGCTAAGGTGATGACTTGGGTCAGATGTACCATCATATGGGGTCATGTCAGGGGTTTTGAAGTCCTTCAGGAACTTAGCCTTCATGATTTCCTTTGTGAATGGGTCTTGGTCCTTGTGGGGGCTATCTTCGCGGTTGGACCGAGCAACTTTAGTTTTGAGGTCAGCTTCGAGCTTCAAGAGTTTGTCTTCTAGCTCTCGACGCCGTCTTGTTTCTCTCCGGAGTTCTCGTTCGGCTTCTTGTTCGAGCTGTTTGAGGTGATCCTGCTGTTCACGAAAGGCATCTAGAATTTCTGCGTTCTGAGTCTACTTGTCTCCCTTGGCTTGGTGTGTGTCTTTTGATGTGGCATCCGTGCTCTTAAGTGGCGTTCCTTCTTCCAATCCGGAGTTATGGTCGTTGGCAGTGATGTTTTCCATGGGATGACTTCCAGGTCCCCGACAACGGCACCAATGTCCCGAGGGTTACCTGAAACTGGAAGGTGATGAGGGAAAAATGATTCCACACAACTCACCGGCAAGTGTACCGGGTCGCATCAAGTAGTAATAACTCACAGGAGTGAGGTCGATCCCACAGGGATTGATGGATTGAGAAATTTTAGTATGGTGATGAATTTAGTTAAGCGAATATTTGATAATTGGAGTGAATTTTAATTAACAGAAGTGAAATTGCAAGTAAACTAAAGTTGCAGAATAGAAATTGGCAAAATCTTAAAGTGCTGAAGAAAAAAATTGCAGAAACTTAAAGTGCAAGAAATTAAAAGAGCTGAAACTTAAATTGCAAGAAAGGTAAATAACTGAAACTTAAAGTGCAAGTAATTTAAATTGCAGAATCAAAATTAACAAGAAACTTAAATTGCATGAAGAATAAAGGGATTTGGGTGTTGGAAATCAAAATAGAACTGGAAAATGTAAATTGCGGTGAATTAGAGAACTCTTAGATGAGAAAATGTAGAAAATAGATCAATCGGGATTTTAATACCAAAACCAAAATGAGTAGAAGAAGATAAAACAGAAAGAAAACTTAGATCAATTCTAAAATCCTGAAAGAGAAATTGGCAATTGAAAAAGAATAACGAAACAAAAAACAAGAAATTGCAAAAGAAATAAAAACAGAATGTAAACTATGATCAGATCTCCAACTCATAAAACTATCAAAGGAAAGATGAAAGAAAACTCCAAGATGAAGAAATTCAAAAGAATTCTTCAATCCGAAGTCAAAAGACCCAAAACAGAAAGTAACAGATGCAGAAAAGAGAAAGCAAAACAGAAAGGAAAATTTAGATCTGATCTCAATTCTAAAATTCTAAAAATGAAAACTAAAAGAGAGCTCTCTAATGAAATCAAATTTCTATTTATTTATACACTTTCCAATTCTGGCTTACAGTACTTGCAGTGGACTTTTTGGCCTTGTATAAATTGGATCATAATTGCACTTGTTGCTGCTTCCAGGGGAACGTTGCGTTCTCAAAGTGAGCGCAGCGTTCATTCACCCACGCGTGCGCATCACCTGCGCATCCGTGTCCCTTTGTGCCTTTTGCTTATCGATGTACGCGTCATATACGCGTGCGCGTCACAATCAATTTCAGCTCCAAACATGCTTGCGTGCCCCTTTCAAGCGTACACGTCCTCAGTAGCGTTCTCTTATTGAGCGCTACGTTGGCTTAATGAACGCTGTCCCACGCGTGCGCATTATGTACGCGTGCGCGTGGGTAGCAAAATCTCAATTCAGGCTTCAACGCCAACCACGCGTGCGCATGCTTTGTCCCAGGTGCACCATCGACGCGTGCGCGTTAGGTATGCGTGCACATCGATTGCAAAACTTTGCCTTCAATTTTGAATCTTGCCTGAAAACGCTGAGTAAATGAACGTAGCGCTCTCTTTGAAAACGAGCGCCAACCACTACCACGCGTACGCCTCATGCACGGGTACGCGTGGATCTTCGAAAATTGCCCCTGACGCGTAAGTTTCCCGTACGCGTGCGCATCGCAAGGGAGCGTGGCATTCTTTATTTGAACACAGTGTTAAACTGCAATGCTTCTCCTTTTCTTTATTTTCTCACCTAAAATCAACCAATCAAGCATTCAAAGTCTCACCAAAATCACAAGAATTTGCATCAATCATAATAATCACTTAATTCTTGCATAAATCTCATGATTTTGTATAAAATAAATGATGTTTGATTGAATCAAAATAATCATGAAATTCCATTCCAACCACTAACTTATTGTGCAAGAAAGTGCATAAAACCTAATGAAACAAATGGAAAATGCTTGTGAAACTATCATAAGATGACTTGACATCACAACACTAAACTTAAATCTTGCTTGTCCCCAAGTAAGCACTAAAACATGAGAAGAAATGAGAGAAAATAGAGAAGCATATATGTCCTTATTTAGCAGGTAATTAAATTTGGTTCATGGGGTTTTATGCAGATAAAGTGCAGCTCAATTATTATCAGCTTCCAATCAAGAAATGTCTCTTTGAGTGTTAACTAGAATTGCTGCTATAATGCCTTATTCTTTATTGATCCTTGTTAACTTTTTCTTTCTTTCTTTTGCTTCAGAAGCTTGTTTTTCAATTGTAGCTAAGTGTTGCAGAAGCTTTTTGGTTCAATTCAACACCTACTTACTACAGACACTTGGCTCACAATTCATCCTAAGACATTGATGTCCAGCACCTCTTTGGGTCACTAAATGCTTTGTAATTAGGTTGCTCTTGATGGTGGATTTTCGGTTGGTAATTCCGGATTAGTTAATCCAAGTTACCAAGTTTTAAAATACTCCTTAGAACCTAATAATCCAAGCAGATCCTAATACAATAGCATCACAGGCATGTGTCCTAAGGTCCAAGCTATTGGTGTCTAGCCTTATTATCTGTTTCTTTCATTTTTTTGGTTGCCAATTCTTGGCTTTTCTTCCTTTCCTTTCTTACTTTTTCTTTTTCCAATGATGATTATTAATTGAAGGCTTTACAACAGCAACTAAGTTCACATTACAAGGAGACATCCTATCCTGCAGCTTTTATTATTATGCTTACCAACTAATCAAGCAATTACCACCACAGAACTTTATTATCATTCCTACCACATTGGACATTTACTTCCTATTTCAACATTTTTCTCTTATTCATGCAAAAAGGGAAACAAGACACATATTCAAGTAGATTGAGTGATGCAGACACTTATACTAGAACGTTTATTTGAATAATAACAGGACAGTAAACTAGCAGAGTGCATATAAGGGTAGACTTATTAGAAAGGAGAATAATTAAACTTTCAACTAAAGCACAGTAGATATAAACAGTTGAGTAACAATACAACCTTTTGGTATCTTCTTTCTTAGTCTTTCATCCTCCTTCTTAGATTTTATGCTTTTCTTGCTGATGATGTATGGTCCTTCCAAAAAGTTGAATAATTTTCTGCATTGGTAATGAAAGTTGCTGGTCTCCCAAGCACTTGAAAAATGGTTAATTTGCATGAATATTTGTAGGCTTTTGAACTTACTTTGGTGTGTGAACACCAAACTTAGTCCCTTGCTATTACCTCTTATGCAACAAATCAACCATATACATGAAACCTTGTGCCTTTGCTAAAGGGAGTAAAAACTAAAGACTAGAAAACAGACAATGGTTGAGTAGTTTCCTTGATTGTTTGGAGCTAATAACCATTTATGCAGAGGGTTGAAATGTGTTTTTAATTGAAATTTTTGGTGGAACACCAAACTTAGCATCCTTCATTCACCCTTAAATTGTTTTGGTGTGCAACACCAAACTTAGCTCCTTGCAATATAGATAACTCTACTTAACCCTTTTATTGAATTAGTTAGGAAAAGAAAACTACCTTTGGTTGCGTTGCCTCCCAACAAGCGCTTGTTTATCGTCATTAGCTTGACGTCTTCCATTCCTTGTTAGGGTGGCTGATGATTATGGTGCCTCAGCTTGTCCCCTCTCACTGTGAGCCTTTTTCCTGTGATTTGATGAACAATCTCTATATGCTCCAACGAGAGTATCTTATTGACAGTGTAATAATCATCAGTTTGTGGGCCTGTCTCCAACTGTTGGTAGATCAGTTTTACTTTGTCTCCTTTTGAGAACCCTTCAGTTGGGATTCTTTTATTTCTCCACCCTCTTGGAATCTTTTTCTTTCTCTTCTTTCCTTTCTTTGGTGACCCTTCCTTCTTGGCATCAGTTTTTTTGTCTGGAATTTTCTTCTCACTAATTGCTCCTATAGCCTCTTGTTGCAATCCTTTTCCATCTTTCTCATCTTCATTACCCTTTTGTTCTTCTTCATTGTGTGTCTTCTGCTTCACAGGTGAACTAATGAGGGCCTCGGTTTTTTTCTTCCAGTTCAAGTCTTCTTCTTCAACTTTCATGCAGCTTTTCTCTTCAACAGTATGCTGTATTTCTTTAAAGACATTTAGAGTGATCTTCTCATCGTGTGCTCTCAAAGTCATTTCTCCTTTTTTCACATCAATGATGGCCCTTGCAGTGGCTAGAAAAGGCCTTCCTAATATGATAGAGTCGCCTCCCTCTTCATCTAGATCCAAGATCACAAAATCTGCTGGGAATATGAACTTATCCACCTTGACTAGGAGATTCTCAACCACTCTATTAGGGACTACCATTGATCTATCAGCAAGTTGCAAGGTCATCCTTATAGCTTTCACTTCTTCTATGGCCAACTTTCTCATCATGGATAAGGGCATCAGATTGATGCTTGATCCTAAATCACATAATGCCCTATTAATGGATATATTGCCAATGGTGCTAGGCAGAAAGAAACTCCCAGGATCTTTGAGTTTTGGTGGCAGGCCCTTTTAGATTACTGCACTGCACTCTTGGGTTAAGACCACTGTTTCCTTCTCATTCCAGCTTCTTTTCTTGTTGATGAGTTCCTTTAGAAATTTTGCATACAGAAGCATTTGCTCCAATGCTTCAGCAAGTGGGATGTTGATTTTCAGCTTCTTAAAAACTTCTAAAAACTTTGGAAACTGTTGATCCTTTAGCTCCTTTTGCAATCTTTGAGGGTATGGAAGAGGAGGGATGTAATGTTTAACTTCCTCCCTCTGTTCTTATGGAGGCTCTATCATGACTTATTTTCCCTTCTCTGAAGCTTGTGACTCCTCATCCTTCTTTCTAAGCTCTTCCTGGTCCTTCTCTTTAACTGTCAATTCTTCCTTGCTATTAGCCTTATTATCTTTTACTAGCTTCTTGTTAGTTTCTTTGTTACTTTCCAATGTCTTTACACTCCTAAGTTGAATTGCTTTATATTCTTCCTTGGGGTTGGAAATAGTGTCATTTGGCAGTGCATTGGTTGGTCTTTCAGCTACTGTTTGCTTGGACAATTGTCCAATTTGTCTTTCCAGGTTCCTCAGTGAAGCTTTATGGTTCTTGTTGGCCAATTCTTGATGCTTGATCATTTTCTCCATCATCATCTCCAAGTTGGAGATTCTTTGAGATTCTTGGGGTGGTTGTGGCTGAGCGTGGGATGTAGATGGGGAATGAAAGTTATTTTGGTTGGTTGATGGGTTATTGGGTGGATAGAAGTTAGATTGGAGTTGATTGTTTTGTGGTTTTCTATATGAATTTTGCTTAGTGTTTTGATGGTTTTGGTGGTTTATGTTGCGGAAGTTATTTTGGTTAGAGTTTCTTTGCCAAGGTTGTTAGTTTTGGTTGTCTCCCCACCTTAGATTGGGATGGTTCCTCCAAGAGGAGTTGTAAGTGTCTCCATGAAATTCATTCTGTCCAGCACCTTGATTGTGCATATAGTTCACTTGTTGTAGCTGCTGCTCTTCATAAACTTCTTCATTCTGCCCCCATCCAACTGATGGTTGATTTGGAGTGCTCACTGCTGCAATTTGAAGACCATCAATCCTCTTAGCCATCATCTCCATTTGCTACTGGATCTATTAGTACATCACCTTGTTTTGTGCTAAGATGGTGTCCACCCCTTTCAACTCCAACACACCTTTCCTTTGAGCTGGCTGGCGTTGCCTTTGATGACCATAGAAGTATTGATTGTTAGTCACAGTGTCTATGAGGTTTTGAGCTTCCTCAGCTATCTTCATGAGTTGTAATGAACCTCCTGCTGAATAATCAAGGGCTTCTTGAGCCTTCAGTGTCAATCCTTCATAGAAATTTTAGAGTTTATCCCATTCACTAAACATATCTGGTGGACACTTTCTAATCAAGGCTTTGTATCTTTTCCAGGCATCATATAGTGATTCTCCATTCAATTGAGTGAATGTTTGCACCTCTATCTTCAATCTAATGATCCTCTGAGGTGGGTAAAATTTGGCTAGGAATTTGCTCACTAGATCTTCCCAATTGTTGATGCTTTCCTTGGAGAATGTCTCTAGCCATTGAGAAGCCTTGTACCTTAAGAAAAATGGAAACATCAATAGTTTGTAGATGTCTGGATGCACGCTATTAGTTTTTGACAGTTTCACAAATCCTCAGAAAGATGGATAAGTGTTGGGTTGGATCTTCAAGTGGACCTCCTCCATAGGAACAGTTGTTCTACACCAGAGTAATAAGTTGAGGCTTCAACTCAAAATTGTTTGCATGAACATTGGGAGTTAGTATACTGCTCCCACGATTTCATGGATTGGGGAAGGTGTAGGAAGCTAAAACTTTCCTTTGAGGTGGGCCATTGTTGTTAGCCACATCCTCAGGTAGATTTGGGATGTTACCCTCCATCTCTTGATCCTCTTCTTCTGATTCTTCTTCTCCAATAACTCCCTTTCCTCTTGCTTCTCTTCTTCTTCTCAGTAATGTTTTCTCTGGCTCAGAATCAAAGGAGGTGGATTCACCTCTCCTTCCTCCTGGCATACAACACAAACAACACCAGAAACCAAGAGCAAAGCACTCTACTGCTAGAGTGAGGTTAAGGTCAGTTTGAACTAAGAAATCTCAAACAGTTAGTATAAAATCAAAGAAAAATTGCTTAATCTATATTATCACCTATTTAATCATTGTCAATCTAAACCATTTCCCGACAACGGTGCCAAAAACTTGATGAGGGAAAAACGATTCCACACAACTCACCGGCAAGTGTACCGGGTCGCATCAAGTAGTAATAACTCACAGGAGTGAGGTTGATCTCACAGGGATTGATGGATTGAGCAATTTTAGTATGGTGATGAATTTAGTTAAGTGAATATTTGATGATTGGAGTGAATTTTAATTAACAGAAGTGAAATTGCAAGTAAACTAAAGTTGCAGAATGGAAATTGGCAAAATCTTAAAGTGCTGAAGAAATAAATTGCAGGAACTTAAAGTACAAAAAAATTAAAAGAGTTGAAAATTAAATTGCAAGAAAGGTAAATAACTGAAACTTAAAGTGCAAGTAATTTAAATTGCAGAATCTAAATTGACAGGAAACTTAAATTGCATAAAGAATAAAGGGATTTGGGTGTTGGGAATCAAAACAGAACTGGAAAATGTAAATTACAGTGAATTAGAGAACTCTTAGATGAAAAAATGTAGAAAATAGATCAATCAGGATTTTAATACCAAAACCGAAATGAGTAGAAGAAGATAAAACAGAAAGAAAACTTAGATGAATTCTAAAATCCTAAAAGAGAAATTGACAATTGCAAAAGAATAACGAAACAGAAAAGAAATTAAGATCTCAATTGCTCTCTTAACAAAACAGAAAAGAAGAAATTGCAGAAGAAAGAAAAACAGAATGTAAACTATGATAAGATCTCCAACTCATAAAACTATCAAAGGAAATATGAAAGAAAACTCCAAGATGAAGAAATTCAGAAGAATTCTTCAATCCGAAGTCAAAAGACCCAAAACAGAAAGTAACAGATGCAGAAAAGAGAAAGCAAAACAGAAAGGAAAATTTAGATCTGATCTCAATTCTAAAATTCTAAAAATGAAAAACTAAAAGAGAGCTCCCTAATGAAATCAAATTCCTATTTATTTATACACTTTCCAATTCCGGCTTTCAGTACTTGGAGTCGGCTTTTTGGCCTTGTATGAAGTGGATCAGAGTTGTACTTGTTGCTGCTTCCAGGGGAACGTTGCGTTCTCAAAGTGAGCACATCGTTCATTCACCCACGCGTGCACGTCACCTGCGCGTCCGCATCCCTTTGCGCTTTTTGCTCATCGACGCGTACACGTCACATACGCGTGCGCGTCACAATCAACTTCAGCTCCAAACATGCTTGCGCGCCCCTTTCACGCGTACGTGTCCTCAATAGCGTTCTCTTATTGAGTGCTACGTTGGCTTAATAAATGCTGCCCCACGCGTGTGCGTCATGTACGTGTGCACGTGGGTAGCAAAATATCAATTCAGGCTTCAGCGCCAACCACGCGTGCGCATGCTTTGTCCCAGGTGCACCATCGACGCGTGCGCGTCGATTGCAAAACTTTGCGTCCAATTTTGAATCTTGCCACCTGAAAATGCTGAGTAAATGAACGTAGTGCTCTCTTTGAAAATGAGCGTCAACCACTACCACGCGTGCGCCTCATGCACGCGTATGCGTGGATCTTCGAAAATTGCCCCTGACGCATAACCGTCCCGTACGCGTGCGCGTCACAAGGGAGCGTGGCGTTCTTTATTTGAACGTAGCGTTATACTGCAGTGCTTCTCCTTTTCTTCATTTTCTCACCTAAAATCAACCATTCAAGCAATCAAAGTCTCACCAAAATCACAAGAATTTGCATCAATCATAATAATCACTTAATTCTTGCATAAATCTCATGATTTTGTATAAAATAAATGATGTTTGATTGAATAAAAATAATCATGAAATTCCACTCCAACCACTAACTTATTGTGCAAGAAAGTTTATAAAACCTAATGAAACAAATGGAAAATGCTTGTGAAACTAGCATAAGATGACTTGTCATCAGGAGGTCGATCTCAGATGAGATCTTTTGATCTGGACTGGGCTGCCGTGTCCGACTTGTTGACGCAGGAGGTATTGCTGGTCCTTGTGCACCGGAGTGGGCTGGTACCTGCAAGAGACTCCGATGCTTAAGTTAGTATGGGCTTTTGGCAGGTTTTTTGCAGAATTGGTGTATGAATTATACCTGGGTGCTCCAGTGTATTTATAGTAGTGTTGAATGACATTCCTTGAGATAAGTTTGTTATCTTATCTTATCTTTTGTGGGTGACATCACCTATCTTTTGGCCAGCCGCCTTCTAGTAGGCGGTGACTCTTCTTTCTTGGGCCTCTTTGGGCCTCTGAGGTGACTCGTCCGAGCTCTTAATGAAGAGGTCAGCGGTCGGCCAAACTTAAAAGAGGTCGGTTGCTTTGTTCTCCTCTAACCCGGACCTTGTAACTCAGACTAGTGTATGAACAGACAGCCATTGTCAAGCACTGAAAACAAAGGTGCTAAGAAGAAAGTACCTAAGGGCTGGAGGGATAAGAAAATCCCCATTGAAGGCTTCTCACCTGGCATGAGAGTTGTCTTCATAGACAATCTAGTCATTCCACATACTACGAATAAGATCCTATCTCTAGAACATGTGGAACTTATCCATGAGAGCACAGGCAAGAAGTTTACTGTAAGGGGCAAAATTCTGAGCCCCTATTCATCTCCATAAGGAGCTAACCGTCAAGCTAGTGACGTTAAAGAAGCGCTTGTTGGGAGGCAAACCATCAATAGTTTATGTTTTCTTGTTTTTCTTTAAGTTTATTTAAGTTATTTCAGTTTAATTCTCATTTTTGTTTAAGTTTGTGATCATGTGCAGTAGTTAAAAAAGAAATAGAAACAGTCAGAGCTGGAAACAGAACATCTTGGAGCAGAGACCTTGCTGGCGTTGAACGCCAGCCAGGGAGCACAGTGCTAGCATTGAACACCAGCCAGGGAGCATATTGTTGGCATTGAACGCCAGTCAGAGGACAGACCTTGGGTGTTCAACTCCCCAACAAAGGCCCAGATCTAGCATTGAATGCCAGGCACGAACACCTTCAAGGGCGTTCAACGCCCACTAAGAGGTACATAGCTGGCGTTGAACACCAGCCAGGAGCAAGAGCTAAGGGTTCAATGCCCAGAAGGGGGCAGGGAACTTGACTTCCCTAGCCTCTTAGGACCAGTGGGTCCCACAGAATCTCCACCTACCCCCACCTTCTTCTCTCTCTTACTTTCACTCTTCCCTATAAACCCTAATCCAATCACATCCATACCTCTTCCCAAAACCATCATAACTTCCACCAACCCCCACCTACTTCAAATTCAAACTTTTCCTCCCATTTACACCTCCCACATTCGAACCTACCCTATTCCACTCCTATAAATACCCCTTCTTCCTACTCGTCATACACAAACTATTCATACACTACTAGCCCCACTTGGCCGAACCCACTATCTCCCTCAATCTCCTCTATTCTCCTTTTCTTCTTCTTTTTTATTCATATTTTGCTTGAGGACGAGCAGAGCTTTTAAGTTTGGTGTTGGAAAATCCTTGCTTTTTGCTTTTCATTCCCACTTATGGCACCCAAAGTCGGAGAATCTCTAAAAAGAGGAAAGGGAAAACAGTTGCTTTCACCTCCGAATCTTGGGAGATGGAGAGATTCATCACCAAAGCCCATCAAGACCACTTCTATGAAGTAGTGGTAAAGAAAATGGTGATCCCTGAGGTCCCCTTCAAAAAGAGGAAAGGGAAAACAGTTGCTTCCACCTCCGAATCTTGGGAGATGGAGAGATTCATCACCAGAGCCCATCAAGACCACTTCTATGAAGTAGTGGTAAAGAAAATGGTGATCCCTGAGGTCCCCTTCAAACTTAAAAAGAATGAGTACCCGGAGATCCGAAGGAAAATCGGGAGGAGAGGTCGGGAAGTCCTAACTAATCCTATTCCAGAAGTCGGAATATTGATGGTACAAGAGTTCTATGCCATTGCATGGGTCACGAAGAACCATGACACTAGCATGAACCCAAGCCCCAAAAATAGGCATACCATGGTCCGAGGGCGAATCTTGGATTTCAGCCTGGAAAGTGCAAAGTTAGAATTTATGTGGAGGGTCAATTTTGACCAGAGGCTGGACCAAGTCCTTTTAGACATATGTGTGGAGGGAGCTCAGTGGAAGAAGGATGCTCAAGGCAAGCCTGTCCAACTGAAAAGGCTTGACCTCAAGCCCATAGCTAGAGGATGGTTGGAATTTATCCAACACTCTATCATCCCCACTAGCAACTGGTCAGAAGTGACCATTAACCGAGCCATCATGATTCACTGTATCATGTTCGGAACTAAGGTGGAGGTACATGAGGTAATACCTCAAGAACTGTACAAGGTAGCTGACAAGCCTTCCACCTTAGCAAGGTTGGCATTCCCCCACCTTATCTGTCATCTATGCAATTCAGCTGGAATTGTCATAGAAGGAGACTTCCCATTGAGGAGGACAAACCCATTACCAAGAAGAGGATGGAGCAAACTAGAGAGCCCACATGGGCACCTCAACAAGAGCATGTGGAGCTGCCTCAACAAGAAATCCCTGAGATGCCTCAAGGGATGCATTTTCCTTCCCAAGGCTATTGGGATCATTTGCACACTTCTCTAGGAGAATTGAGCTCCAGCATGGATCAACTAAGGATGGGACATCAAGAGCACTCCACCATCCTCCATGACATAAGGAAAGAATAAAAAGCCATGAGGGAAGAACAACAAAGGCAGGGACATGACATAGAGGAAATGAAGCATTCCATTGGATCCTCTAGAAGTAGTAGTGGCTGCCATCACTAAGGTGGATTTGTTCCCTTTAATCCCTTGTTGTTTATGTTAATTTTTTCCGTTTTCCATGTATTTTGTTTTATTGTTTGTTTTTATGTCTTAAGACTATAAATTATCCTATGCATCTTTCACCTTGCTTAAAAAAAAATTATTTTATTTGAAAAAAAAAAGTAAGATGCATGAATTTCGAGTTTTATATTAGGAATAGTTCAATTATGTGATATAGTGGCGTTGCTTTTATTTTCTGAATGTATGAACAAATAGTGCATATTTGATATTGGAGTTAAAGAATGTTGGCTCTTGAAAGAATGATGATAAAAGAGAAGTATTATTGGTGATTTGAAAATTCCTAAAATTGATTCTTGAAGCAAGAAAAAGCAGCAAAAAGTAATTAAAAAAAGGAAGCAGAAAAAAATAAAAATAAGAAAAAGCCAATAAGCTCTTTAAACCAAAAGGCAAGAGAAAAAGCTAGTAGCTCTTAAAATCAAAATACAAGAGCAAGGATCCAAGGCTTTAAGCATCAATTGTTAGGAGGGCCTAAAAAAATATCTTAGCCTAAATAGTGCAATTGAGCTGGTTTCCTAACTATGTGCTTGTGGTGTGAAGGTGTCAAGAAAAAAAAACTTGAGACTGAGTAGTTAAAGTCATGGTCTAAAGCAAAGAGTGTGCTTAAGAACTCTAGACACCACTGGCTAGGGACTCTAGCAAAGCTAAGTCACAATCCTAAGGGGTTCACCCAGTTAAAGTGTTTGTGGCATTTATGTATCCGGTGGTAATACTGAAAAACAAAGTGCTTAGGGTCACGGCCAAGACTCTAAAAAAGCTATGTTCAAGAATTAAAAAGAACTTAACTAGGAGAATCAATAATATCATCTGGATTCTAAGTTCCTAGAGATGCCAACTATTCTGAGCTTCAATTGAAAGTGAGATGCCAAAACTATTCAGAAGGAAAAAGCTACTAGTCCCGCTCATCTATTTGAAACTAAGCTTCATTGAGAACTTTGAAATTTATTGCATCCTTCTATTTCTTTTTATCCTACTTTGTTTTTGATTGCTTGGGGACAAGCAACAGTTTAAGTTTGGTGTTCTGATGAGCGGATATTTTATACGCTTTTTGGCATTATTTTCCTATAGTTTTCATTATGTTTTGTTTAAGTTTTATTAAGTTTATATAGGTTTTAGTGCAAAATTTACATTTTTGGATTCTACTTTGAGTTTGTGTGTTTTCATGCAATTTCAGGTATTTTTTGGCTGAAATTGAGGAGCTGGAGCAAAAGTCTGATTCAGAGACAGAGAAAGCACTGCAGATGCTGTCAGGATCTGACCTCTATGCACTCAAAAGAGCTTTTTTGGAGCTACAAAAGTCCAAATGGCGGGCTCTCAACGGCTATGAAAAGCTAACATTCAGGGCTTTCCAGAAATATATAATAGTTTATACTTTGCTTCGGAAATGAAGGCCCAAAACTGGCGTTCAACACCAGCCATCTGCCCCATTCCTGGTGTTCAACGCCCACAAGGGGGTGGCTGGCGTTCAACGCCCAAACGAGGGTCCCTAGCCAATGTTCAACGCCCTTAAGGGACCCTAGCTCGTGGGAGACACTCAATCTCAGCCTAAACACTCACCAAGTTGGCCCTAGAAGTGGATTTTTGCACTGTCAACTTAGTTTATCTTATTTCTGTAATCCCTAATCATTAGATTAGTATATATATACAAGAGTTCACCCTTGTTAAAGGACTCTTGCCCACTTTTATGTTTAACATTGTATTTTTTTATCAGCACGAAACCTCCTAGGTTAAGGTTAGGAGCTCTGCTGATTTTTATGGATTAATAAAAGTACTACTGTTCTATTCAATTCGTGTATGACTCTATTCTAAGATGTATCTTTGTTCTTCAACCTCTTGAATGGGATTATCCGTGACAATCATCTTCATTCTACATGGGTTCAGTGTGAGTCCTTAACAAGAGATCACTGAACCACCAGCTTGATTATACATCCCTTAGACAGCTAATCTACGACTTCATTGGGGACTTCTCGAGACACCAATTCATCCGAGGTATGGGGAGATTAGGGTCTTTGTGGTAGAAGCTAGAACCAAAGGCACAATATTCTCTTATCCATAAGATTCGACCTTGTCTGTGGCGTTTTGAGTAGGATCACTAAGGGGATGAATTGCAGGAGCTTTACCCTCATTCAGATTGGGTGCATACTAAACCTGGTGTTCGGCCTGAAGGTGGAAGATTGGCGGCCATTAAACCGGCGTTGATCACTTACAGCCTGCCACGGAAAGAATCACTCACAATTGGAGAAAGACAGTAGGAAAGGTTAATCCAGAAGAATGAAGTATCTCCGAAACCTCAACCGTTCTCTTATCACTGGTTTCACTCGAATTAAGTAATTTTATCCCTATTCCAGTGTTATGCGTTTATCTCAACAAACTATCTTTTCTAATCACCTGACTAAGATCTACAAGGTGTCCATAGCTTGATTCAAAACAACAATCTCCGTGGGATCAACCCTGACTCACCTCAGGTATTACTTGGACGACCCAGTGCACTTGCTAGTTCAGTTGTGCGAGTTCTTATTTCGCGCACCAAGCAACCCTCATAAATTAAATAATTGTTTTAATCACTAAAATAAATAATTATAAAAATTATTATCGAAATCCGTCCCCCAACCTTATCTCATTTACAGTGTAAATGAGTAAGGCATGTGCGCATAACACGTGTATATCTCATTTACAGTGTAAACGAGATACATGCAAACTTATCTCGTTTACAGATACGTGTTAAACTAATGCATTTACAGTGTAAACGAGATATAGTAAGACAAATTTTGAACTGTTATAAAAGAATGTGCAACCCTTTACATTCTCCACATACATTTCATATCTTCTTCTCCCCCATTTTTCTTACAAAAAGTAGGCCAAAATATCTAGTAATAGTGGATATCTGGTTGTCTATGTGTACCCCACTTGTTGTATGAGAAACAATGACAATGGGGTGATATTTGAGTATGAGAATACGTTAATATTGCGCACTCACACGTAAGTTCGTTATCTGAGTTGAAAAGTTTGATATTGAGCAACCTTGGTGGCACAGGAAGAAGAGAGATCAGAAGGGTGGGATATAGGTTGCTAGTACTATTGAGTAATGGAGTTTTCCGATTTCAACTATTTCGACTCCAGGGCGACGAGCATGTGCAACTCATGTTTGACATCCATGGAAGAATCATGGCGGAACAAGTAATGGAGCTTTCCGCCGAGGTTGGTGATGGTGGTGGTGGTTCTGTACACTTGATATTTGTGCAGGATGACACATCTCTCGCACCACCACCGATTTTTGTTGCCAGTCTAGTGGAAGACATGGAGGTGGGTAAGGAAGACTCCGACGAAGAGTACGTTACGGGTAGCAACGATAGTGATTCTTCTGAAGATGATGATGAGGAGGAGTTTGTACTAGAGATGCCAGCCAAGACAGCGGTGCACTATGTTTTGCCTCCTCTCACCTGATTCTGGCGCTACCAGATGTACCAAGTTACTATCATACATTAGATCTGGATGCCATGCATGAAAAATATCCGTTTTCCAACACCGGAAAGAGAATTACAACTTAGATGGTGGGGTAGAGTTTCGGGTCAGCCAAAGAGTCAAATGCCGAGATGCAGTAATGCAGGGTGTGAAGAACTACAGTATTAGCAGAAGTGATGAGTATCGAGTGGTCGAATTGTAACACCCAATTATCCTAAGCCTTACCTTTAGCCATAAAGTAAAGGATAACAAAGTGTCATGACAGTTCTAAAGCTCATACCATACTATATATATAGAAAGAAGTAGTAATAATACTAGAAGCATGATGAAGGAATAAAAACTCAAAGTCGCATAAAACGGAATTACAAAGCGCGAAGCGTTCACACACGATAACTAAATGTGTTGGCACAAAAAGATACAAAACATAATATATACATATATAACCTTATGGATAGATCCAGGATACACAAGGTAATAATTAAAGTAAACAAGATATATATAAATATAGTATACAAAAAGAAAACTAGTCACAGCCTGCGGAGTTTAGGCCGACTAGTCAAGAGATACAACGGAGTTTTATAAACGGCTTACTTTCTATCTTTCAAAGGTTAAAGCAAAAGCCTCTAAGGCAACAAAGGATGAGAGAGTAACTACAACAAAAATAAAGTAGAATAAAACAAAGAAGAAACCATCTTCCGCCCTGTCACCATATTCCCAAACTCACCAAGGTGGGTTGCGACCTGCATCTGAAAAACAACAACATATGGTATGAGAACCGGAGGTTCTCAGTATGGTAACTGTTTCGAGGGTTACCTGAAACGTTGAGTTTGGACCGGACGTGAGATATGGGTCTTCTTCGGGTGTCGATCTTTGATCTACCGGTGTAGAGGTGCCGCCTATCCGAGCTCCTCAGTGAGGTTGGGTGGTGGTACCTGCAAGAGACTCCGATGCTTAAGTTAGCAAGGGCTTTAGGTAGATTTTTTGTAGGATCAGAGTATGAGTTATACCTAGGGGCTCCAGTGTATTTATAGTAGAGTTTGATGACCTCCTTTGGAGGAGAGGATCTTTATCTTATCTTATATCCATTGGTAGGATCTTATCTTTTTGGTAACTGATGAGCAGATAATTTATACGCTTTTTGGCATTGTTTTTAGTATGTTTTTAGTATATTTTAGTTAGTTTTTATTATGTTTTTATTAGTTTTTAAATAAAAATCACTCTTCTGGACTTTACTATGAGTTTGTGTATTTTTCTGTGATTTCAGGTATTTTCTGGCTGAAATTGAGGGACCTGAGCAAAAATCTGATTCAGAGGCTGAAAAAGGACTGCAGATGCTGTTGGATTCTGACCTCCCTGCACTCAAAGTGGATTTTCTGGAGCTACAGAAGCCCAATTTGCGTGCTCTTAATTGCGTTGGAAAGTAGACATCTTGGGCTTTCCAGCAATATATAATATTCCATACTTTGCCCGAGATTTGATGGCCCAAACAGGCGTTCCAAGTCAGCTCAAGAATTCTGGCGTTTAACTCCGAAACTGGCACAAAAGCTGGAGTTAAACGCCCAAACTGGCACAAAAGCTGGCGTTTAACTCCAAGAAAAGTATCTACACGAAAATGCTTCAATGCTCAGTCCAAGCACACACCAAGTGGGCCCCGAAGAAGATTTCTGCATTAATTACCTATTTCTGTAACCCTAGGCTACTAGTTCTCTATAAATAGGACATTTTGCTATTGTATTTCACACACTGGATACACTTTTTCATAAACCTTTTCACGTTTGGGAGGCTGGCCATTCGGCCATGCCTAGACCTTTTGTTCTTATGTATTTTCAACAGTGGAGTTTCTACACACCATAGATTAAGGTGTGGAGCTCTGCTGTTCTTCATGAATTAATACAAAGTACTATTGTTTTTCTATTCAACTCAAGTCTATTTCTTCTCCAAGATATTCATTCGTTCTTCAACTTGATGAATGTGATGATCTGTGACACTCATCATCATTCTCACCTATGAACATGTGACTGACAACCACCTCTGTTCTACTAGCAATGGCTTGAATGCGTATCTCTTAGGTTTCTAATCTAAGATTGGAACCTTCGTGGTATAGGCTAGAATTATTGGTGGCCATTCCTGAGATCCGGAACATCTAAACCTTGTCTGTGGTATTCTGAGTAGGATCTGGGAAGGGATGACTATGACGAGCTTCAAACTCGCGATTGTGGGGCGTGTGACAGACGCAAAAGGATCAATGGATCCTATTCCGACATGATCGAGAACCGACAGCTGATTAGCCGATGTTGTGACAGAGCATCAGGACCATTTTCACTGAGAGGACGGGATGTAGCCATTGACAACGGTGATGCCCAACATAAAGCTTGCCATGGAAAGGAGTATGAATGATTGGAAGAAGGCAATAGGAAAGCAGAGGTTCAAGGGGAACAAAGCATCTTCATACGCTTTTCTGAAATCCACCAATGAATTACATAAGTATCTCTATCTTTATTTTATGTTTTATTCATCTTTTAATTATCAATCCTCCATCACCATTTGAATCTGCCTGACTGAGATTTACAAGATGACCATAGCTTGCTTCAAGCCAACAATCTCTGTGGAATCGACCCTTACTCACGTAAGGTTTATTACTTGGACGATCCAGTACACTTGCTGGTTAGTTGTGCGGAATTGTGACAAAGTGTGATTCACGTTTGAGAGCACCAAGTCTTTGGCGCCATTGTTGATGATCACAATTTCGTGCACCAAGTTTTTGGCGCCGTTGCCGGGGATTGTTCGAGTTTGGACAACTGACGGTTCATCTTGTTGCTTAGATTAGGTACTTTTCAGAATTTTTAAGAATGAATTCTAGAGTTTCAAGGTGATGTTCTTACCATCACAAAAGCTGATTGATTCCCATCAATTTAGTTATTGAATGTAATGTCCTGCTGAAGCTTGGCCAAGCATGTCTAATCTTTTTAGACTGAAGCTTTAGACTAACATTGCATGATTCCTGGAATTCTTATTAAAAGTTTTGATTCTCTTTATTTTCTTTTCCATATAAGTTTCGAAAATCACAAAAAAATTTATAAAACCATAAAAATAAAAAATATTTTATGTTTCTTGTTTGAGTCTAGTATCGATTTTTAAGTTTGGTGTCAATTGCATGTTTCTATTTTTCTTGCATTTTTCGAAAATTACATGCATGTGTCTTCATTAATCTTCAAGTTGTTCTTGATGATTTCCTTGCTCTGATCTTTAAATTCTCTTGTTTAGTGTGTTTTGTTGTTTCTCATATGCATTTTTACATTGTTATAGTCCTTAGTATAGAAACTTTTAAGTTTGGTGTCTTGCATGCATTGTTTATTTGATCTTAGTTGCATTTTTATTGATTCCCATCATCAAAAATTCAAAAATATTTTTAAAACTATGTCTTTTCAAGTCAATAATACAGAGAATTGAAGATTCAGAACATTCAGCAGAGGAATCAAATAGAAAAAGCTGGGGGTTCAAAATGCCCAGTGAAGAAGGAAAACTGGCGTTTAAACGCCAGCCAGGTACCCTGGCTGGGAATTTAACGCTCAAAAAGGTAGAGATTTGGGCGTTGAACGCCATAATGGGCACCATTTTGGGCGTTTAATGCCAGGATGACACTAGAGGGAAGATTTTGTTTTTAATTCACATTTTTTTCAAGTTTTCATAATTTTTCAAAATCAAATCTTTTTCAAATCATATCTTTTCAATCATATCTCTTTCAAAATCAATTTCTTTCCATTTTATATTTATTTTTACTATTTTCAAAAATCCTTGCTTTAATTAAAGATTTACTTCAAAATTTTCAAGTTGTTGCTTGCCTATTAAGAAAGGATCAAACTTTAAATCTTAATAATCATATCTTTTAATTTCTTGATAGTCAAGTAATCAACTTTAATTTTAAGAATTTTCTTTTTCTAAATTGATTTTCAATCATATCTTTTCAAACATATCTTTTCAATCACATCTTTTTCAAAATTAATTTTTTCAATCATATCTTTTTTTCTAATTTCAAAATCTTTTTCAAAAATCACTTTATTTCTTTCCCAATCTTAGTTTTCGAAAATTTCAATCAAATTTTCAAATTTCTTTTTAAAATCTTTTAATTTATTTTCGAAAATTCTTCCCCTCTTTTCACATCCTTCTATTTAAAGAACTAAGACTCCTTATCAAGGTGCAATTTGAACTCTGTCCCTCTTGATAAGTTCGACTTCCCTCTTCTCCACCTCCTCCTTCTATTCTTCTTCTCCTCTGACACCTCAAGGAATCTCTATACTGTGACATAGAGGATTCCCTACTTTCTTGTTCTCTTCTCTTTCATATGAGTAGGAACAAAGATAAAGGCATACTTGTTCAAGCTGATCCTGAACCTGAAAGAACCTTGAAGAGAAAGCTAAGAGAAGCTAAAGAACAATTCTCTTTAGAGGGCCTAACAGAACTCTTCAAAGAAGAAGAAACCATGGCAGCCGAAAACAACAACAATGCCAACAATGCAAGGAAGGTGCTTGGTGACTTCACTGCACCTACTCCTGATTTCTATGGGAGAAGCATCTCTATCCCTGCCATTGGAGCAAACAACTTTGAGCTTAAGCCTCAATTAGTTTCTCTAATGCAACAGAATTGCAAGTTTCATGGACTTCCATTGGAAGATCCTCATCAGTTCTTAGCTGAATTCTTACAAATTTGTGACACTGTCAAGACCAATAGGGTTGACCCTGAAGTCTATAGACTTATGCTTTTTCCTTTTTCTGTAAGAGATAGAGCTAGAGCATGGTTGAATTCACAACCTAAGGAAAGCCTGAACTCTTGGGAAAAGCTAGTCAATGCCTTCTTGGCAAAGTTCTTTCCACCTCAAAAATTGAGCAAGCTTAGAGTGGAAGTCCAAACCTTTAGACAGAAGGATGGTGAGTCCCTCTATGAAGCTTGGGAGAGATACAAGCAATTGATCAGAAGGTGCTCTTCTGACATGCTTTCAGAATGGAGCATCATAGGAATCTTCTATGATGGTCTGTCTGAACTATCCAAGATGTCATTGGATAGCTCTGCTGGAGGATCTCTTCATTTGAAGAAGACGCCTGCAGAAGCTCAAGAACTCATTGAAATGGTTGCAAATAACCAATTCATGTACACCTCTGAAAGGAATCCTGTGAATAATGGGACAACTCAGAAGAAAGGAGTTCTTGAGATTGATACTCTGAATGCCATACTAGCTCAGAATAAAATATTGACCCAAAAAGTCAATATGATTTCTCAGAGTCTGTCTGGAATGCAAGCAACAACAGGCAGTACTAAGGAAGCTTCCTCTGAAGAAGAAGCTTATGATCCTGAGATCCCAGCAATGGAAGAGGTGAATTACATGGGAGAACCCTATGGAAACACCTATAATCCTTCATGGAGAAATCATCCAAATCTCTCATGGAAGGATCAACAGAGACCTCAACAAGGTTTCAACAACAATAATGGTGGAAGAAACAGGTTTAGCAATAGCAAGCCTTTTCTATCATCTTCTCAGCAACAGACAGAGAATGCTAAGCAAAGCCACTCTGACTTAGCAACCATTGTCTCTGATCTAATCAAAATCACTCAAAGTTTCATGACTGAAACAAGGTCCTCCATTAGAAATTTGGAGGCACAATTGGGACAACTGAGTAAGAAAATTACTGAACTCCCTCCTAGCACTCTCCCAAGCAATACAGAAGAGAATCCAAAAAGAGAGTGCAAGGCTATAACCACATCTCACATGGCCAAACATGGAGAGGAGGAAGAGGCAGTGATTTCCATTGAGGAAGACCTCAATGGATGCCCACTGACCTCCATGGAGTTCCCTAATGAGGAACCATGGGAATCTGAGGCTCAGACTGAGACCATAGAGATTCCATTCAATTTACTTTTGCCATTCATGAGCTCTGATGAGTATTCTTCCTCTGAAGAGGATGAAGATGTCACTGAAGAGCAAGTTGCTAAGTACCTTGGAGCAATCATGAAGCTAAATGCCAAGTTATTTGGTAATGAGACTTGGGAGAATGAACCTCCATTGCTCATCAAAGAACTGGATGACTTGACTAGGCAGAGATTACCTCAAAAGAGACAGGACCCTGAAAAGTTCTCAATCCCTTGTACCATAGGCACCATGACCTTTGAGAAGGCTCTGTGTGACCTAGGGTCAAGCATAAACTTATGCCTCTCTCTGTAATGGAGAAGCTAGGGATCATTGAGGTACAAGCTGCAAGAATCTCACTAGAGATTGCAGATAATTCAAAGAAACAAGCTTATGGACTTGTAAAGGATGTCTTGGTAAAGGTTGAAGACCATTACATCCCTGCTGATTTCATAGTCCTAGAGACTGGGAAGTGTATGGATGAATCCATCATCCTTGGCAGACCCTTCCTAGCCACAGCAAAAGCTGTGATTGATGCTGATAGAGGAGAATTGATCATTTAAGTGAATGGAGAATCCCTTGTATTTAAAGCTCAAGGATATCCCTCTGTCACCATGAAGAGGAAGCACAAAGAGCTTCTCTCAATACAGAGTCAAACAGAGCCCCCACAGTCAAACTCTAAGTTTGGTGTTGGGAGGCCACAACCAAACTCTAAGTTTGATGTTGAACCCCCACATTCAAACTCTAAGTTTGGTGTTGGGAGGTTCCAACATTGCTCTGAACATCTGTGAGGCTCCATGAGAGCCACTGTCAAGCTATTGACATTAAAGAAGCGCTTGTTGGGAGGCAACCCAATCTTTACTTTAAATTTCTATTTTCTCTTGTTATTTTATGTTTTCTGTAGGTTGATGATCATGTGAAGTCACAAAAACAATCGAAAAAGCAAAAACAAAGTGAAAAACAGACTGAAAAATAGAACACCCTGGAGGAGACAGTTACCGGCATTTAAACGCCAGTAAAGGTAGCAGAATGGGCGTTAAACACCCAGTCTGGCACCATTCTGGGCGTTTAACGCCAGAAAAGGGCACCAGACTGGCGTTTAACGCCAGGAATGGGCAAGAAGCTGGCGTTAAACGCCAGAAATGGGCAGCAGCCTGGCGTTTAACGCCAGGTTTGGCAGCAAGGGGCGTTTTGCACGCCACTTGGTGCAGGGATGAGATATCCTTGACACCTCAGGATCTGTGGACCCCACAGGATCCCCACCTACCCCGCCACTCTCTCTCTTCTTCACCCATTCACCAATCACCTCAATACCTCTTCCCCAAAAACCCCTCACCTATCAAATCCCACCATTCTCTTTGCCACTCACATCCATCCTTCATAAAACCCCACCTACCTCACCATCCAAATTCAAACCACTTTCCCTCCCAAACCCACCCATAATGGCCAAACCACACACCCCTCTCCACTCCTATATAAACCCATCTTCACTCCTTCATTTTCACACAACCTAAACCCCAATTCTCCCCCTTGGCCGAAACACAAAGCCCACTCCATCTCCTCTATTTCTTCTTCTTCTACTCTCTTCTTTCTTTTTTGCTCGAGGACGAGCAACCTTCTAAGTTTGGTGTGGTAAAAGCTAAAGCTTTTTGTTTTTCCATAACCATTTATGGCACCAAAGGCCGGAGAAACCTCTAGAAAGAGGAAAGGGAAGGCAAAAGCTTCCACCTCCGAGTCATGGGAGATGGAGAGATTCCTCTCAAGGGTGCATCAAGACCACTTCTATGAAGTTGTGGCCAAGAAGAAGGTGATCCCCGAGGTCCCTTTTAAGCTCAAAAAGGGCAAATATCTGGAGATTCGACATGAGATCCGAAGAAGAGGTTGGGAAGTTCTCACCAACCCCATTCAACAAGTCGGAATCTTAATGGTTCAAGAATTTTATGCCAATACATGGATCACCAAGAACCATGATCAAAGTGTGAACCCGGCCCCTAAGAATTGGCTTACAATGGTCCGAGGGAAATACTTAGATTTTAGTCCGGAAAATGTAAGGTTGGCATTCAACTTGCTCATGATGCAAGGAGATGCACACCCATACATTAGAAGGGTCAACTTTGATCAAAGGTTGGACCAAGTCCTCATGGACATATGTGAAGAGGGCACTCAATGGAAGAGAGATTCAAGAGGGAAGCCAGTTCAACTAAGAAGGCATGACCTCAAGCCTGTGGCTAGGGGATGGTTGAAGTTCATCCAACGCTCAATCATTCCCACTAGCAACCGGTCCGAAGCTACTATAGACCGGGCTATCATGATACATAGCATCATGATTGGAGAGGAAGTGGAAGTTCATGAGGTTATATCCTAAAAACTCTACAAGGTGGCGGACAAGTCCTCTCCTTTGACAAGGTTAGCCTTCCCTCATCTCATTTGTCACCTTTGCAATTCGGTTGGAATTGACATAGAGGGAGACATTCCCATTAATAAGGACAAGCCCATCACTAAGAAAAGGATGGAGAAAACAAGAGAACCTCATCAAGAGCATGAGGAAATTCCTCATCATGAAATCCCTGAGATACCTCAAGGGATGTATTTTCCTCCACAAAATTATTGGGAGCAAATCAATACCTCCCTAGGAGAATTAAGCTCCAACATGGGACAACTAAGAGAGGAGCAACAAAGGCAAGGAAGAGACATTGAGGAGCTCAAGCACTCCATAAGATCTTCAAGAGGAAGAACAAGCCGCCATCACTAAGGTGGACCCGTTCTTTAACTTCCTTGTTCTTTATTTTCCTGTTTTTCGAAAATTATGCTTTATGTTTATCTATGTTTGTGTCTTTATTACATGATCATTAGTGTCTAAGTGTCTATGCCTTAAAGCTATGAAAATGAATCCATCACCTTTCTTAAATGAAAAATGTTTTTAATTGAAAAAGAAAAAGAAGTACATGAATTTTAAATTTTAAAATAGTTTAATTATTTTGATGTGGTGGCAATGCTATTGTTTTTCTGAATGAATGCTTGAACAGTGCATATTTTTGAATTTGATTGTTTATGAATGTTAAAATTGTTGGCTCTTGAAAGAATGAAAGAAAAAGGAGAAATGTTATTTGATGATCTGAAAAATCATAAAATTGATTCTTGAAGCAAGAAAAAGCAGTGAAAAGCTTGCAGAAAAATATATGCGAAAAAAAAAGGAAGAAAAAGAAAAGCAAGAAGAAAAAGCCAATACCCCTTTAAACCAAAAGGCAAGGGTGATAAAAAGGATCCAAGGCTTTGAGCATCAGTGGATAGGAGGGCCCACAGGAATAAAATCCTGGCCTAAGCGGCTGAACCAAGCTGTCCCTGACCATGTGCTTGTGGCGTGAAGGTGTCAAGTGAAAACTTGAGACTGAGCGGTTAAAGTCGAGGTCCAAAGCAAAAAGAAGAGTGTGCTTAAGAGCCCTGGACACCTCTAATTGGGGACTCTAGCAAAGCTGAGTCACAATCTGAAAAGGTTCACCCAGTTATGTGTCTGTGGCATTTCTGTATCCGGTGGTAATACTGGAAAACAAAGTGCTTAGGGCCACGGCCAAGACTCATAAAGTAGCTCTGTTCAAGAATCAACATACTTAACTAGGAGAATCAATAACACTATCTGGATTCTGAGTTCCTATAGATGCCAATCATTCTGAACTTCAAAGGATAAAGTGAGATGCCAAAACTGTTCAGAAGCAAAAAGCTAAAAGGCCCGCTCATCTAATTAATACTGATCTTCATAGATGTTTTTGGAATTCATTGTATATTCTCTTCTTTTTATCCTAATTGATTTTCAGTTGCTTGGGGACAAGCAACAATTTAAGTTTGGTGTTGTGATGAGCGGATAATTTATACGCTTTTTGGCATTGTTTATAGTATGTTTTTAGTATATTTTAGTTAGTTTTTATTATGTTTTTATTAGTTTTTAAATAAAAATCACTCTTCTGGACTTTACTATGAGTTTGTGTATTTTTCTGTGATTTCAGGTATTTTCTGGCTGAAATTGAGGGACCTGAGCAAAAATCTGATTCAGAGGCTGAAAAAGGACTGCAGATGCTGTTGGATTCTAACCTCCCTGCAATCAAAGTGGATTTTTTGGAGCTACAAAAACCCAATTGGCGCGCTCTTAATTGCGTTGGAAATTAGACATCCTGGCTTTCCAGCAATATATAATAGTTCATACTTTGCCCGAGATTTGATGGCCCAAACAGGCGTTCCAAGTCAGCTCAAGAATTCTGGCATTTAACTCTGAAACTAGCACAAAAGCTGGAGTTAAACGCCCAAACTGGCACAAAAGCTGGCGTTTAACTCCAAAAAAAGTCTCTACACGAAAATACTTCAATGCTCAGCCCAAGCACACACCAAGTGGGCCCGGAAGAAGATTTCTACATTAATTACCTATTTCTGTAACCCTAGGCTACTAGTTCTCTATAAATAGGACCTTTTGCTATTGTATTTCACACAATGGATACACTTTTTCATAGACCTTTTCACGTTTGGGAGGCTGGCCATTCGGCCATGGCTAAACCTTTTGTTCTTATGTATTTTCAACGGTGGAGTTTCTACACACCATAGATTAAGGTGTGGAGCTCTGCTGTTCTTCATGAATTAATACAAAGTACTATTGTTTTTCTATTCAACTCAAGTCTATTTCTTCTCCAAGATATTCATTCGTTCTTCAACTTGATGAATGTGATGATCCGTGACACTCATCATGATTCTCACCTATGAACATGTGACTGACAACCACCTCTGTTCTACTAGCAATGGCTTGAATGCGTATCTCTTGGGTTTCTAATCTAAGATTGGAACCTTCGTGGTATAGGCTAGAATTATTGGCGGCCATTCCTGAGATCCGGGACGTCTAAACCTTGTCTGTGGTATTCTGAGTAGGATCTGGGAAGGGATGACTGTGACGAACTTCAAACTCGCGATTGTGGGGCGTGTGACAGATGCAAAAGGATCAATGGATCCTATTCCGACATGATCGAGAACCGACAGCTGATTAGCCGATGTTGTGACAGAGCACAAGGACCATTTTCACTGAGAGGACGGGATGTAGCCATTGACAACGGTGATGACCAACATAAAGCTTGCCATGGAAAGGAGTATGAATGATTGGAAGAAGGCAATAGGAAAGCAGAGGTTCAAGGGGAACAAAGCATCTTCATATGCTTATCTAAAATCCACCATTGAATTACATAAGTATCTCTATCTTTATTTTATGTTTTATTCATCTTTTAATTATCAATCCTCCATCACCATTTGAATTTGCCTGATTGAGATTTACAAGATGACCATAGCTTGCTTCAAGCCGACAATCTCCGTGGGATCGACCCTTACTCACGTAAGGTTTATTACTTGGACGACCCAGTGCACTTGCTGGTTAGTTGTGCGGAATTGTGAAAAAATGTGATTCACGTTTGAGAGCACCAAGTCTTTGGCGCCGTTGTTGATGATCACAATTTCGTGCACCAGTAACCGCCTTCTAGTGGGCGGTGGTCTTGCTGTTTTGGGCCTCTTTGGGCCTTTTGATGGTCGTCCGACCTTCTTGGAAGTGGTCGGCAAAGGCAAAAGCCCTTGAGGTTGGCCCCTTTACCTTTTGTTGAGTCGGGCCTAGTGCTCAGGTCAGGGTATGAACAACGCTCCTGCTTGAACTTCGATCTTTCTTGAAGGTCGTGCTCAAGCATCCTTTAGTCGGATATGTCTGCCTCGAGCAGGCCAGGCGCTTTATCTTTCTTGGGCGGGTTTTGCACCTTTTAATCTCCTTTGCAATGCAAAGTGCCTGCTTTTAATGCTACACTAATTCCGAGCGCGACAGTCTTCTTGGGCATCTGTGAGCGCTTTTAAGGCTTATGGATTGGGCCTTTATTCCTTTTTGTCTTTTCAATTTCCCTCATTCATTCTTCTTTTAAAAACCCTGGAGCTTCTTCATTTTCCTTTTTCGCGAACACAAACACTCATTATTCTTTCCCTTCTATCTTTCGTTAGCGCTCTTTGACGAAGAAATATTTTTCTTGGTTTTTTCTGGTGCTTTTCTTGGTGAGTTTTGTGCTTCCGTCACAGGAGTTTTTCGTGTGCCCCTCCTCTAGGATTCTTCCACCAGGTTGGTCTCTTTTATTTTTTCTTTTGTTTCTATTTTACGTTCTTGGTGATGATGCTTTTGGTCATGTTGTTCTGGCCTTTCTGTTGCCCGTTTCTCTTTTGTTCATTGCCAGTTTTTGGTGATTTTTCGTGTTTGTTTTTTCTTCAAAGTTTTTATTTTTACTTTGTGATGGGCGATGGGGTTTTCTGTATGTTCATCTTTGTTATTTGTCTGGGTCTGTGTTGCCTCTAATGGGAGCCACTGTGTCGCGACGCTAATGCTGCGAGACTGGGGCACCCTTTTGTTGGTTTGAGTGTTGCCGCTGGGATTTTCCGATTTCCTTTCTCTTTGGCTGAGTTGCTTGTAGTGACGCTTTTTGTCTTTTATTTGTTTGTAGGTGTAGCGTATATGTCTAGTAAGAACCTTGTTGAAATGTCTACAAAAGTTCCTCTTGGTATGGCTGATTGGTTAGACTCTACAGTTTTGTGTTGTGTGATAGTGGTGGATCGGGAATACTGTGAGAAGTTTAGGAGCTTCCATAGGGTTTGTGGGGATAGGGAGGATGAAAAGGATTATGAGCTAGTCGCCCCTAATCCCAAGGAGAGGGTCTGCTTTCCTCCTCTAAGTCGGACTGAGCGTCTGTTCTTCTATGCTTATGACTACTTCTTTACCAAGTTGGGTTTTACCCTCTTTTTTTACCGAGTTTGAAACCGAAATCCTTTGGAACTGTAATCTTGCCTCTTCTTAGCTTCATCCTAACTCCTGGGCCTTTATGAAGATTTTCCAGGTTTTGTGTCAGGAGTTAGGTGTTCGTCCTTCTCTCAGCCTGTTTTTATATCTATTTGTTTTGACAAAGCCTGGGTCGACTAAGAAGAAGGCTTCTTGGATCTCTTCCCGAGCTAACCAGGGTAGAAAGGTGTTTGCTATCTTTGACGAGTCTTTCCATGATTTAAAAAACTTTTACTTCAAGGTCCGAGCTGTAGATAAGGTCCATCCTTTCTTTTTGGATGAGAATGATGAGCCTTCCTTTCTCCTTTGGTGGCAAGAGAACCCGGTAGTAGCTAAGTATACACTAGAAAGTTTAGATGAGGTGGAGCAAGCATTTGTGGTTGTGTTGGAGGAGCAATGGGGTTGAGCTCCTCACTTGGATACGAAGAAGCTTTTAGGGGATCCCAGCCTTCTCCGATCCGAGTTAGGTAGTGCCCTACCTCTTTCTGTTTTGGTTTCTCTTCTTAGTTGCATCTTTTGATGACTCTTATGTTCCTTGTTTTCAGAGATGGCTTCGAGCTCTGACTCTATGAAGTTTCTGCCCAAGACTAAGAAAACTGTGGCTACCCAGAATCTCCCGAAGAAGGTGACTGGTGAGGGTTATTCTCAGCTTCCTCCCAAGAAGCTGGGTGCGGGCCCTCAGGGTCCGAGAAAAGTGATTCTTACTCCCGACGTCTGCGTGGTTCTTCCCGACCCGCCTTTGGCAAGCTCGGGTGCTACTTCTTCCCCATCTTCTCCTGGGCCAGCTCCTAAGAAGTAGAGGACCTCTCTCGCAGCTGATGTCAATGATAAGGAGTTCGATGGTTTGGCTTGGAGTCAGGAATACATTGTTCCCAACACCTTCGCCTCTACTGATGATGTTTCCATCCTTAACCATTTCCAGTATATGGTCCGAAATTGCGTCCGGATGGCTGGCCTAAATGCCATCCTGGCGAGGGAATTTAAGAAGTCTTCGATCAATGCAACCAATGCCTTCCTGGGTAGTGCAAAGGCCGAGTTTGAGAGGGTTGATGTCTTAAGGGCCGAGCTAAAGGCGAAGAATGTTAGGCTGGAGCTATCTCTGGAGAAGCAGAAATCCCGAGCCACTAAGGCTGAGGCAGCGTCTAAGCTGGCGGAGGAGATGAGGAAGAGGGCTGAGAAGAGTTATATTTGTACTTATGGCGAGCTCTTAGAGGTAAAGGAGAAGCTTCAATCGGCTTATGATGACTCTGCTGAGTTGCAAGGCCATGTGGTCAATGGCATGACTGAGATGTATGAGAATTTAAGAGATCAAGTTTGTGTCTTGGCTCCCGATCTTGATCTCACCCTTTTTAGCATCGACAATGTGGTGGTTGATGGCAAGATCATTCTTGCTTCGGATGAGGACAAGGTCCTGGTGCCCAACTCCAAGACTAAGGCTTTCCCGACCCCTTCTGCAGAGGCTGCTCAGTCCGAGGCCAGCCCTGATGTGAAGATCTTAAATAAGCCAGATGGGGTTATAGGGGCGGTTCCGATTACGATTATCCCTCCCCTTCCTCAGGATGCAGCCACAGGGGAGAAGCTTGACCCTTTGTGACCTCTAGCTTTTATGTCCTTTTTTTATGAACAGTTTAAGTTATATTTCGTTGTGGCCCAACTTGTGGGTCTTGATGAACATTTTTTGTAATAGTCCGTAGTTAAGACACTTTTTAGTTGCTTTGGGCAGCTTTCTAGTTAGTGTTTTAAATTTTTGAAACTTTCGCTGTCTTAGTTGCTTGACTTTTTGAGTGACGTTTGTGGTGAACTTTTCACTTTTAGTCACTTGGGTAAGCCTTCAAATTTGATTGCCTTTTGCCTTTTAGTTGTTTTTGACAACTTTCTAGGCAGCGTCTTTAAGTTTTTGCCTAGGTTCGGGCAGGCACTTTGGCGGCTTTCCAGGTAATGTTCAGTTTCCTGAACATTTTACCTTTGGTTGCTGGGCTTGACCTTTCGGGGGCATGTTTTTGCAATTTAGTCGTGTTGGACGACTTCTTGGATAGCGCCTTAAGGCTTTGCCTAGGTTTAGGCAGGCCCTTTGGCGATTTGTGATTCTCGGCTTTGTTCCGACCTTTTCGTGGTCGGGAGTTGAGGTTGGGTTGGCTTTTCCTTTTAGTTTTTCTTTAGTAATCTGACTTCGTTCTGTCGGTCTTTTAAGTTATTTTTGCATCCCCGTTTTTGATCTGATTTGTTAGCAGATCGCTTTGTACGGGTTGCTTTTATAACTTCTCACATTAATTTAAACCTAGTCGCTTTATCTTGTCGACCTTCTTTGGTTGGACAATGATTTTCGCATTTTTTTCGAGCTTAAATTAATACGCCTGGGTAGGAAACTTTTGAGGAATAGTCAATTTTTATTAAAAGCAAATTCAAGAGATGAAAATTTCTATACCTGCTTGGTTACCCTGTGATTCAGGTGCCTTTTAGCTCTTGACCTGGTGCCTCATTAAAAAACCCTTTGGCTGGGAAAAAGAGTGCACCTTGGTTCAAGGCTTTCTAGCTATAGTACTGTTCCGAGGGTTACCTGAAACTGGAAGTCGATCTCGGATGAGATCTTCGGTACAGGTCGGAGACGGCGTGTCCGGCTGGCTGATGGTGGCCGGAGCTGTCGTGTCCGACTCGTTGGACTTGCCACACTGCTGATCCTTGGACACCAGAGGGTGGGGGGTACCTGCAAGAGACTCCGATGCTTAAGTTAGCACGGGTATTAAGCAGGTTTTATGTAGAATTAGAGTATGAGTTATACCTGGTTGCTCCAGTGTATTTATAGTAGTTGTAGAGTGACCTTTCTAGATAAGATAAGTTAGTTATCTTATCTTATCTTTATCTTTGAGTTGAGATCAGCTTATCTTCAAGGGAACCGCCCTTATCTCTATAGGCTCGGACGGCCTTTGGATTTGGGTCGTGTTCCTCTACTTGGGCCCTTTATGGGCTTTCCTGTCGATTTGGCCGAGTTCTTTAAGAAGAAGCCGGTCCGCTTGACCTGAAGAGGTCGGTTGCTTTTGTCGTCAATCATCCCAGGTCGTATAGCTCGACTCAGGGTACGAACAGTGCCCCTGCTTGAGCTCGGTCTTAAGTTCGAGTCCTTGACTTCGGTCTTTCTCGTAGTGAAGCCGAACTCAAGCATTTTGTCGACTCCTTTTTGTAGCAGCTTTTGAATGTAGAACGTTTTTCTCTAAAAGCGCGTGCTTTTATATCATCGCTTTTTTGGGAACGCAAGCGGTTTTAATATCCGCATTTAATTGGCATTTAATTGCCCCCACTCTCTCTTGGCTTTGTTTTTGAATTTATCGATCAAAAACGGTTTCGCTTCTTCTTTGTAACTTCTCCCTTTACTTTCTCACTTTCAGATTTTCCTTTGATTTTTCTGAAGCCTCTGCCTGTAGCTTTCGCGTTTCAGCCCAGCGACGTTGCTTTGTGACTTTGCTTTTTCGTGGGGGAAGGGGAGATTCTGGATTTTGCCTTCCGCCTTTCTGCTTTTCTTTGCAGCTTTCTCTCATTTTCCCAGGTTTGGTTCTTCTTTCTTTCTCCCTCTACGCCATTTTTGTGTCTGTTTTGAGAAAGTTTTTATCTTAGTTGGGAAAAGTTTGTATTTTTCTACTTTTCGCTGTGCCTAATCACTGTGCGTTTCGTGATTTCCTCGTCTTTTGCATGGTCTTTTGCTTTTCCTGTTGCTTGATACCTTTAGGGCTTTTGCATGTTGTGAAATGCTTTTGATTTTGAAGCTTTGGAATGATAATTTGCTTGATTCTAAAGAAAAAAGGCTGCATCTTTGACGATTTTTGCCTGGTATGTTTGATGTTTGTTTCTTGCTGATAGACTGTAGAAAGATGACTTTCTGTTTTGTTTGTGTTTTGTCTTTCTCCTATGAAAAATACTTGCTGTTTCTATTCTTGTTTGCGAGGTGCCGGAACGTAAGTAGATTTTCCTTGATACCTTGCTTTGTTATTGCCTCCAAAGGATGCCCCAGGACTTTCAGTTTTAGTCTTGGGGTTTTTCCTTTTCTGTGTATTTGCCCGTCAAGATGTTTGGCCCCCTTGTCCGAGATGTTTTTGAGTAATTCGTTCTTCTTTTCTTTTTGTAGGATTTAGTTGGCCTCATGTCTTCCCGAAATAACGTTGTAGAGATGCCTTCCCAGGTTCCTGAGGGTATAGCCAATTGGATGGACTCGATGGTTCTTATGTGTGTCTCTCTGGTTGATTCCGAGTTTTATGCGCAGCTTAGGCAGTTTCATAGGGTTTGTAGTAATCCCAGTAATGAGAAGAACTATGAGCTTGTCCCTCCCTCTTCTGACGAGAGAGTCTGCTTTTCTACTCGGGTTGTTGATGATCGCCCTTTCTTTTATGTTTATGATTTTTTCTTCGGTCAGCTGGGTATCACCCTTCCTTTTACTCAATTTGAAACCGACCTGTTATGGTCCTATAATGTTGCCCCCTCTCAACTTCACCCCAATTCCTGGGGTTTCATAAAAATTTTCCAATTGTTGTGCAATGGTTTTGGTATTTCTGCTTCCCAATCTCTCTTTTTCTACCTGTTTGTCTTGACTAAGCCCGGTGTGGTGAAAAAGAAGTCGATTTGGGTCTCCTTTTATTCTACCCAGGGAAAGAAGGTCTTTTCCATTTTGACAAGTTGTTCCGTGATTTTAAAAACTACTTTTTCAAAGTCCGAGTTGTTGAAGGAGCTCGGCCCTTCTTTTTGGATGAAAATGACGAACCTGTTTTTCCCTTGGAATGGCAAAAAGATGTGAGGGTCTCCAGATATGCGTGGAAAATGTTGGATGAGGCTGAGCGAGCTTTTGTGACTGTCTTGGAAGAACGCTGGGGTCAACCTCCCCATCTTGACACAAAGAAATTTCTAACCAATCCTTCTCTTCTTCAAACTGAACTGGGTATCTTGTGTTTCCTTTTATGTTGCTTGTAGCTGTCTTTCTGACTTGTCCGACTTGTAGCTTAATTTCTGTTTTTATTTGCAGAGGCAATGAAGAATAATGAATCCATGAAAGTTTTTAAGAGGGCGCAGAGGGCGACTGCTGCCAGAAATATTGCGGCCAAGGCAGCTGGGGAGGGGTCCTCCCAAGTGCGCGAGAAGCCACCAGTGCCGAGTTCTCCTGGGGTGAAGAAGGTGATCCCTACACCCCGAGTTCGTTTGGTGGATCCTCACCCTACTTCTGCCACTCAATCTGTTGCTCCTCTCAATAAAAAACAAAAATAGCTGAGCCCTTCGTCCTCGATGCTTCTGATTTTAATGCCATTGAGTTTGTGGATCAGCAAATCGATCCCTATGGCGCCCTTTCCATGGACGATGTGTCCATCCTCCATCACTTGGAATTTATGGCCCGAAATCACGTAAAGATGGCGTATATGGCGGCTGCCATATATCGGACTGCTCAGAATCTCCCTCTCCACACCACTAAAGCGTTTATGGAGGAGGCAAAACAAGAGTTTGATCGGATGAGGGAGTTGAAGGAGGAACTTGAGATAAAAGTAGCCAAGCTAGAGAAGGACTTAGAGAACGAGAAGGCGAGTTCTCAATCACTGGCAGTTTCTTTGAGGTTGGCTGAAGACACAGCCATGATGCATAAGGATAGTTATGTTACATCTTATCGGGAGGTGGTGCGCTTGAGGGGGGAGCTCGACAGTGTCCGGGAAGATTATTCTGAGCTCCAAAGTCATCTCGTTGGCAGCGTGACTACTGCTTACGAGAACTTGAAGGAGCAAGTTCGGGTCATTGCTCCCGAGGCCGATCTCACCCTCTTTAGCCTGGACAACATTGTCAGGGATGGCAAGATTGTCCCTAATGGTGAGGATGACGATGATGAGGTCGATCCCCTCCCTGTGTCTTCTGCCAAGGTGTCAGCGCCTACTGTTCCTCCTGCCAAGGTCGACCCTCCCGCTTCTGATCCTGACTGTCAGATATTAAACCGGGACGATGGTACTGTGGATGCTGTTCCTCTCCAGGCTCGCCCTCCTTCTCCTCAGACTGATGCTGCTAAGAAGTCTTCTAACCTTTAGCTGATTTATTATGAATATATTTGTAGTTGGCCCGGCTTGTGGGCTTTGAAACTCTTTATTTTGTGGTTGGTTTATTTTGTTGACGCTCTTTCTAGTTGCTTGTTTAGCAACATTATTTTGAAAAACACAACGAATAGCTTCTGAGCTTTTGGGTCTGACCCTAAGGCTTTGTTATTTTATGTCACGCTTGCTTGCGCCTGTCTTAGCTTCTTCTTAGCCTCTTTGAACTGGTTTGTTGTCGATGCGTGGATCCGATTAGCAATCCATGCCCGACATCTTTGTCCTTTTCCAAGTAGTTTGACCGATGTCGATCTTTTTCAATTATTTAAAGTAATCTTCTTTTTTGGACCTTGGTCAGGTCTCTTTTAGAGATTACTTTTATAACCTGTTTGTTGTAGGAGACCGACTTCATTATGTCGATTTCTTCTAAGTTACTTCGTAATCCTCTTTCTTGGACCTTTGTCAGGTCTCTTTCAGGGATTACTTTTATAACTTTTCATTGTAGGAGACCGACTTCTTTATGTCGATCTCTTCTAAGTTACTTCGTAATCCTCTTTCTTGGACCTTTGTCAGGTCTCTTTCAGGGATTACTTTTATAACTTTTCGTTGTAGGAGACCGACTTCTTTATGTCGATCTCTTCTAAGTTACTTCGTAATCCTCTTTCTTGGACCTTTGTCAGGTCTCTTTCAGGGATTACTTTTATAACTTTTCGTTGTAGGAGACCGACTTCTTTATGTCGATCTCTTCTAAGTTACTTCGTAATCCTCTTTCTTGGACCTTTGTCAGGTCTCTTTCAGGGATTACTTTTATAACTTTTCATATTTTGTAGGAGATCGACTTCATTAGGTCGATCTCTTTCTAGGTTATTTTTGTAATCCTCTTTCTTGGACCTTTGTCAGGTCTCTTTCAGAGATTACTTTTATAACCTTTTTATTTTGGGCTGACTTTGTTAGGTCGAGCCCTTCTAAGTTAAAGTAATCCTCTTTAATAGGGTTGGCCAGACCTCTTTCCAGGGTTTACTTATAACTTGGGTTGACTTGGTCCGACTTCTGGACGTCGGCCAGTCTTTAAGTTATTATTTTAGCTATCCGTAAGACCTCGTCAGGTTCTTTTTTGGATTGCTTTCGATAACTTCTTACATTATTCTGTGTTCATTTTTGCCGATTTGTAGAAAGTGGTTGGCATCTTTAGATCGTCCTTTGGGTGAATCGCGCTTTCACCTTTATCGGACGGTTTGTCTTTATCGTGGTCGTGCAGTGAAATTGTTTTTCACTTTCTGCCGACCTGTCGCTTTATAATCGGACGATGAATTCTTCAGATTAATGCATCTTGAATTCTTGTAGAAATATCTAAATAAACTTTATTCAAAGTAAAAGTGCAAATATATACATGTGGGAATTTTTTCATCCCTTTGAGTCGGATAGTGTTTGGGTCTCAACTTGGTGCCTCATTAAAAAACCTTTTCAGGAAAAAGAGTGCATCCAATAATGAGATCTGTTACCTTCCTAACTGTAGTACCTTCTTAGGTTGCAAGCGTGCCATGATCTGGGAAGCTCTCGTCCGTCAAGTTCGGACAGTCTGTAATAGCCCTTCCCGAGTACTTCTACAACTCGGTAGGGTCCTTTCCAGTTTGCTGCCAACTTTCCTTTTCCTGGTCGAGTTGTTCCGATAACATTTCGGATTAAGATTCAATCATTCTCTATAAACTTCTCGGCACTACCTTTTGATTATATCTGGAAGCCATCCGTCGTTTTAGTGCTTCTTCCCTAATCCGAGCTCTTTCTTGGATTTCAGGTAGTAGGTCGAGTTCTTCCCTCTGAATTTGAGAGTTGGCTTCTTCATTGTAGTGGACTACTTTGGATGACCCTTCCTCGATCTCTACTGGGATCATTGCCTCCACTCCATATGCTAGTCGAAATGGTGATTCATTTGTGGTGGAGTGTGGCGTTGTTCGATATGCCCATAGGACTTGTGGAAGTTCTTCGGCCCAAGCTCCCTTTGCATCTTGTAGTCTCCGTTTAACCCAGCCAATATGACTTTGTTGGCGGCTTCGGCCTGTGCATTGGCTTGAGGGTGTTCGACGGAGGTGAACTGGTGCTTTATATTTAAGTCGGCTACTAGTCTCCTGAAACCTGTGTCTGTGAATTGGGTGCCATTGTCCGTGGTAATGGAGTGTGGAACCCCAAACCTTGTGACAATGTTCCTGTATAGGAATTTCTGGCTTCTTTGAGCGGTGGCGTTGGCTAGGGGCTCTGCCTCAATCCATTTTGTAAAATAGTCTACTCCGACTATGAGGAATTTTACTTGTTCTGATCCCTGGGGAAAAGGTCCGAGAAGATCGAGTCCCCATTTTGCAAATGGCCAAGGCGAAGTTACGCTGATGAGCTCTTCTGGCGGGGCGATGTGAAAGTTGGCATGTTTCTGACATGGTGGGAATGTCTTTACAAATTCTGTAGCTTCTTTCTGTAGATTTGGCCAATAAAACCCCGCCCGGAGTACTTTTTTGGCGAGAGCTTGTGCTCCGAGATGGTTGCCATAAATGCCGCCATGTACTTCTTCTAATACTTCCTTTGTGTGGGAGGTCGGTACGCATTTCAGTAATGGTACTGAGATCCCTCTTTTGTACAGGATGTTGTTTATAATAGTGTAATACTGTGCCTCCCTTTTTAGCCTCTTTGCCTCCTTTTCTTCCGTGGGGAGTGTTCCTGTTTTGAGGTAGTTGATTATGGGGGTCATCCATCCTTGGTCCTGGCCTGTTATGGTTAGGACTTTTTGTTCCTCCGAGATCGATGGGTTCTGTAGTATTTCCTGGATGAGACTTCTATTGTTGCCCCCCGGTTTGGTGCTGGCTAATTTCGAGAGTGCATCAGCTCGGGCATTTTGTTCTCGGGGTATATGGTAGATCTTATATTCCCCGATTTGTCCGAGTTGTTCCTTGGTCTTATCCAAATACCTTTTCATGGTGGGATCTTTGGCTTGGTAGCTCCCTGTTATTTGTGATGTGACAACTTGCGAATCGCTGTAAATGTTGAGTTTCCGGGCTCCAACCTCTTCAGTCAGCTTCAAACTAACTAGCAATGCTTCGTGTTTCGCCTGGTTATTTGAAGCCGGGAATCCGAACTTGAGGGAGAGCTCAACTTGGGTTCCCTGGTTGCTTTCTATTATCACTCCTGCGCCGCTTCCAGTTTTATTTGAAGAACCGTCCACATAGAGATTCCACTCTGTGAGGGTTTCCAGGGCATCTGTGAATTCTGCGATAAAGTCGGCCAGATATTGTGACTTAATGGCCGTCCGAGCTTCATATTGGAGGTCGAACTCTGACAGCTCGACTACCCATTGTAGAATTCTACCTGCTAAATCTGTTTTCTGCAATATTCCTTTCAAGGGCTGGTTAGTGCGAACTTTGATGGTGTGGGCCTGGAAGTAAGGGCGGAGTCGTCGAGATGTTAGAATGAGAGTATAGGTGAATTTTTCTATTTTCTGATAGTTCAACTCAATCCCTGCAGTGCTTTACTAATGAAGTAGACGGGTTGTTGTCCGTTTTCGTCTTCTCTGACTAGTGCCGATGCTACTGCCCGGCTTCCTACTGCGAGATATAATATGAGTGGTTCTCCTTCTCGTGGTCGAGAGAGGATAGGTGGCTGTCCTAAGAACTTCTTAAAGTCTTGGAAGGCTTGTTCATATTCTGTCGTCCATTCGAACTGCTTTCCCTTTCTTAAAGTAGCATAGAAGGGGAGAGATCTTATCGTAGCTCCTGCTAAGAATCGGGATAGGGCGGCCAATCTACCGTTGAGTTGCTGTACTTCTTTGACACAGGTTGGGCTCTTCATGTTGAGTATGGCCTGACATTTGTCTGGATTTGCTTCAATTCCTCTTTGTGTGAGCATGAAAACTAAGAATTTGCCTGCTTCTACTGCAAAGGTGCACTTTGCGGGATTGAGTCGCATGTCATGCTTCCTTATGGTGTCGAATACTTGGGCCAGGTTGGACAATAATGTCTCTTCACTTTGTGTTTTTATTAGCATGTCATCCACGTAGACTTCCATGATCTTTCCGATGTGATCCGAGAAAACCTTATTCATTAGCCTTTGATAAGTAGCTCCTGCGTTCTTGAGACCGAAAGGCATCACAATGTAGCAGTAGTTTGCTTTCGGTGTCAGGAACGAAGTCTTTTCTTGATCTGGTGGATACATGGGGATCTGGTTGTATCCCGAGTATGCGTCCATAAACGAGAGATATTTATATCCGGAGGAAGCGTCTACTAGAGCGTCGATATTTGGGAGTGGGTAAGGGTCTTTTGGACAAGCCTTGTTGAGATCGGTGTAATCGGTGCACATTCGCCATTTCCCATTTGATTTTTTCACCAAGACAACGTTGGCTAGCCATAGCGGATATTTGACTTCTCTTATGAATCCTGCTTCTAGTAGTGCCTATACTTGTTCTCCCACAGCCTGGGATCGCTCTGGTCCAAGTTTTCTTCGTCTCTGCTGTACCGGCCGAGATCCTGGCTAGACCGCCAACTTATGACACATCAGCTTAGGGTCTATGCCTGGCATATCTACGGCTTTCCATGCGAAGAGATCGACATTATCTCGCAAGAATTGTATCAGTAATTCCTTTGAATCTCCTTTTAGGATTGTGCCGATATTAGTTATTTTTTCCGAGGTGTCCCCGATCTGAATCTTTTCTATCTCACCTTCTGGCTGGGGACGAAGTTCTTCTCGTCGTTGAACTCCGCCAAGCTCGATTGTGTGGAACTCTTCTCCTTTGCCTCTGAGGTTTAGGCTTTCGTTGTAACAACGACGTGCCATTTTTTGATTTGCTTTTATCGTGGCTATCCCTTTTGATGTTGGGAATTTCATGCATAGGTGTGGGGTCGAGACTATTGCGCCGAGTTGGTTGAGTGTTGTCCGACCTATGAGAGCATTGTAAGCTGAACTTACATTGACCACGATGTAGTCTATTCTGAGGGTCCTGGATTGGTTCCCTTTTCCGAAAGTTGTATGTAGTAGTATGTATCCTCGTGGTCGAACCGGGGTGTCTCCTAGTCTGAACAGACTGTTTGGATATGCTTGAAGTTCTTTTTCTTCTAAGCCGAGTTTATCAAAGGCTGTTTTGAATAAGATGTCGGCAGAACTTCCTTGGTCTATTAGGGTGCGGTGTAGGTTGGCGTTTGCTAATATGATGGTGATGACCATGGGATCGTCGTGTCCTGTGATGATGCCGGACACGTCCTCTTTAGTGAATGTTATTGCCGGGATGTTGAGTGCTTCATCCTCTCCTTCGACATGATATACTTCTTTGAGATATCTTTTGCGAGAGGATTTGGAGATCCCAGCTGCTGTGAATCCGCCATGTATCATGTGGACATGTCTTTCTGGTGTCCGAGGTGATTGTTCTGTTCTTTCGGTATCTTCATCTCTTCGTCTCTTTCTTTGATCATCATCTCGGGTGGCCAGGAATCGATCTAACTTTCCTTCTCTCACCAATTTTTCTATGATATTTTTTAAGTCGAAACATTCATTTGTGGAGTGTCCTCGGACTCGATGGTATTCACAATATTCCTTCTGGTTTCTTCCTCCCTTTTTGCCTTTGAGTGGCCGTGCTGGGGGATTTTTTCTGTATGGCAGACTTCTTTGTATATCTCGACCAAGGATGCCCTGAGAGGAGTGTAATTATGGTATTTTTTTATTTTCTCCCCTTGTCGATCTTCTTTCCTCTTGGATTCCTTGTCTCTATCTCGGTAAGAGGCCCCCGATTTTGAGGTCTCTCCTAACCGAGCATTTTCTTCCATGTTGATGTATTTTTCTGCTCGTTCCTGCACTTCATCCAAGGAGGTTGGGTACTTTTTTGATATATATTGGCTGAAAGGTCCTTCTCGTAGGCCGTTAATGAGTCCTATGATGGCGGCCTCTGTGGGTAAACTTTGTATGTCCATGCACGTTTTATTGAATTTCTCCATGTAGTTGCGGAGGCTCTCCCGGTCTCCTTGTTTGATCCCTAGTAAACTGAGGGCGTGCTTGGCTTTATCTTTCTGGATGGAGAATCTGGCTAGGAATTTTTTAGCTAGTTCATCAAAGCTTGAGATGGATTTTGGGGGTAGGTTGTCGAACCATCGAATGACTGTCTTTGTGAGAGTTGTTGGGAAGGCTTTGCAGCGAACAGCATCTGGGGCGTCGGTGAGGTACATTCTGCTTCTGAAGTTACTGAGGTGGTGGTTGGGATCCGTGGTGCCATCGTACAGGGTCATATCCAGGAGTTTGAAGTCTTTTAGAATTTTGGTTTTCATGATTTCCCTGGTGAACGGGTCTTGCTCTTTGCGTGAATTTTCTTCGAGATTGGCCTGAGGGGCTTTTGATTTGAGATCGGCTTCTAATTGCTGTAGTTTTTCTTCCAACTCTCGACGTCGCCGCACCTCTCTTTGTAGATCTCTTCCGATTTCTTGTTGTTGTTGAGTTTTTTTATCAAGTTGTTTTAGGCGATCTAGGAGCGCTTCTATTGCCCCTGGATTTAGCGAGTCTTTGTCTTTGTTGGTTTCCAGAGTATCTTGTAGCGTGACATCCGCGTTCTTGTGCGGCGTTCTCTCTTCCAGACCTGAATTGTGGTCGTTGTCATGGTTGTCCGCCATGGTGATGGGATGACTTCCAGGTCTCCGACAACGGCGCCAATGTTCCGAGGGTTACCTGAAACTGGAGGTCTATCTCGGATGAGATCTTCGGTACAGGTCGAAGACGGCGTGTCCGGCTGGCTGATGGTGGCCGGAGTTGTCGTGTCCGACTCGTTGGACTTGCCACACTGCTGATCCTTGGCCACCGGAGGGTGGGGGTACCTGCAAGAGACTCCGATGCTTAAGTTAGCACGGGTATTAAGCAGGTTTTATATAGAATCAGAGTATGAGTTATACCTGGGTGCTCCAGTGTATTTATAGTAGTTGTAGAGTGACCTTTCTAGATAAGATAAGTTAGTTATCTTATCTTATCTTTATCTTTGAGTTGAGGTCAGCTTATCTTCAAGGGAACCGCCCTTATCTCTATAGGCTCGAACGGCCTTTGGATTTGGGTCGTGTTCCTCTACTTGGGCCCTTTATGGGCTTTCCTGTCGATTTGGCCGAGTTCTTTAAAAAGAAGCCGGTCCGCTCGACCTGAAGAGGTCGGTTGCTTTTGTCGTCAATCATCCCAGGTCGGATAGCTCGACTCAGGGTATGAACAAGTACCTTCTTAGGTTGCAGGCGTGCCAAGACCTCGAGAGCTCCCACCCTTTTAGGTCGGACACTGTTCCGAGGGTTACCTGAAACTGTAGGTCGATCTCAGATGAGATCTTCTGTACTGGTCGGAGATGACGTGTCCGGCTGGCTGGTGGCGGCCGGAGCTGTTGTGTCCGACTTGTTGGACTGGCTGCACTTCTGATCCTTGGTCACCGGAGGGTTGGGGGTACCTGCAAGAGACTCCGATGCTTAAGTTAGCATGGGTATTAAACATGTTTTTAGTAGAATCAGAGTATGAGTTATACCTGGGTGCTCCAGTGTATTTATAATGGTGAGAAGTGACCTTCTTGGATAAGATAAGTTAGTTATCTTATCTTATCTTATCTTTGGGTGAGGTCAGCTTATCTTCAACGGAACTGCCCTTCTCTCCGTAGGCTTGAGCTGCCTTTGGATTTGGGCTGTGTTCCTTGAGTTGGGCCTTTTTTGGGCTTTCCTCTCGATTTGGCCGACCTCTTTTGGAGAGAGGTCGGATAGTCTGACCTGAAGAAGTCGGTCGCTTTATCTCCAATCATCCCAAGTCGGATAGCTCGACTCAGGGTATGAACAGTGCCCCTGCTTGAGCTCGGTCTTTTTGTTGAGGTCGAGTCCTTGACTTCGGTCTTTTTCTAGTGAAACCGAACTCAAGCATTTTGTCGATTCCTTTCTTTATAGAGCCTTTTTTGAATACGGAATGTCTTTCCTTTAAAAGCGCGCGCTTTTATATCAGCTCTTTGGGAACGTGCGAGGGTTTAATGCCCTCATTAATTGACTTCTAATGCCCCGTTTTCTTTGGTTTGGATTTTGCCATCAGAAACGGTTTCTCTTCTTCGTTTCCCTTTGTAACCTCTCCCTTTGCTCTCTCATTTTCTGTTTTCCCTAGATTTTCACAGTTTTTTCCTGCGACGCCTGCTCTACTAGCGCTTTCTGTGGAAAAAAGGAGTGATTCTAGATTCCTCCCTTTGTCTTCTTCCGGCGAATTTTTCCCGTTCGAGGGTTGGCTCTATCGCTTCTTGCTCCTCAGCTTCCTTTCGAGGTTTTCTCCTATTTTCCAAGTTCAATTTTTTCCTCCTCTGTCGTTTTTATGTCTGATTTTGAGAAAGTTTGATTTTTACTTGGAGAAAGCTTGGATCTTGCTGCTCTTACTGCGCCTGATTGTTGCGTATTTTGGAGTTTCTTCGCCCTTCTTGTTGCTTGATGCTTTTAGGGTTTTTGCATGTTGTCGCCGTTTCTGCTTGTGCTTTAGATGATGGTTTTTGCTTAGTTCACAAAAAGGGTTGTGTCTTTGACGATTCTCTGCTTGGCATATTTGATGTTGGCTATGCTCTTCGCTGATAGACTGTAGAAAGATAGTGGTTTAGATGACTTTTGTGTTTCTACTTTCCTTGTCTGCTTATTTGAAACCTTCTTTTCTTGTTTGATGAATGCCGGGACATAAGCTGTAGAAATTTCCTGAAACCTTGCTTTGTTACTGCCTCCAAAGGATGCCCCCGGACTTTGGTTTGAGTCTTGGGGTTTTCCTTTTCTGCTTGTTTGCTTGTATCATATTAGTCGAGTCATTTTGCTCCTCGTCCGAGATGCTTTTTAGTAATCCAATCTTCTTTTCTTATTGTAGGATTAGTCGGCCTCATGTCTTCTCGCAATAACATTGTAGAGATGTCTTCCAAAGTTCCTGAAGGGATGTCCGATTGGCTGGACTCCCTTGTCCTAATGTGTGTCTCTGTCGTGGATGTTGAATTTTGTGTAGAGTTGAGGAAACATCATAGGATCTGTGTAACAGTGCTCGGGAGAGGGATTATGAGCTTGTAGCTCCTGACTCTGATGAGAGGGCTTATTTTCCTACTTTTGTCGAGGGGGAGCGTCCCTTCTTCTACGCCTATGAATATTTCTTCAGCCAGTTGGACGTTACTTTTCCTTTTACTGCTTTCGAGACCGACTTGTTGTGGTCATGTAACATTGCTCCATCCTAGCTTCATCCGAATTCTTGGGGTTTTATCAAGATATTTCAACTTCTTTGCCAAGAGTTAGGCATAACACCTTCTCAAACTCTTTTCCTCTATCTTTTTGTCTCGGCCAAGCTCGGGGGTTCTTCCAAAAAGAAAGCTTCCTGGGTTTCTTTCAGATCGGCCCAGGGTCATAAAGTTTTTGCTATGTATGATGAGTATTTTAAAGATTTTAAGAATTATTTCTTTCGAGTCCGTGCTGTTGAGGGGGTCCGCCCCTTTTTTCTTGATGAGAATGACGAGCCTGCTTTTCCTCTAGAGTGGCAAAAGAATGTGAGAGTGCCACGTTATACATGGGAGATGCTTAATGAGGTTGAGCGGGCTTTTGTAGTTGTTCTTGAAGATTTGTGGGGGGAACCACCCCATCTGGATACAAAAAGATTCTTGAGTGATCCATCTTTGGTTCGAACTGCCTTGGGTACTGTCTGACTTGTTTCTATATTTGTTTCTGAGTTTTTCTTCTCCTATGTTGTAACTCATCATTATGGTTGATTCTGTATTTTCAGAGATGTTGAAAAACAATGATTCCATGAAGGCCTACAAGAAGGCAAAGAAGGCTGCTGCTGCTCAAAACATCTCGGCCAAGGCGGCCGGAGAGGGATCTTCTCAAGTTCAAGTGAAGCCACCCGTTCTGGGTTCTCCTGGGCCGAGGAAGGTGATCCCCACTCCTCGGGTTCGTCTGGCTGAGCCTCCTCAATCTTCTGCCGCTGCTTCTGGTGCTCCTCCTAACAAGAAGCAAAAAACAACTGAGCCTTTCAACCTTGATGCCCCTGATTTTGATGCGATCGAGTTCGTAGATCAGTAAATTGGTCTCTTTGGTGCCCTTCCTATGGATGATGTGTCGCTCCTTCGCCATCTGGACTTTATAACTCGAAGCAGTGTTAGGATGGCATATATGGGGGCTGCCCTATACCGAACTGCTCAAAAATCTTCCTCTCCATGCCACCAAAGCCTTTATGGAGGAGGCTAAACAGGAGTTTGATCGGATGAAGGGCATGAAAGAGGAGCTTGAAGTAAAGGTAGCCAAGCTGGAGAAGGATTTGGAGAACGAGAAGGCGAGTTCCCTTTCTCTGGCGGCTTCTGTGAGGCTAGCTGAGGACACGGCACTGAGGCATAAGGACAGTTCTGTGACATCTTATCGGGAGGTGGTGCGCCTGAGGGAGGATTTGGAGAATGCCCGAGCTGATTACTCCGAGCTCCAAGGTCATCTTGTTGGCAGCGTAACTGCTGCCTATGAGAACTTGAGGGAGCAGGTTCGGATTATTACTCCTGAGGCCGACCTTACTCTCTTCAGCCTGGATAATGTTGTGAGGGATGGTAAGATTGTCCCTGATGACCAGGATGATGATGATGTTGAACCTTCCCCTGTGTCTTCTGCCAAGGTGTCGGCCTCTTCAGTTCCTCCGATTGTGTCTGATCTAGATTGCCAGATTCTGAACCGGGATGATAGAACCGTGGATGTTGTGCCTATTCAGACTCGCCCTCCCTCTCCTCGTACTGATGCTGCCGAAAGGGCTCCTGATCTTTGCTGATTTCTCTTTGGATATTTGTGTAGTTGGCCCGGCTTGTGGGCTTTTAAACTTTTTATGTGTAGTTTGAATGTTTTACTCGACTGTGGATACTCCTTTGGGTTGCTTACCTAGCAACTTTTGTTTTGAAAAACAACAAGTAGTTTTCAAGCTTTTGGGCCTGACCCTGAAGCTCGTTATAATATTGTATTTTATCTTGCTTGTTTGCGCTTGTCTTAGCACTTGTTGCTTGTTGGTTGGATCCTTTGAGATCTTGGATGTGGGGGTCCAACTTGTTTCTCGGTTTTCTCGCTCTTGCTTTGTATTTCTAGCAATCCGTAACCGATTTCTTTACGTTGGTCCTCTTTCCCATTACTGTTGCAGTCCTCTTTCTTGGACCTTTGCTAGGTCTCTTTTAGGGACTTCTTTTATAACTTGTTTGTAGGAGGTCGACTTCTTTATGTCCATCTCTTCTAAGTTATTTCGTAATCCTCTTTCTTGGACCTTTGTCAGGTCTCTTTCAGGTATTACTTTTATAACTTGTTTGTAGGAGGTCGACTTCTTTATGTCAATCTCTTCTAAGTTATTTCGTAATCCTCTTTCTTGGACCTTTATCAGGTCTTGTTCCGGAGGTTACCTGAAACTAGAGGTTGATCTCGGATGAGATCTTCGGTACTGGTCGGAGATGACGTGTCCGGCTGGCTGGTGGCGGCCGGAGCTGTTGTGTCCGACTTGTTGGACTTGCTGCACTGCTGATCCTTGGCCACCGGAGGGTGGGGGGTACCTGCAAGAGACTCCGATGCTTAAGTTAGCACGGGTATTAAGCAGGTTTTATGTAGAATCAGATTATGAGTTATACCTGGGTGTTCCAGTGTATTTATAGTAGTGTGGGATGACCTTTTTGATAAGTTAAGTTAGTTATCTTTTCTTATCTTATCCTGTTTTAGATGAAGTCAGCTTATCTTCAAGGGAACCGCCTTTATCTCTATAGGCTAGGATTGCCTTTGGATTTGGGTCGTGTTCCTCTATTTGGGCCCTTTATTAGGCTTTCTTGTCGATTTGGCCGAGCTCTTTTAGAAGAGGTCGGGTAGTCTGACCTAAAGAGGTCGGTCGCTGTGTCGCCTATCATTCCGGGTCGGATAGCTCAACCCAGGGTATGAATAGTGCCCCTGCTTGAGCTCGGTCTTCTTTTGATGTTGAGCTCTTTGACTTCGGTCTAGTGAGGCCGAACTCAAGCATTTTGTCGATTCTTTTGAAACAGCTTTTGAATGTAGAACGTTTCCTCTAAAAGCGCGCGCTTTTATATCGGCGCTTTGGGAACGTGCAAGGGTTTAATGCTTTCATTAATTTTGTCATTAATTGCCCCGTTTTATTTTGATTTTGAAAACCCAAAAACGGTTTCTCTCCTTCACCCTTTTCGTAACTTCTTTCTCTGCTTTCTTCGCTTTCTGTTTTTCATTTTGTTCTTCTGCTTCCTTGCGTTGTGACGTTGCTTGGTGATTTTCTTGGGCAGCTTTTGTTTCTGCGCTTCTGTCTTTTTCCTCGAAGTTTCTTCATCGTTTCCAGGTTAGTCCCGTTTCATATATTCTTCTTGTTTTGCTTTGATCTTGACCCTCTTTTTTAGAGAAAGTTTGGATCTTTTGTTATGCCCTATTTGTTTGTGCATTCTGGGAGTTTCTTCATTTTCTGCATGGTCCTTTTTGCCTTTGTTTGATGCTCTTAGGGTTTTGCATGTTCTTTGTTGTTTCCGTTCTGATGCCATTTTTACAGAAAAACCCGTATCTGTTTCTTGCTTTATTTGATGGTTGCTTTGCCTGATTCTGAAAAAGTTCACACCTTTGGTGGTTTCTTCTTGGCGTACTTGATTTTGGGAATGCTTTTGCTGATAGATTGTGATGACTTTTTCTTTTGACACTACTTGCTGTTTAACGTCTTTTTCTTGTTTGAAAAATGCTGGGGTGGGAGCTGTAGATTTTCCTGGAAACCTTGTTTTGTTACTGCCTCCAAAGGATGCCCCAAGATTTTGGTTTGAGTCTTGGGGTTTTCCTTTTCTGTGTGTTCGCCTGCATCGTATTGAGTTGTTTTCTTCCCTTGTCCAAGATGTTTTTAGTAATCCCATCTTCTTTTCTTACTTGTAGGATTAGTTGGCCTCATGTCCTCTCGCAATAACATTGTAGAGATGTCTTCCAGAGTTCCTGAGGGGATGTCCGATTGGCTAGACTCCCTTGTTTTGTTGTGTGTTTCTATTGTGGATGCTGAGTTTTGCATAGAGCTGAGGAAGCGCCATAGGATTTGTGATAATAGTGCCCGCGAGGGTAATTATGAGCTTGTTGCTCCTGATTCTGATGAGAGAGTTTGTTTTCCGACTTCCGTCGAGGGGGAGCATCCCTCTTTCTATGCTTATGAATACTTCTTCAGCCAATTAAACATTACTTTCCCTTTTACTGCTTTTGAAACTGACTTGTTGTGGTCCTGCAATATTGCTCCGTCCGAGCTTCATCCAAACTCCTGGGGTTTTATCAAAATATTTCAACTTCTTTGTCAGGAGTTGGACATAACACCTTCTGAAACTCTTTTCCTTTATCTTTTTGTCTCGGCCAAACCTGGAGGTTCCTCCAAAAAGAAAGCTTCCTAGGTTTCCTTCAGGTCGGCCCAGGGGCATAAAGTTTTTGCCATGTATGATGAGTCGTTTAAAGATTTTAAGAACTATTTCTTCCGAGTCCGTGCCGTTGAGGGGATTCGCCCCTTTTTTCTTGATGAAAATGATGAACCTGCTTTTCCTCTGGAGTGGCAAAAGAATGTAAGAGTGCCACGTTACACATGGGAAATGCTTAGTGAGGTTGAGCGGGCCTTTGTAGTTGTTCTTGAAGATTTGTGGGGGAAGCCTCCCCATCTAGACACGAAGAGATTTTTGAGTGATCCATCTTTGGTTCGGGCTGCTTTGGGTACTGTCTGATTTGTTTTTATACTTGTTCCCGAGCTTTGCTTCTCCTGTGTTGTAACTTGTCTTTGATTTTTGTGTTTTTCAGAGATGTCGAAGAATAATGATTCCATGAGGGCCTATAAGAAGGCGAAGAAGGCGACCGTTGCTTTAAACATCTCGGCCAAGGCGGCCGGAGAGGGATCTTCTCAGCCTCCATTTAAACCTCCTATATCGAGTTCTCCCGGGCTGAGGAAAGCAATTCCTACTCCTCGGGTTCGTCTGGCCGATCCTCCACAATCTTCTGTTGCAACTTCCGGTGCCCCTCCTAGTAAAAAGCAAAAAACAATTGAGCCTTTCAACCTTGATGCTCCTGACTTTGATGCGGTTGAGTTTATAGATCAACAAATCGGCCCTTATGGTGTTCTTCCTATGGACGACGTGTCGCTTCTTCATCATTTTAATTATATCACCCGGAGTGGTATCAAGTTGGCACACATGGGGGTGGCCCTATATCGAACTGCTCAAAGTCTTCCTCTCCATACCACTAAAGCTTTTATGGAGGAGGCCAAACAGGAGTTTGATCGGATGAAGGACTTGAAGGAGGAGCTTGAAGTAAGGGTGGCCAGGTTGGAGAAAGACTTGGAGAATGAAAAGGCTAGTTCTACTTCTCTGGCTGGTTCTCTGAGACTGGCCGAGGACACGGCTATGCGGCATAAGGACAGTTATTTGACGTCTTACCGGGAGGTGTTGCATCTGAGAGAAGAGTTGGAGAATGCCCGGGCTAATTATTCCGAACTCCAAGATCATCTTGTTGGCAGTGAAACTGCTGCCTATGAGAACCTGAAGGAACAAGTTCGGGTTATTGCTCCCGAGGCCGACCTGACCCTCTTTAGCTTGGAGAACGTTGTCAGGGATGGCAAGGTTGTCCCTAATGACGAGGATGAGGATGATGTCGATCCTCCCCCTGTAGCCTCTACCAAGGTGTCGACTTCTGCTGTCCCTGCCGAGGTTGGTCCTCCCGCTTTTGACCCCGACTGCCAGATCTTGAACCGGGATGACGGTACTGTAGATGCCGTTCCTCTCCAGACTCGGCCTCCGTCTCCTCGGCCTGATGCTGCTAAAAAATCTTCTGACCCTTAGATTTAACTTTATCCTGGATATGTAGTTGGCCCGGCTTGTAGGCTTTTTTAAACTCTTTATGTTTTGTTAATTGCTGACACTTTCCCGTTGCTTGCCTAGCAACTTTTGTTTTTTATGAAAAACAAATGGTAGCATGCTTTAGCTTTTTTGAGATAGGTTTTGGTGGCCTCCGAGGTTTTTATAACCTTGTGGATGATATCAGGCTTTATTGTGCTTGACTTGGTATCTCTTTTTCTGTGAATATTGGAACCTTGCGTTTTAACCTTTTTGGTTGTTTTGTTATGTTATTTGTAGCTTGAATCTTTTGAGGTCGTGGTTGTGGGGGTCCAACTTGTTTCTTTGGTTTTCTTTGCTTTGTATGCTTTCTTGACGTTGGTCCCCTTCTAAGCTATTCTTGTAATCCTGTGTCTTGGACCTTTGCTAGGTCTCCTTCAGGGATTACTTTTATAACTTTCCAGTTGTAGGAGTCCGACTTCGTTAGATCGGTCTCCTTTAAGTTATTTGTAGTCCTCTTTCTTGGATCTTTGTCAGATCTCTTTCAGGGACTACTTTGATAACTTTTAAGTAGTAGGAGTCCGATTTGGTTTGGTCGGTCTCCTTTAAGTTATTTGTAGTCCTCTTTCTTGGATCTTTGTCAGATCTCTTTCAGGGACTACTTTGATAACTTTTAAGTAGTAGGAGTCCGATTTGGTTAGGTCGGTCTCCTTTAAGTTATTTGTAGTCCTCTTTCTTGGATCTTTGTCAGATCTCTTTCAGGGACTACTTTGATAACTTTTAAGTAGTAGGAGTCCGATTTGGTTAGGTCGGTCTCCTTTAAGTTATTTGTAGTCCTCTTTCTTGGATCTTTGTCAGATCTCTTTCAGGGACTACTTTGATAACTTTTAAGTAGTAGGAGGAGTCCGATTTGGTTAGGTCGGTCTCCTTTAAGTTATTTGTAGTCCTCTTTCTTGGATCTTTGTCAGATCTCTTTTAGGGACTACTTTGATAACTTTTAAGTAGTAGGAGTCCGATTTGGTTAGGTCGGTCTCCTTTAAGTTATTTGTAGTCCTCTTTCTTGGATCTTTGTCAGATCTCTTTCAGGGACTACTTTGATAACTTTTAAGTAGTAGGAGGATTCCGATTTGGTTAGGTCGGTCTCCTTTAAGTTATTTGTGTAATCCTCTTTCTTGGACCTTTGTCAGGTCTCTTTCAGGGATTACTTTTATAACTTTTCATTTTGGGCTGACTTTGTCATGTCGAGCCCTTCTAAGTTAAAGTAATCCTCTTTAATAGGGTTGGCCAGACCTCTTTCCAGGGTTTACTTATAACTTGGGTTGACTTGGTCCGACTTCTCAACGTCAGCCAGTCTTTAAGTTATTATTTTAGCAATCCGTAAGACCTCGTCAGGTTCTTTTTTAGATCACTTTCGATAACTTCTTACATTATTCTGTGTTCATCTTTGCCAATTTGTAGAAAGTGGTTGTCATCTCTAGATCGTCGTTTGGGTGAATCGCGTTTTCACCTTTATCGGACGGTTGTCTTTATCGTGATCGTGCAGTGAAATGGTTTTTCACTTTCTGCCGATCTGTTGCTTTATAATCGGACGATGAATGCTTCAGATTAATGCGTCTTGAAATCTTTGTAGAATATCTAAAATATATTTTATTTAAAGGAAAAGTGCAAATATATACATATGGGATTGTCTGAATCTCAACTTGGTGCCTCATTAAAAAACCTTTTCAGGAAAAAGAGTGCATCCAATGATGAGATCCTTTATCTTTTCTAACTGTAGTACCTTCTGAGGTTGCAGGCGTGCCATGACCTGGGAAGCTCTCGTCCATCGAGTTCGGACAGTCTGTAGTAGCCCTTTCCAAGTACTTCTACAATTCGGTAGGGTCCTTTCCAGTTTGCTGCCAGCTTTCCCTCTCCTGGTCGAGTTGTTCCGATATCATTTCGGATTAGGATGAGATCATTTTCTGTGAAATTTCTCGGCACTACCTTTTGATTATATCTGGAAGCCATTCGGCGTTTTAGAGCTTCTTCCCTGATCCGAGCTCTTTCTTGGATTTCGGGTAACAAGTCGAGCTCTTCTTTCTAAAGTTGGAAGTTTGCTTCCTCATTGTAGTGAACTACTCTGGGCGACCCTTCCTCAATCTCTATTGGAATCATCGCCTCTGTTCCGTATGCTAATCGGAAGGGGGATTCCTTCGTGGTGGAATATGGCGTTGTTCGATATGCCCACAGGACCTGTGGGAGCTCTTCTGCCCAGGCTCCCTTTGCATCTTGTAATCTCCGTTTTAATCCAGCCAATATGACTTTGTTAGCAGCTTCGGCCTGCCCATTGGCTTGTGGATGTTCGACGAAGGTGTACTAGTGCTTTATATTCAAGTCGGCTACTAATTTTCTGAAGCCTGCATCTGTGAATTGGGTGCCATTGTCTGTGGTTATTGAATATGGAACTCCGAACCTTGTGACAATGTTTCGATATAAGAATTTCCGGCTTCTTTGAGCGGTGGCATTGGCTAGGGGCTCTGCCTCGATCCACTTTGTAAAGTAATCTACTCCCACTATGAGAAATTTAACTTGTCCTGATCCCTGTGGGAAGGGGCCGAGAAGATCGAGTCCCCATTTTGCAAACGGCCAAGGCGAAGTCACGCTGATGAGCTCTTCTGGCGAGGCGATGTGAAAGTTGGCATGTTTTTGACATGGTGGACATGTCTTTACAAATTCTGTGGCTTCTTTTTGTAGAGTTGGCCAATAAAATCCCGCCCGGAGTACTTTTTTGGCGAGAGCTCGTGCTCCGAGATGATTGCCACAAATGCCGCCGTGTATTTCTTCTAGCACTTCCCTTGTGTTGGAGGTCGGAACGCATTTTAGTAAAGGTATTGAGATTCCTCTTTTGTACAGAATGTTGTTTATGATGGTGTAGTACTGTGCCTCCCTTTTTAACTTCTTTGCCTCCTTTTCTTCTGCGGGGAGTGTTCCTTCTTTGAGGTAGTTGATTATGGGGGTCATCCATCCTTGGTCCTGACTTGTTATGGCTAGGACTTTTTCCTCTTCCGAGATTGACGGGTTTTGCAATATTTCCTGGATGAGGCTTCTATTGTTTCCCCCTGGTTTGGTGCTGGCTTAGTTTTGAGAGTGCATCAGCTCGGGCATTTTGTTCGTGGGGTATGTGGCAGATCTTATATTCCCCGATTTGTCTGAGTAGTTCCTTGGTTTTATCCAAATATTTTTTAATGGTGGGGTCTTTGGCTTGGTAGCTCCCTGTTATTTGTGATGTGACCACTTGTGAATCGCTGTAAATGTTGAGTTTTTGAGCTCCGACCTCTTTAGCCAGCTTCAAACTAGCTAATAATGCTTCATATTCCGCTTGGTTATTGGAGGCCGGGAACCCGAATTTGAGGGAGAGCTCAACTTGGGTTCCTTGGTTGCTTTCTATTATCACGCCTGCGCCGCTTCCAGTTTTATTTGAGGAACCGTCCACGTAGAGATTCCATTCTGTGGGAGTTTCCAGGGTATCTGTGAATTCTGCGATGAAGTCGGCTAGATACTGTGATTTGATGGCCGTCTGAGCTTCATATTGGAGGTCGAATTCTGACAACTCGACTGGCCATTGCAGAATTCTGCCTGCTAAATCTGTTTTCTGCAATATTCCTTTTATGGGCTGGTTAGTTCTAACCTTAATGGTGTGAGCCTGGAAGTACGGGCGGAGTCGTCGAGATGTTAGGATGAGAGTATAGGCAAATTTTTCTATTTTCTGGTAGTTCAGCTCGGATCCCTGTAGTGCTTTGCTAATGAAGTAGACGGGTTGTTGCCCATTTTTATCTTCTCTGACTAGTGCTGAGGCTATCGCCCGGCTTCCTACTGCGAGATATAATATGAGTGGTTCTCCTTCTCGTGGTCGAGATAGGATAGGTGACCGTCCTAAGAACTCCTTGAAGTCTCGGAAAGCTTGCTCACATTCTGTCGTCCATTCGAACTGTTTTCCCTTTCTTAAAGTAGCATAGAAGGGGAGAGATCTTATCGCAGCTCCTGCTAAGAATCGGGATAGGGCGGTCAATCTCCTGTTGAGTTGTTGTACTTCTTTGACACAGGTTGGGCTCTTCATATTGAGTATAGCTTGACATTTGTCTGGATTTGCTTCAATTCCCCTTTGTGTGAGCATGAAACCCAAGAATTTGCCTGCTTCAACTGCAAAAGTGCATTTTGCGGGGTTGAGTCGCATGTTATGCTTCCTTATACTGTCAAACACTTGAGCCAGGTCGGACAATAATGTATCTTCGCTTTGTGTTTTTATCAACATGTCGTCCACATAGACTTCCATGATTTTTCCGATGTGATCTGAGAAGACTTTATTCATTAGCCTTTGATAAGTAGCTCCCGCATTCTTGAGACCGAAAGGCATCACGATGTAGCAGTAGTTCGCCTTTGGTGTGTTAAGAACGAGGTCTTTTCTTGATCTGGTGGATACATGGGGATTTGGTTGTATCCCGAATAGGCGTCCATAAACAAGAGGTATCTATATCCGGAAGAAGCATCTACCAGAGCGTCAATACTTGGGAGTGGGTATGGATCTTTTTGGCAGGCTTTGTTGAGATCGGTGTAATCGGTACACATGCGCCACTTCCCGTTTGATTTTTTCACCAAGACGACATTGGCTAGCCATAGTGGGTACTTGACTTCTCTTATGAATCCTGCCTCTAGTAACGTTTGTACTTGTTCTTCCACAGCTTGGGATCGTTCTGGTCTGAGTTTTCTTCGCTTCTGCTGCACCGGCCGAGATCCTGGATAGACCGCCAATTTGTGGCACATTAGCTTAGGGTCTATGCCTGGCATGTCTACGGCTTTTCATGCGAAGAGGTCAACATTATCTCGTAAGAATTGTATCAGTAATTCTTTTGAGTCTCCTCTTAGGACCGTGCCGATATTAGTCATTTTGTCCGAGGTGTCTCCAATCTGAACCTTCTCTATCTCACCTTCTGGGTGCGGACGGAGTTCTTCTCGACGCTGAGCTCCGCCAAGCTCAATTGTATAAAACTCTTCTCCTCTGCCTTTGAGGTTTAAGCTCTCGTTATAACAGCGATGTGCCATCTTTTGATCTACTTTTATCGTGGCTATCCCCTCTGTAGTTGAGAATTTCATGCATAGATGCGGAGTTGAGACTATTGCGCCGAGTTGATTGAGTGTTATCCGACCTATGAGAACATTGTAGGCTGAACTTACGTCGACCACAATGTAGTCTATTTTGAGGGTCCTAGATTGGTTCCCTTTTCCAAAAGTAGTGTGTAGCGATACGTATCCCAGCGGTTGTATCGGAGTGTCTCCTAGTCCAAACAGATTGTTCGGGTATGCTCTAAGTTCCTTTTCGTCTAAGCCGAGCTTGTCGAAGGCTATTTTGAATAAGATGTCGGCAGAACTCCCTTGGTCTACTAGTGTGCGATGTAGATTGGCGTTTGCCAGTATAATAGTGATGACCATGGGATCGTCGTGTCCTGAGATGATGCCGGATGCATCCTCTTTAGTAAATGTTATCGCTGGGATGTCGGGTGCTTCCTCCTTTCCCTCAACATGATATACTTCTTTGAGATATCTCTTTCGGGACGATTTGGAGACCCCACCTCCTGCGAATCCGCCGTGGATCATGTGGATGTGTCTTTCTGGTGTCCGAGGTGACCGTTCAGCTCGTCCATCATCTTCGTCTCTCCGTCTTTTTCTTTGGTCATCATCCCGGGTAGCCAGAAATCAATCTAACTTTCCTTCTCTTACCAATTTTTCTATGATATTTTTCAAGTCGAAGCACTCGTTGGTTGAGTGCCCTCGAATTCGATGGTATTCACAATATTCCTTCCGGTTTCCTCCTCCTCTTTTGCCTTTGAGTGGCCGCGCTGGGGGGATTTTTTCTGTATGGCAGACTTTTTTGTACACGTCGACCAGGGATGCTTTGAGAGGAGTGTAGTTGTGGTATTTTTTGATTTTCTCACCCTGTCGATCTTCTTTTCTTTTGGAGTCCTTGTCTTTGTCTCGGTAGGAGGCCCCTGATTTTGAGGTTTCTCCCAGCCGAGCATTCTCTTCCATGTTGATGTATTTTTCTGCTCGCTCCTGTACTTCGTCTAAGGAGGTAGGATACTTTTTTGATATAGATTGGCTGAAAGGTCCCTCTCGCAAGCCATTGATAAGCCCCATGATGGCGGCCTCTATTGGTAAACTTTGTATGTCCATGCATGTTTTGTTGAATCTTTCCATGTAGTTGCGGAGGCTCTCCCGATCTCCTTGCTTGATCCCTAGTAAGCTGGGTGTGTGCTTGGCCTTATCTTTCTGGATGGAGAATCTGGCCAGGAACTTTTTGGCCAGGTCGTCGAAGTTTGAGATGGACTTCGGAGGTAAGTTGTCGAACCATCTGATCGCCATTTTCGTGAGAGTTGTTGGAAAAGCTTTGCAGCGAACGGCATCTGAGGCATCGGTAAGGTACATTCTGCTTCTGAAATTGCTGAGATGATGGTTGGGATCTGTAGTGCCATCATACAAAACCATATCCGGGAGCTTGAAATCTTTTGGGATTTTGGTCTTCATGATTTTCCTGGTGAATGAATCCTATTCTTTGCGTGAATTTTCCTCAGGAGTGGTCCGAGGAGCTTTTTATTTGAGGTCGGCCTCTAATTGCTGTAGTTTTTCTTCTAGTTCTCGATGTCACCGTACCTCTCTTTGTAGATCCTTTCCGATCTCCCGTTGTTGCTGGGTTTCTTTCTCAAGTTGCTTTAAGCGATCTTGAAGTGCTTCCATGGCTCCTGGATTTGGTGAGTTCTTGTCCCCGTTGGATTCCGAAGTATCCTTTAGCGTAGTGTCTGCGTTCTTGTGCGGTGTTCTGTTCTCCAGATCCGAGTCGTGGTCGTTGTCATGGCCGTCCGCCATGGTTTTGGGATGATTTTCAGGTTCCCCGGCAACGGCGCCAATGTTCTGGAGGTTACCTGAAACTGGAGGTTGATCTCGGATGAGATCTTCGGTACTGGTCGGAGATGACGTGTCCGGCTGGCTGGTGGCGGCCGGAGCTCTTGTGTCCGACTTGTTGGACTTGCTGCACTGCTGATCCTTAGCCACCAGAGGGTGGGGGGTACCTACAAGAGACTCCGATGCTTAAGTTAGCACGGGTATTAAGCAGGTTTTATGTAGAATCAGAGTATGAGTTATACCTGGGTGTTCCAGTGTATTTATAGTAGTGTAGGCTGACCTTTTTGATAAGATAAGTTAGTTATCTTTTCTTATCTTATCCTGTTTTGGATGAAGTCAGCTTATCTTCAAGGGAACCGCCTTTATCTCTATAGGCTGGGATTGCCTTTGGATTTGGATCGTGTTCCTCTATTTGGGCCCTTTATTGGGCTTTCCTGTCGATTTGGCCGAGCTCTTTTAGAAGAGGTCGGGTAGTCTGACCTGAAGAGGTCGGTCGCTGTGTCGCCTATCATTCCGGGTTGGATAGCTCGACCCAGGGTATGAACAGGTCTCTTTCAGGGATTACTTTTATAACTTGTTCGTTTGTAGGAGACCGACTTCTTTATGTCGATCTCTTCTAAGTTATTTCGTAATCCTCTTTTTTGGACCTTTGTCAGGTCTCTTTCAGGGATTACTTTTATAACTTGTTTTATTGTAGAGGACCGACTTCTTTATGTCGATCTCTTCTAAGTTATTTCGTAATCCTCTTTCTTGGACCTTTGTTAGGTCTTTTTCAGGGATTACTTTTATAACTTGTTTTGTTGGAAACCGACTTCGTTAGGTCGATCTCTTCTAAGTTATAGCAATTCCTCTTTTATAGGGTTGGCCAGACCTCTTTCCAAGGATTTGATGATAACTTGGGTTGACTTGGTCCGACTTCTCAACGTCGGCCAGTCTTTAAGTTATTATTTAGCAATCCATAAGACCTCGTCAGGTTCTTTTTCGGATCACTTTCGATAACTTCTTGCATTATTCTGTGTTCATATTTGCCGATTTGTAGAAGGTGATTTCTGTCTTTGTTTGGTCGACCTTTAGATGAATCACGTTTTCCTCTTTATTGGTCTTCCATCGTGATCGTGCAGTGAATCTATTTTTTACTTTCTGCCGATCTGTTGCTTTATAATCGGGTGATGAATGCTTCAGATTAATGCGTCTTGAGAATTTGTAGAATATCTAAAATATATTTTATTCAAAATAAAATGCAAATAGATACATGCGGGAGTTTTTCATCCCTTTAAGTCGAATAATTTCTAGATCTCAACTTGGTGCCTCATTGAAAAACCTTTTCAGGAAAAAGAGTGCATCCTATGATGAGATCTTCTAGCTATAGTACCTTCTTAGGTTCCAAGCGTGCCATGATCTGGGGAGCTCTCGTCCCTCGAGTTCGGACAGTCGGTAGTAGCCCTTTCCAAGTACTTCTGTAACTCGGTAGGGTCCTTTCCAGTTTGCTGCCAGCTTTCTTTCTCCAGGTCGAGTTGTTCCAATATCATTTCGGATTAGGATGAGATCATTCTTAGCGAAACTTCTTGGCACTACCCTCTGATTATACCTCGAAGCCATTCGGCGCTTTAGCGCTTCTTCCCTGATCCGAGATCTTTCTTGGATTTCTGGAAGTAGGTCGAGCTCTTCTCTTTGAAGCTGAGAGTTGGCTTGGATCATTGCCTCCACTCCGTACGCTAATCGGAACGGTGATTCGTTTGTGGTGGAATGTGGCGTGGTTCGATATGACCATAGGACCTGTGGAAGTTCTTCAGCCCAAGCTCCCTTCACATCTTGCAATCTCTGTTTCAACCTAGCCAATATGACTTTGTTGGCAGCTTCAGCTTGCCCATTGGCTTGAGGATGTTCGACGGATGTGAACTGGTACTTTATGTTCAAGTCGGCTACTAATTTTCTAAAGCCTGCATCTGTGAATTGAGTGCCATTGTCTATGGTGATGGAGTATGGAACCCCGAACCTTGTGACAATGTTCTTATATAGGAATCTCCGGCTTCTTTGAGCAGTGGCGTTGGCTAGGGGCTCTGCCTCAATCCACTTTGTGAAATAGTCTACTCCGACTATGAGGAATTTGACTTGTCCTGACCCCTGGGGAAAGGGTCCGAGAAGATCGAGTCCCCATTTTGCAAATGGCCAAGGCGAAGTTACGCTAACGAGTTCTTCTGGCGGGGCGATGTGAAAGTTGGCATGTTTCTGGCATGGGGGACATGTCTTTACAAATTCTATAGCTTCCTTTTGTAGAGTTGGCCAGTAAAATCCCGCCCGAAGTACCTTTTTGGTGAGAGCTTGTGCCCCGAGATGATTGCCACAAATACCGCTGTGTACTTCCTCTAAAACTTCCCTTGTGTTAGAGGTCGACACACATTTTAATAATAGTATTGAAATCCCTCTTATGTATAGGGTGTTGTTTATGATGGTGTTGTACTGAGCCTCCCGTTTTAACCTTTTTGCTTCCTTCTCATTTGTGGGGAGTGTTTCTTTTTTTAGGTAATTAATTATCGGGGTCATCCATCCTTGATCCTGACTTGTTATAGCCAGGACTTTTTCTGCTTCCAAGATTGACGGCTTCTGTAGGATTTTCTGGATGAGACTTCTATTGTTGCCCCCTGGTTTGGTGCTGGCTAGCTTTGAGAGTGCATCAGCTCGGACATTTTGTTCACGGGGTATGTGACAAATCTTATATTCCCTGAGTTGTCCGAGCTGTTCTTTGGTTATATCCAAATACTTTTTCATGGTGGGATCTTTGGCTTGGTAACTCCCTGTTATCTGTGAGGTGACTACTTGTGAGTCGCTGAAGATGTTGAGTTTTTGAGCTCAAACCTCCTTAGCCAGCTTCAAACCAGCTAGTAACGCCTCATATTCTGCCTGGATATTTGAGGCCGAGAACCCTAATTTGAGGGAAAGCTCAACTTGGGTTCCTTGGTTGCTTTTTATTATCACACCTGCACCGCTTCCAGTCTTATTTGAAGACCCGTCCATGTAGAGATTCCATTCTGTGGGGGTTTCCCGGGTATCTGTGAATTCTGCAATGAAGTCGGCCAAGTATTGTGATTTAATGGCTGTCCGAGCTTCGTATTGGAGGTCGAACTCGGATAACTCGACTGCCCATTGTAAAATTCTGCCTGCTAGATCTGTTTTCTGCAGTATCCCCTTTATGGGATGGTCGGTTTGAACCTTAATGGTGTGGGCCTGGAAGTATGGGCGAAGTCGTCGAGATGTCAGTATGAGAGTGTAGGCGAATTTTTTTTATTTTTTGGTAGTTCAGCTCGGATCCCTGCAGCACTTTACTGATGAAATATACATGCTGTTACCCTTCGTCGTCCTCTCGAACCAGTGCTGAGGCTACTGCCTGACTTCCTACTACAAGATATAATACGAGTGGTTCTTCCTCTCGAGGTCGAGTTAGGATAGGCGGTTGTCCTAGGAAATTTTTGAAATCCTGGAAGGCTTGCTCGCATTCTGTTGTCCATTCGAACTTCTTTCCTTTCCTTAAAGTGGCATAGAAGGGGAGAGATCTTATTGCTGATCCTGCTAAGAATCTGGATAAAGCTGCCAATCTCCCATTGAGTTGTTGTACCTCTCTGACACAAGTCGAGCTCTTCATGTTGAGTATGGCCTGGCATTTGTCTAGATTTGCTTCAATTTCTCTTTGTGTGAGCATGAAACCTAAGAATTTGCCCGCTTCTACTGTAAAGGTGCACTTTGTGGGATTGAGTCGTATGTCATGCTTCCTTATAGTGTCGAATACTTGGGCCAGGTCGGACAATAATGTTTCTTCGCTTTGTGTCTTTATTAACATGTCGTCCACGTATACTTCCATGATTTTTCCGATATGATCTGAAAAGACTTTATTCATTAGCCTTTGATAAGTAGCTCCCGCATTCTTGAGGCCGAAAGGCATCACAATGTAGCAGTAATTTGCTTTTAGCGTTAAAAACGAGGTCTTTTCTTGATCTGGTGGATACATGGGAATTTGGTTGTATCCGGAATATGCATCCATAAACGAGAGGTATCTATATCCGGAGGAAGCATCTACCATGGCGTCGATACTTGGGAGTGGGTAAGGATCTTTTGGGTAGGCTTTGTTGAGGTCGGTGTAGTCGGTGCACATTCGCCACTTCCTATTTGATTTTTTCACCAAGACGACGTTAGCTAGCCATAGTGGGTACTTGACTTCTCTTATGAATCCTGCCTCCAGTAGTGCTTGTACCTGTTCTTCCACAGCTTGGGATCATTCTGGTCTGAGTTTTCTTCGTCTCTGCTGTACCGGCCGAGATCCTGGATAGACCACCAACTTGTGGCACATTAGCTTGGGGTCTATGCCTGGCATGTCTGCAGCTTTCCATGCGAAAAGATCGACATTATCTCGCAAGAACTGTACTAGTGATTCCTTTGCCTCTCCTTTCAGGATCGAGCCAATGTTAGTCGTTTTGTCCGGGTGTCTCCGATCTGAACTTTCTCTATTTCACCTTCGGGCTGTGGGCGGAGTTCTTCTCGTCTCTGAATTCCACCAAGCTCAATTGTTTGGAACTCTTCTCCTCTGCCTCTGAGGTTTAGACTTTCATTATAACAGCGGCGTGCCATCTTTTGATCTGCTTTTATTGTAGCTATCCCTTCTGGAGTTGGAAATTTCATGCATAGATGTGGAGTTGAGACTATTGCACCGAGTTGGTTTAGTATTGTCCGACCTATTAAGGCATTGTAGGCTGAACTCACGTCGACGACGATGTAGTCTATCTTGAGCGTTCTGGACTGATTCCCTTTTCCGAAGGTTGTGTGTAGTGACACATATCCCAGTGGTTGTACTGGGGTATCTCCCAGTCTGAGCAAACTGTTCGGGTATGCTCTAAGCTCTTTTTCTTCTAGGCCGAGTTTGTCGAAAGCAATTTTGAATAAGATGTCGGCAGAACTCCCTTGGTCTATTAATGTGCGGTGGAGATTGGCGTTTGCCAGTATAATGGTGATGACCATGGGATCGTCGTGTCCTGAGATGATACCGGATGCGTCTTCTTTGGTGAACGTGATTGCAGGGATGTCGGGTGCTTCCTCCTTCCCTTCGACATGATATACTTCTTTGAGGTATCTTTTGCGGGATGATTTGGAGATTCCACCTCCTGTAAATCCTCCGTGTATCATATGGACATGTCTTTCTGGAGTGCGAGGTGATCGCTCAGCTCGTCCGACATCTTCATCTCTTCGTCTTTTTCTTTGTTCATCATCTCGGGTGGCTAGATACCGATTTAGTTTTCCTTCCCTTACTAACTTTTCTATGATGTTTTTTAAGTCGAAGCACTCGTTGGTGGAATGTCCTCGGACCCGATGATATTCACAATACTCGTTCCGATTTCCTCCTCCCTTTTTGCCTTTGAGTGGTCGAGCTGGGGGTATCTTTTCTGTGTTACAGACTTCTTTGTAGATATCCACAAGGGACACCCGAAGAGGGGTGTAATTATGATATTTTTTTTATTTTTTATCCCATTCGATCTTTCTTCTTCTTGGATTCTTTATCTTTATCTCGATAGGTGAAACCAGATTTCGAGGCTTCTCCAAGTCGAGAATTTTCTTCCATGTTGATGTACTTCTCTGCCCGCTCTTGTACCTCATCTAGGGATGTGGGATATTTCTTTGATATAGATTGGCTGAAGGGTCCTTCTCGTAGGCCGTTGATGAGGTCCATGACGGCAGCCTCTATTGGTAAGCTTTATATGTCTAGGCACGTTTTGTTGAATCTTTCCATGTAGTTGCGGAGACTTTCCCGCTCTTTTTGCTTGATACCTAGTAGACTGGGGGCGTGCTTAGCCTTGTCTTTTTGGATGGAGAATCTGGCCAGGAATTTTTCGGCCAGGTCGTCAAAATTGGAGATGGACTTTGGAGGTAGGTTGTCGAACTATCTAATTGCTGTCTTCGTGAGAGTCGTTGGAAAAGCTTTACAGCGAACGGCGTCTGGGGCGTCGATGAGGTACATTCTGCTTCTGAAGTTGCTGAGGTGATAGTTGGGATCTGTAGTGCCATCATACAAAGTCATATCCGGAAGTTTGAAGTCCTTAGGGATTTTAGTCTTCATGACTTCCCTAGTGAATAGATCCAGATCTTTGCGAGAGTTGTCTTCAGGGGTGGTCCGGGTAGTCTTTGCTTTGAGATCGGCTTCAAGTTGTAGAAGTTTATCTTCTAATTCTAGGCGTCGCCTTACCTCTCTCTGTAGATCCTTGCCGACTTCTTGCTGGTACTGGCTTTCTTTTTCGAGTTGCTTTAGGCGATCTTGAAGGGCTTCTATTACTCCCGGATGTGATGAGTTTTTGTCTCTGTTAGATCCCGGAGTGTCCTTTGGTGTGGCACCCGTGTTTTTGTGCGGCGTTCTGTCCTCTAAATTTGAGTTCTAGTCGTTATCCTGTTCGTCCGCCATGGTGATGGGATGACTTCCAGGTTCCCCGGCAATGGCGCCAATGTTCCGAGGGTTACCTGAAACTGTAGGTCGATCTCGGATGAGATCTTCTGTACTGGTCAGAGATGACGTGTCCAGCTGGCTGGTGGCGGCCGGAGCTGTTGTGTCCGACTTGTTGGACTGGCTGCACTTCTGATCCTTGGTCACCGGAGGGTGGGGGTACCTGCAAGAGACTCCGATGCTTAAGTTAGCATGGGTATTAAACAGGTTTTTAGTAGAATCAGAGTATGAGTTATACCTGGGTGCTCCAGTGTATTTATAATGGTGAGAAGTGACCTTCTTGGATAAGATAAGTTAGTTATCTTATCTTTGGGTGAGGTCAGCTTATCTTCAACGGAACCGCCCTTCTCTCCGTAGGCTTGAGCCGCCTTTTGATTTGGGCTGTGTTCTTTGAGTTGGGCCCTTTTTGGGCTTTCCTGTCGATTTGGCCGACCTCTTTTGGAGAGAGGTCGGATAGTCTGACCTGAAGAGGTCGGTCGCTTTATCTCCAATCATCCCAAGTCGGATAGCTCGACTCAGGGTATGAACAGACACCTTATAGTAACCTTTCCCTAGTCCTTCTACTATCCGGTATGGACCTTTCCAGTTAGCGGCCAGCTTCCCCTCTCCTGACTTCTGTGTCCCGATGTCATTTCGGATGAGGATGAAATCTTTAGCGGCGAAGCTTCTCTGGATTACCTTTTTGTTGTACCTTAGAGCTATTCGATGCTTCAATGCTTCCTTCCTAATCTGAGATCTTTCTCGGACTTTTGGAAGCAGGTCAAGCTCCTTCCTTTGTGCCTGGGGTTTATTTCCTCGTTGTAGAAGATTACCCTAGGGGATCCTTCTTCTACTTTGATAGGAATCATTGCCTCCATTCCGTAGGCTAGTCGAAAAGGCGATTTACCTGTGGTGGAATGAGGGTTGTCCGATATGCCCATAGGACTTGGGAGAGCTCTTCAGCCCAAGCTCACTTTGCGTCTTGTAGCCGGCATTTTAGCCCGGACAATATGATCTTATTTGCCGCCTCGGCCTATCCGTTGGCCTATGGGTGTTCCACGGAGGTGAACTAGTGCCTGATTTCCAAGTTGGCCACTAGGTTTTTGAAACCCGTATCGGTGAACTGAGTTCCATTGTCCGTGGTGATGGAGTAGGGGACCCTAAACCTTGTGACAATGTTTCTGTACAGGGACTTCCGACTTTGCTGAGTAGTGATGGTGGCTAAGGGTTCTGCCTCAATCCACTATGTGAAATAGTCTACTCTCACTATAAGGAATTTGACTTGGCCTGATCCTTAGGGGAATGGCTCGAGGAGGTCAAGTCCCCAGTTCGCAAATGGCCAAGGTGAGGTGACGCTGATGAGCTCTTCAGGTGGGGCTATGTGGAAATTGGCATGCTTTTGGCATGGAGGGCATGTTTTTACGAACTCGGCCGCTTCCTTTTGCAAGGTCGGCTAGTAGAAGCCAGCTCGGATCACTTTTTTGGATAGTGCCCGAGCTCCCAAGTGATTACCACACATGCCACTATGAACATCCTCCAGGACTTCTTTTTTGTCAGAGGTCGGGATGCATTTTAGGAGGGGTATCGAGATCCCTCTTCTATTTAGGATGTCGTGAACTAGAATGTAGTGTTGTGCCTCCTTTATGAGCCTTTTAGTGTTTTTCCTTTCCGTGGGAGGGTTTTGAACTTGAGGTAGTTGATTATAGGAAAAATCCACCCTTGGTCTCGGTCCGATATATTTAACATCTTCTCTTCTTTTGAGATTGATGGGCATTGTAAGGTTTCTTGGATGAGGCTTCTGTTATTGCCCCCTAGCTTGGTGCTGACTAGCTTTGAGAGGGCGTCAGCTTGGGCATTTTGTTCTCGGGGTATGTGTCGGACCTCATATTCACTGAAGCTCTCGAGCTGCTCCTTGGTTATGTCCAGATATTTCTTCATGGTGGGGTCTTTTGCTTGGTAGCTTCCATCTATTTGTGAGGTAACTACCTGCGAGTCACTAAAGATGGTAAGTCTTTGTGCCCCGACCTCTTTAGCCAGCTTTAAGCAAGCCAGCAGGGCTTTGTATTCTGCTTGGTTGTTTGAAGTGGAGAACTCAAACTTTAGGGATAGTTCTATTTGAGTTCCTTGATCACTTTCCAGGATGATGCCTGCCCCGCTCCCGGCTTTGTTTGATGAGCCGTCGACATATAGGCTCCATGAGAGGGGTGCTCCCGGGGTGTCGGTGTATTTGACGACGAAGTCGGCCAGGTACTGGGATTTTATGGCAGTCCGGGCCTCACACTTAAGGTCGAATTCGGACAACTCAACTGCCCAATGCAGGATTTTGCCCGCCAGGTCTGTCTTCTGTGGGATGTGCTTCATGGGTTGATTAGTGCAGACCTTGATGACGTGGGCTTGAAAGTAGGGTCAAAATCTTTGGGATGTGAGTATGAGGGTGTAGGCAAACTTTTCTATCTTTTGGTAGTTCAGTTTGGCCCCTTGCAAGACTTTGCTGATGAAGTAGATAGGCTGCTGTCCCTCTTCGTCTTCTCGAATAAGGGCTGAGGCTATTGCCCGACTTTTGACTGCTAAGTATAGCACTAGTTCTTCTCCTTGCATGGGTCAGGTTAAGATGCGTGGTTGCCCCAGGAATGATTTGAAATCTTGGAAGGCCTTCTCGCATTCTGGGGTCCATTCGAACTTTTTCCCTTTTCTTAGTATCGAGTAGAAGGGGAGGGACCTTAGGGTTGATCCGGCTAGAAATCTAGACAAGGCCGCCAGCCTACCGTTTAGCTGTTGTACCTCTTTTACACAAGTTGGGCTTTTTATGTTGAGTATGGCTCAACATTTGTCTGGATTCGCTTTGATGCCCCTTTGGGTTAGCATAAACCCTAAGAATTTACCGGCTTCTACCGCGAAGGTGCACTTTGTGGGGTTTAGCCTCATCTCGTGCTTTCTTATGGTGTCGAATACCTCGGCTAGGTCGGATAGCAATGTTTTCTCCCTTTGAGTTTTGACCAACATGTCGTCCACGTAAACTTCTATTAGCTGTCCTATATGGTCGACGAATACCTTATTCATAAACCTCTAATATCTGGCTCCTGCGTTCTTCAGCCCGAATGGCATTACTACGTAGCAGTAGTTCACCTTCGGGGTTAGGAACGAGGTTTTTTCTTGATCGGGTTTGTGCATTGGTATCTGATTGTATCCCGAGTAGGCGTCTGTTCATACCCTGGGCCGAGCTGTCTGACCTGGGATGTTTTACGACAAGTCGACCGACCTCTTCAGGTCAGACTATCCGACCTCTTAGACGGTTGGCCCATGTCCGACCTCTTGGAAAGTTGGCCCATTACCGACCTCTTCACAAAGAGCTCGGCCAAATCGCCATAAGAGGCCTAAGCAGGCCCAAACGAAGGGACACAGCCCAATCTAAAGGCAGCCAAAGCCTAGAAAGATAAAGGCGATTCCCCAGAAGATAAGATGACCTCACTTAAAGATAAGATAAGATAAGATAACTATCTTATCTCCAGAAAGGTCACTCCACACTACTATAAATACACTGGAGTACCCAGGTATAACTCATACTTTGATTCTACTAAAAACCTGCTTAATACCCTTGCTAACTTAAGCATCGGAGTCCCTTGCAGGTACCACCACCCTCTGGTGACAAAGGATCAGCAGCGTTGCCAGCCCTACAAGTCGGACGCGGCAGTTCCGGCCACCACCTACACGTCGGACATGTCATCTCCGACCAGCACAAAAGATCTCGTCCGAGATCGACCTATAGTTTCAGGTAACCCTCGGAACATTGGCGCCGTTGCCGGGGAACCTGGAAGTCATCCCATCATCATGGCGGACAACCTTGACAACGACCACAACTCTGGTTTGGTGGACAGAATGCCAAACAAAGACACGGACGCCACCTCCAAAGACACACCTCAAAACGGGGGAGATAAGCAACCACAGAAATTTTGGAAGCTATCCGTAAGCAACAGAATCGCCTTAAACAGTTGGAACAAGAAGCTGAACATCAACGGGAAGCTGAAAGAAACCTCCAGAGAGAAACTAGGCGACGCCGAGAGTTAGAGGATAAACTTCTAAAACTCGAAGCCGATCTAAAAACCAAGATTACACAATCCATTCATGAAGATAGCCCCCACAAAAATCAAGACCCATTCACCAAAGAGATCATGAAAGCTAAAGTCCCAAAGGACTTCAAAGCTCCTGACATGACCCCGTACGACGGCACATCGGATCTGAGCCATCACCTCAGCAATTTCAGAAGCAAAATGTATCTCATTGACGCCTCGGACACCATTCGATGCAAAGCCTTCCCGACTACCTTAACGAAGACAGCAATAAAGTGGTTTGAAAGTTTGCCTCCAAGATCCATTACAAGTTTTGACGACCTTGCTAAAAAGTTCCTCGCCAAGTTCTCCATCCAGAAGGATAAAGCCAAACACGCTCCAAGCTTGCTGGGAATTAAACAAGGAGATCGGGAAAGCCTTCACAGCTATATGGAAAGATTCAACAAAGCATACCTTGACATACAAAGTCTTCTAACAGAAGCCGCCATCATGGGACTCATCAATGATCTAAGAGAAGGACCTTTCAGCCACTTAATATCCAAGAAGTACCCAACATCTCTAAACGAGGTTTAAGAAAGGGCAAAAAAATATATAAATATGGAAGAAAACTCCCGATTGGGAGACAGCTCACAAACCGAATTCTCCTAAACCACCACAGGACAAGGATGAAGAAACCAGGAAGAAAGAAGACAAACCCACTGAGAAACCTATCTCTTGTGGATGTTTACCGAGAAATACACAACACTGAGAAGATGTCACCACCTCGCCCAATCAAAAGCAAAAAGGAGGAAGAGGTCGGACGAGTTGAAGGTCCACCTCACACCAAAGAGGTCGGACGAGTTGAAGGTCTACCTCACACCGAAGAGGTCGGGTGAGTTGAAGATCCACCTCACACCAAAGAGGTCGGACGAGTTGAAGGTCCACCTCACACCGAAGAGGTCGGGCGAGTTGAAGGTCCACCTGGCACCAAAGAGGTCGGACAAGTTGAAGGTCCACCTCACACCAAAGAGGTCGGACAAGTTGAAGGTCCACCTCACACCAAAGAGGTCAGATGAGTTAAAAATCCACCTCACACCGAAGAGGTCGGACGAGTTGAAAAGGACAACAGAGTGCGAACAAGCCTTCCGAGATTTCAAAATTCTTGGGGCAACCACCCATTCTTACCAGACCACGGGAAAGTGAAGAACTCATATTATACCTCGCAGTGGGAAGTCGGGCAATAGCCTCAACACTAGTCAGAGAAGACGAAAGTGGGCAACAACCCGTCTACTTCATCAGCAAAGCTCTACAAAGGGCCGAACTAAACTATCAAAAGATAGAAAATGTTCGCCTACACCCTCATACTCACCTCTCGACGACTCCACCTATACTTTCAAGCTCACACTATCAGAGTTCGGACCAACCAGTCCACAAAAGGCATCCTACAGAAAACAGACTTAGCTGAAAGAATCCTACAGTGGGCAGTCGAGTTATCCGAATTCGATCTTCGATATGAAAGCTCGGACAGCCATTAAATCACAGTATCTGGCCGACTTCATTACAGAGTACACTGACACCCCGGGAACCCCTACAAAATGGAATCTCTACGTGGATGACTCTTCAAACAAAATCGGGAGTGGTGCAGGTGTAATTATAGAAAGCGATAAGGGAAGCCAAATCAAGCTAATAGCTTACCGTGTCCAGTGATTCACAAGTAGTCACCTCACAAATAGAATGGAGCTACCAATCAAAGGATCCCACCATGAAAAAATACCTCGGACAATTCGGGGGACCCTGGACAAAATCAGAGAACAGCTCGGACAATTCAGGGGACCCTGGACAAAAACAGAAAATAGCTCGGACATTTCGGAAATTATGAAGTCCGACACATACCTCAAGAGCAGAATGCCCGAGCTTATGCATTTTCAAAACTAACCAGCACCAACAGCTTGGATAATTCGAGGGATATGAAGTCTGACATATGCTTCGGGAACAAAATGCCCGAGCTGGTGCATTTTCAAAACTAGCCAACACCAAACCTGGGGGCAATAACAGAAGCCTCATCCAGACTACATTACAAGACCACAACAGGTCGGTCTCAAAGGAAGTAAAAGGAATAGTGATGTTCATTTGGCTAAAGAAATAGTCATACGTATAGAAGAAGGGTTGTTCTCCTTGAACCAAAAGAAGGAAAAATAACCCTCTCATCAGGGTCAGGTGATATCAACTCATAATTCTTCTCCTAATCCCTATTACTACAAATTCTATGGTGCCTCCTAAGCCACACACAATACTCAAGGTCAACTACAGTAACACGCATTAAAACTGTGGAATCCATCCAATCAGACATGCCGTCTGCGATCTTAGTAGACATCTCAAAGACATAGGTCAACTATGGGGTTACTACCAAACAACTCGGGCAAATAAGGAAACAACTCGGACAATAACAGCAAAACATCAGGTGTCAGATACAACAGTAAAAGGGAAACCCCAGGACTCACATGAAAGTCCAGGGGCACCCTTTGGAGGCAACAACAGAGCAAAAACCCAAATACAAAAACAAAGCTTTACATCAAAAGGGAAGAGCTCCCAAGCTCGAAGGGAAGAGCTCGACCTACCTCCAGAAGTTCGAGAAAGAGCTCGGATTAGAAAGGAAGCACTAAAGTGTCGAATAGACCTAAGATCGGTTAGGAGAAGGAAAGCTAGCAGCCAACTGGAAAGGACCATACCAAGTTGTTCAGAGATACTGGGGAAAGATCACCAAAAAATGTCCGACCTCGAGGGGCGAGAGCTACCAAGGTCATGGCATGCCTGCAACCTAAGAAGGGCGCCAGGCCGAGATCAAAAAGATTGCCCGACCTAGAAGGGTAAGCACTAACGTACACACACTCTTATTCATATCTTACTTTTATTATTTAAATAAAGTTTGCAGATTCCCAAAAAACGTTTCCTACCAAGACACATTAATCTGAGCACAAAATTTCACTGCCTGATCACAACAAGGTCGGCAAGGTGAAAACCAAATTCACCGCCCGATCACGATAAAAGTTGGCAAAGATGAAACCAGAATTCATCGCCCAATTTTGACAAGGTCGGCAAAAAAAGTGAAAGCAGAATTCATCACCCGATTATAAAGCTACAGATCGGCAGAAAGTGAAAATCAAATTCACTGCACGATCACGATAAAGACCAACAAAGATGAAAACCAAATTCATTAAAAGGTCGACCAAACGGGGATCAAATCCAATTTCTACAAAATCAGCAAAGATGAAAACAGAATAATGCAAGAAGTTATCGAAAGTGATCCATAAAAAGGACCTGACGAGGTCTTAATAAAAATGAATTGCTAATAATAACTTAAAGACAGGCCAACGTAAAGAAGTCGAACCAGTCAATAACCCAAGTTATAAAAAGTAAATCCCTGGAAAGAGGTCTGGCCAGCCCTAATAAAGAGGATTACTAGAAATAACTTAGAAGGGCCCGACATGAAAAAGTCGGCCCAAAACCAAAAAGTTATAAAAAGTAATCCCTAAAAGAGACCTGACAGAGGTCCAAAAAAGAGGATTACTAGAAATAACTTAGAAGGGCCCGACATGAAAAAGTCGGCCCAAAACCAAAACGTTATAAAAAGTAATCCCTGAAAGAGACCTGACAAAGATCCAAGAAAGAGGATTACTAAAAATAACTTAGAAGGGATTGACTTAAAGAAGTCGTCCCATAAACAAAAAAGTTATAAAAAGTAATCCTTGAAAGAGACCTGACAAAGGTCCAAAAAAGAGGATTACTAAAAATAACTCAGAAGGGACCGACATGATAAAGTCGGCCCAACAAAATCAAAAAGTTATAAAAAATAATCCATAAGAAGAGACCTGACAAAGGTCCAAATAAAAGGGATTACTAGAAATAACTTAGAAGCGACCGACATGAAGAAGTCGGCCCAAGACGATTAAAGCAACAGAGTTATAAAAAGTAAATCCATAAAAAAGAGAGAGATCCGGCTAAGCCTGATTAAAAATGGATTACAAAAAATAACTCAGAAATTATCGACAAGCTGGTGCACGAATTGTAAATCACACTTTTCACAACTCGTACCACTAACCAGCAAGTGCAATGGGTCGTCCAAGTAATACCTTACGTGAGTAAGGGTCGAATCCCACGGAGATTGTTAGCTTGAAGCAATCTATGGTTATCTTGTAATTCTTAGTCAGGATATCAATTATAATTATCAGTTTGGATTGCGAAAAATAAAAGAGCATGAATTAAATACTTGTTATGCAGTAATGGAGAATATGATGGAGTTTTGGAGATGTTTTATCTTCTGAATCTCTGCTTTCCCCCTGTCTTCTTCTTCACGCACGCAGGGTTCCTCCTATGGCAAGCTGTGTGTTGGTGGATCACCATTGTCAATGGCTACCATCCGTCTTCTTAGTGAAAATGGTCCAGGTGCGCTGTCACCGCACGGCTAATCATCTGTCGGTTCTCACTCATGCTGGAATAGGATCCATTGATCCTTTAGCTTCTGTCACTACGCCCAACCCTTTTGAGTTTGAAGCTCGTCACAGTCATTCAATCCCTGAATCCTACTCGGAATACCACAGACAAGGTTTAGACTTTCCGGATTCTCAAGAATGCTGCCAATGGATTCTAGCTTATACCACGAAGATTCTGCTTAAGGAATCCAAGAGATACTCATTCAATCGAAGGTAGAATGGAGGTGGTTGTCAGGCACACGTTCATAGGTTGAGAATGGTGATGAGTGTCACGGATCATCACATCCATCATATTGAAGTGCGAATGAACATCTTAGATAGAAACAAGCATGTTTGAATAGAAAACAGAAATAATTGCATTAATTCATCGGGACACAGCAGAGCTCCTCACCCCTAACAATGGAGTTTAGAGACTCATGCCGTCAAAGAGTACAAAGTTCAGATCTAAAATGTCATGAAGTACAAAATAAATCTCTAAAAGTTGTTTAAATACTAAAGTAGTAACCTAGGTTTACAGAAAATGAATAAGCTATGATAGATAGTGCAGAAATCCACTTCTGGGGCTCACTTGGTGTGTGCTGGGGCTGAGACTTGAGCTTTACACGTGCCTAGGCTGTTTCTGGAGTTAAACGCCAGGTTGTAACCTGTTTTGGGCATTTAACTCCAACTTGTAACCTGTTTCTGGCGTTTAACGCCAGAATGCAACATGGAACTGGCGTTCGTCATTTATCCTTGAGAAAAGTATGGACTATTATATATTGCTGGAAAGCCCTTGATGTCTACTTTCTAACGCAATTGAGAGCGTGCCATTTAAACCCCTGTAGCTCCAGAAAATCCATTTTGAGTGCAGGGAGGTCAGAATCCAACAGCATCTGCAGTCCTTTTTCAGCCTGAATCAGATTTTTGCTCAGCTCCCTCAATTTCAGCCAGAAAATACCTGAAATCACAGAAAAATACACAAACTCATAGTAAAGTCCAGAAATATGAATTTTGCCTAGAAACTAATAAAAATATACTAAAAACTAACTAAAACATACTAAAAACTACATGAAATTACCCTCAAAAAGCATATAAAATATTCGCTCATCACAACACCAAACTTAAACTGTTGCTTGTCCCCAAGCAACTAGACAAATAAAATAGGATGAAAAGAAATCAAGAAGCAATAATATCTCAGAGTTTTAAGTGAAGCTCAGATTCTAATAAAATAAGCGGGACTAGTAGCTTTTTGCTTCCGAACAGTTTTGGCATTTCACTTTATCCTTTGAAATTCAGAATGATTAGCATCCATAGGAACTCAGAATTCAGATAGTATTATTGATTCTCCTAGCTTAGTATGTTGATTCTTGAACACAGCTATTTTATGAGTCTTGGCCGTGGCTCTAAGCACTTTGTTTTCCAGTATTACCACCGGATACATAAATGCCACAGACACATAACTGGGTGAACCTTTTTAGATTGTGACTTAGCTTTGCTAAAGTCCCCAATTAGAGGTGTCCAGAGTTCTTAAGCACACTTTGTTTTTGCTTTGGACCTCGACTTTAACCGCTCAGTCTCAAGTTTTCACTTGACACCTTCACGCCACAAGCACATGGTTAGGGACAGCTTAGTTTAGCCGCTTAGGCCAGGATTTTATTCCTTTTAGACCCTCCTATCCATTAATGCTCAAAGCCTTGGATCCTTTTTACCCTTGCCTTTTGGTTTTAAGGGCTACTGGCTTTTTCTACTACTCCTTCTTCTTTTTCTTTTTCTTTTTTTTTTGCTGCTTTTTCTTGCTTCAAGAATCAATTTCATGATTTTTCATATCATCAATAAGATTTCTCTTGTTCATCATTCTTTCAGGAGCCAACAATTTTAACATTCATAAAATTCAATATCAAAAATATGCACTGTTCAGGCATTCATTCAGAAGACAAAAAGCATTGCCACCACATATAGATAATTAGAATTTTCCCTATTAAGAACTCGAAAAAAAATATTGCCTCCTTATTCTAAAAATCTGCTATTTTATTATGTTTGATAATGATGAGAAAAATAAATTATAGCTTAATTGGAGATAAAATCAAAATAGAGATACTAATTACTACTACTCATATATAACTTCTAAGGTAAATTTCTAATAAGAACAATTATCACAGAGTTGAGGCTAAGATTAGAACTCAACAACCTTGAATTTGGGAGGTGGATGCCTCTTTAGTTTGTGGAGTGCTTGGCCCTTCAAGAGATAGCTTCTGGCGCTTCAATTCCTTCAGTTCACGCCCTTGCTCTTCTTGTTCTCTAAGCAGTTTGCAGAGCATGCTGTTTTGATTTTGCTATTCTTCCTTCAGTTGATCCACAGCTTCTTGCAACTTGGTGACAGATGCTTCTAGGCGCTCCCAGTATTCAATTTGAGGGATTTCCGGGAGGAACTCCTGTGCTCTCCTCTTGATGGATTCGTCCTGCACTTGTTGTCCTTCCATAGACTTTTTGGTGATTGGTAGCTCAACTGGGATGTACTCATCTACTCCCATTTTTATCCCAGCATCTTTACATAACAGAGAGACCAAGCTTGGATAAGCCGATCTGGCATCTTTGGAGTTCTTGTTTGTAATTTTGTAAAGCTCACAAGCAATCAGCTGATGAACTTCCACTTCTTTTTCCAGCATAATGCAATGAATCATTACTGCTCTTTTGATGGTGACTTCAGAGCAGTTGCTAGTGGGCAGTATAGAGCGCCCAATGAAGTCCAGCCAGCCTCTGGCGACTGGTTTGAGATCTCATCTTTTGAGTTGGTTCGGGGCACCCTTTGTGTTGGTTGTCCATTTAGCTCCAGGGAGACATATGTCCTCTAGGATTTTGTCCAAGTTCAGGTTTGATCTCATCATTCTCCTATTTAAGGAGTCTGGGTCATCTTGCAGTTGAGGCAGCTTGAAGATCTCCCTTATTTTATTAGGGTGGGTGTGAACAATCTTCCCTCTGACCAGAGTTCTATAGTCATAGAATGCGGTTCCCGCTATTCTCTGCCTGTCCGTCTGCCACAGATCTACGTAGAATTTCTGAACCATGTTTCTTCCCACCTTTGTTTTAGGATTAGCTAGGACTTTCCAACTCCTGTTTCGAATTTGCTCTTGGATCTCCGGATATTCGTCTTCTTTCAGATTGAATTCAACTTCTGGGATCACTGACCTTAGACCCATTATTTTGTAGTAATGGTCTGAATGTTCTTTAGTTAAGAACTTCCCTTGATTCCAAAGTGGTTTTAGAATATTCTCTTTCTTGTCTCTTGAGTTGGTTTGTTTTCCCTTAGGAGCCATGATCTTAGTGGGTATTGGCTTAATGATCACGGATAAACACACCAAACTTAGAAGTTTGCTTGTCCTCAAGCAAAAGAAAAGAAAGGAGAGGGATATGAGGAGAGCCAAGTCCGAATTGTGGAGGTGGGGGGAGGCCAAACTAGGATTTAAAGGGAAGGGGGGTGGGTTTTGGAAAATTTTGAAGAAGATATGATAAAAGATATGATTTGTAAAAGATAAGTATGATAGGAAAAAGATGCACTTTAAAATTTAAAAGATATGAATAATATGGAAGATATTTGAAAAAGATGACTTTGTTTTGAAAAAGATGTTGTGAAGATTTGGAAAAGATATTGATGAGTTGAAAAGATTGTAGAAGGAAAAGAGATAGATTTGTTTTGAAAAGGATTTAAAAATAATTTGAAGAGGATTAAAAAAAAGGGTTTATGAATTAAGATATATTTGATATCTTTTGAAAAAGGATTTGAAAAATTAGGATTTGTAACATGTTTGTGCAAAAAATCATGAATTAAAACATAAAAAATGGAAAAAATTTGAATTGAAAACGAAATTGCCTACTCCCCACAATCTTGGCGTTAAACGCCCAACTGCTGCATGTTTTGGGCGTTTAACGCCCACTTGGTGCTTGGTCTGGGCGTTTAACGCCCAGCTGTTGCTTCCAGCTGGCGTTAAACGCCAGAAACTCCTTTGTTACTGGGCGTTTTTCTGAACGCCCAGATGGCTATCTCTACTGGCGTTAAATGCCCAGTAGATGCTCCTTTTGGGGTGCCTCTTACTGGCGTTTTCTTGCCAATGAGATCCGTTTTCCTGTTTTGTGCTCTGAATCCTTCTGTAGCCCTGTGAACTTATGCAATTGATTCTTTACCTTGTTAATATTGAACTTATATGCTTTAAAAATAAATAAAATGAAGAATAGAATAAAATAAAATAACAGAAAGAGTTTTGCTAATGGCTGGGTTGCCTCCCAGCAAGCGCTTCTTTATTGTCTTTAGCTGGACCTTGCTGAGATTTTTAATCTAGCCTCAACCTTGAGCATTCTTGCTCAACATTTCCTTCAAGATAATGTTTGATTCTCTGTCCATTAACAATGAAATTCTTATTAGAATCAATGTCTTGAAGCTCCACATAGCCATATGGTGACACACTTGTAATCACATATGGTCCCCTCCACCGAGATTTCAGTTTCCCAGGGAATAGCCTGAGCCTAGAGTTAAACAGCAGAACCTTCTGTCCTAGTTCAAAGACTCTAGATGACAGCCTTCTGTCATGCCATCTTTTTGCTTTCTCCTTGTAAAGTTTGGCATTTTCGAAAGCAGTGAGTCTGAATTCCTCTAGCTCATTCAGCTGGAGCAATCTTTTTTCTCCAGCTAATTTAGCATCAAAGTTTAGGAATCTGGTTGCCCAGTAGGCTTTGTATTCCAATCCCACGGGCAGATGACAGGCCTTACCATACACAAGCTGGTATGGATAGGAATCTTGAATGATGTTCTGTAGGCCCACAGAGCATCATCCAAGCTTCTTGCCCAATCCTTTCTATGGGTACTTACAGTCCGTTCCAGGATTCTTTTCAGTTCTCTGTTAGAGACTTCAGCTTGCCCATTTGTCTGTGGATGATATGGAGTTGCCACTTTGTGGCTAATTCCATACCGGACCATGGCAGAGTAAAGCTGTTTGTTACAGAAGTGAGTACCCCCATCACTGATTAGTACTCTAGGGACACCAAACCTGCTGAAGATATGTTTCTGGAGGAACTTCGGCACTGTCTTAGTATCATTAGTGGGTGTGGCAATGGCCTCTACCCATTTAGATACATAGTCGACTACAACCAGAATATAAGTGTTTGAGTATGATGGTGGGAAAGGCCCCATGAAGTCAATGCCCCATACATCAAACAACTCAATCTCCAAGATCCCTTGTTGAGACATGGCGTAACCATGAGGCAGATTACCAGCTCACTGGCAACTGTCACAGTTACGTACAAACTCTCGAAAATCTTTATAAAGGGTAGGCCAGTAGAAACCACATTGGAGGACCTTGGTGGTTCGCTCACCTCCGAAATGACCTCCATATTGTGACCCATGGCAATGCCATAAGATCTTCTGTGCTTTTTCTCTAGGCACACACCTACGGATTATTCCGTCTGTACATCACTTAAAGAGATAGGGTTCATCCCACAAGTAGTACTTTGCATCAGTAATTAATTTTTTCTTTTGTTGCCTGCTGTACTCCTTGGGTATGAACCTTGCAGCTTTATAGTTTGCTATGTCTGCAAACCATGGTGTTTTCTGAATGGTGAACAAATGCTCATCCGGAAAGGTTTCAGAGATCTCAATATGGGGAAGAACACCCCTTCTACTGGTTCTATTCGGGACAGGTGATCAGCCACTTGGTTTTCTGTCCCTTTTCTATCTCTTATTTCTATATCAAACTCTTGCAGAAGCAACACCCATCTTATGAGCCTGGGTTTTGAATCCTGCTTTGTAAGTAGATATTTAAGAGCAGCATGGTCAGTGTACACAATCACTTTTGATCCTACTAAGTATGATCTAAACTTGTCAATGGCATAAACCACTGCAAGCAATTCTTTTTCTGTGGTTGTGTAATTTTTCTGGGCGTCATTTAAAACACGGCTAGCATAATAAATGACATGCAGAAGCTTGTCATGCCTCTGCCCCAATACTGCACCAATGGCATGATCACTGGCATCACACATCAATTCGAATGGTAATGTCCAGTCTGGTGTAGAAATAACTGGTGCTGTGACCAGCTTAGCTTTCAGAGTTTCAAACGCCTGCAGACACTCTGTGTCAAACACAAATGGCATGTCAGCAGCTAGTAGATTGCTCAGAGGTTTTGTGATTTTTGAAAAATTCTTTATAAACCTCCTATAGAATCCTGCGTGCCCCAGAAAGCTTCTGATTGCCTTAACATTGGCAGGTGGTGGTAATTTTTCAATTACTTCCACTTTAGCTTGATCCACCTCTATTCCCTTGTTTGAAATTTTATGCCCAAGGCCCTTCAGTCACCATAAAGTGACATTTTTTCCAGTTTAAAATCAGGTTAGTCTCTTGGCATCTTTTCGGAACTAGTGTCAGGTGATCAAGACAGGAGCTGAATGAGTCTCCATATATTGAGAAGTCATCCATGAAGACATACAAAAATTTTTCCACCATATCAGAGAAAATAGAGAGCATGCATCTCTGAAAGGTTGCAGGTGCATTACACAGCCCAAATGGCATCCTTCTGTAGGCAAATACTCCAGATGGACATGTAAATGCAGTTTTCTCTTGATCCTAGGGATCTACTGCAATTTGGTTGTAACCTGAATAGCCATCCAAAAAGCAGTAAAAATCATGACCTGCTAGTCTCTCTAGCATCTGGTCTATGAATGGTAAAGGAAAATGATCCTTTCTGGTGGCTGTATTGAACCTTCTGTAGTCAATACACATGCGCCACCCTATAACTGTTCTTGTAGGAACCAGTTCATTTTTTCATTATGAACCACTGTCATGCCTCCCTTTTTGGGGACAACTTGAACAGGGCTCACCCAGGGGCTATCAGAAATAGGATAAATAATCCCAGCCTCCAGTAACTTGGTGACCTCTTTCTGCACTACTTCCTTCATGGCTAGATTTAACCGCCTCTGTGGTTGAACCACTGGCTTAGCATCATCCTCCAATAGGATCTTGTGCATGCATCTAGCTGGGTTTATGCCTTTAAGGTCACTTATGGACCACCCAAGAGCTGTCTTGTGTGTCCTTAGCACTTGAAGTAGTGCTTTCTCTTCCTGTGAATTCAAAGCAGAGCTTATGATCACTGGAAAAGTGTCACCTTCTCCCAGAAATGCATATTTCAGGGATGGTGGTAATGGTTTGAGCTTGGGTTTAGGAGGTTTTTCCTCTTCCTGAGGAATTTCCAGAGGCTCTTTCAATTCCTCTGAATTCCCCAGATCAGGCTGAACATCTTTAAAGATGTCTTCCAGCTCTGATTCGAGACTCGCAGCCATGTTGATCTCCTCTACTAAAGAGTCAATAAGATCAACTTTCATGCATTCTTTTGGTGTGTCTGGATGTTGCATGGCTTTGACAGCATTCAACTTAAACTCATCCTCATTGACTCTCAGGGTTACTTCCCCCTTTTGGACATCAATGAGAGTTCATCCAGTTGCTAGGAAGGGTCTTCCTAGAATGAGAGTAGCACTTTTGTGCTCCTCCATTTCCAGCACTACAAAGTTAGTGGGGAAGGCGACTGGCCCAACCCTGACAATCATGTCTTCAATCACGCCTGATGGGTATTTAATAGAGCCATCAGCAAGTTGGAGACATATCCGAGTTGGTTTGACTTCTTCAGTTAAACCAAGCTTTTTGATAGTAGATGCAGGTATTAGATTGATACTTGTCCCAAGATCACATAGAGCTGTCTTGGTGCAATTACCCTTTAATGTGCATGGTATCATGAAGCTCCCGGGATCTTTAAGCTTTTCTGGGAAGCTTTTCAGAATGACTGCACTGCATTCTTCAGTGAGGAGAACTCTTTCAGTTTCCTCCAATCCTTCTTATGACTCAAGATCTCTTTCATGAACTTGGCATAAGAAGGTATTTGCTCAAGTGCCTCTGCAAACAGAATCATTATTTCAAGAGTCCTGAGATAGTCTGCAAAGCGAGCAAATTGCTTATCCTGCTCCTCTTGACGGAGTTTTTGTGGATAAGGCATCTTGGCTTTGTATTCCTCAACCTTGGTTGCTGCAAGTTTATTTCCTACAGAAGTGGTTGGGGAAGCCTTTTTAGAGGGGTTGTTATCAGCACTTGTGTGTGTCTCATCCCTCACTGGCGTTTGAATGCCAGGGGTGGAAGCTGGATTGGCGTTGGACGCCAACTCCTTACCTGTTCCTGGCGTTTGAACGCCAGAACTGAGCTTCCTTTGGGCGTTTAACGCCAGCTCTCCATCCTTTTCTGGCGTTTGAGCGCCAAAATCATTCCTCTCTAGGCTCTTACTGTCCTCAGAGAGATTTTGGATGATATTTTGCTCATCCTCTGTCAGTTGTTCTTTCCTTGGCTTTCTGCTGTTCTGAAGCGAGGTATTCAATGTTTTCCTACTTCTTAATTGAACTGCTTGGCACTCTTCTGTTATCTGCTTTGATAACTGCTGTTTTGTCTAATTCAATTATGCCTCCATATTTTTATTAGCATTTTTAGTGTCTTGTCGCATCTCCTTGAATTCTGCTAGCTATTTTGTTAGAAAGCACAATTGTTGATTGAGTTCAGCAACTTGTTCTGGAGGACCAAGTTTAGTAGACATTGCTTTGGCTTCTTCTTTTATGGAGGACCCATTACTTATGTATAGATGCTGGTTTCTGGCAACTATATCAATAAGCTCTTGAGCCTCTTCAATAGTTTTCCTCATGTGTATAGATCCACCAGCTGAGTGGTCTAGGGACATCTGAGCTCCTTCTGTAAGCCCATAGTAGAAGATGTCTAATTGCACCCATTCTGAAAACATTTCGGAGGGGCATTTCCTTAGCATCCCTATGTACCTCTCCCAGACATTATAAAGGGATTCATCATCCTCTTGTTTAAAGCCTTGGATGTCCAGCCTTAGCTGTGTCATCCTTTTTAGAGAGAAATATTGATTCAGAAATTTGTTTGATAACTATTTCTATGTCCTTATGCTTGCTGTGGGTTGGTTATTTAACCACCTTTTAGCTTGATCTTTTACAGCAAACGGAAACAGTAACAGTCTGTATACATCCTGATCTACCTCTTTGTCACGTACTGTGTCAGCAATTTGCAAGAATTGTGCCAGAAACTCAGTAGGTTCTTCTTGTGGAAGACCGGAATACTGGCAGTTTTGCTGCACCATGACAATAAGCTGAGGATTTAGCTCAAAACTGCCTGCTTTGATAGAGGGTATACAGATACTACTCCCATATGCAGCAGTAGTGGGGTTAGCATATGACCCCAGAGTCCTTCTGGACTGTTCATTTCCACTTAGATCCATGACGGAGAAAGGGAGATGATGTGAATTGCAAGTAAAATATATTTTTATTTATTTTTTTGTTTTATTTAATTAAAAATAACTGAAGAAAAAAATGAAATAAAATAAAGTAAAATAATTAAAAAATAAAATATAGATTTCAAAAATTAAAAGGAAAAGAAAATAAAAAAAATTTGAATGTTGAATTGACTAATTAATTGAAAAGATTTGAAAATTTTTTAATATGATTTTTGAATAAGATTTTGAATTTTGAAAAGATTTGATTTTTAAAATAAAAATCTGAATTTTTAAAGGTAATTTTCGAAAAATCAATTAAAATAAAGGAAAAAGATATTTTTGAATTCAATGAGGAAAGATAAAAACAATAAAAAGATACAAAACTTAAAATATTTAGATCCAATGCTCCTTATTTTCGAAAATTTTGGAGGAAAAACACCAAGGAACACCAAACTTAAAAATTTTAAGATCAAAATACAAAGAAGACTCAAGAACGCCTTGAAGACTCACAAGAACAACAAGAACAAAATTCAAAGATTCAAGAGCATAAAAAGAACACCAAACTTAAAACTTTTTAGAAAACTAAAAATAAATTTTCGAAAATTAAAGAAAAATAACAAGAGAATACCAAACTAAAAAGTTTGGCACAAGATTTAATCAAAGAAAAAATTATTTTTGAAAAAATTTTAAAAGGAAAGTTCCCAATTACCAACAACATAAGCACAATGCTCTAACCAATTGAGTTATAAATTTAAAGTGTTTTAATAAGGTATTTAATAAATTTTTTTTTTTGAAAACTGATATTTTGAAAAAGCACAAGAAAAACAAGAAAAGACACAAAAAAAAAACTAAAAATCAAACAAGAAAAATAAACAAGAACAACTTGAAGATTAAGAAAGAACAATGAACACATTCAAAAATTTAAAAGAAAATAAAAAAACATGCAATTGACACCAAACTTAAAATATGAAACTAAACTCAATTATTAGTTTATAAAAATTTTCGAAAAATTTAAAAAGAGAAAATAAGGATTTTAAAAAAAATTCAACCAAAAACAATAATAGAAGACTCTAAACCGAAAAAAAGAAAAATTTTTCCTAATCTAAGAAACAAAATAAGCCGTCAGTTGTCCAAACTCAAACAATCCCCGACAACAGCACCAAAAACTTGGTGCACGAATTGTAAATCACACTTTTCACAACTCGTACCACTAACCAGCAAGTGCACTGGGTCGTCCAAGTAATACCTTACATGAGTAAGGGTCGAATCCCACGGAGATTGTTGGCTTGAAGCAATCTATGGTTATCTTGTAATTCTTAGTCAGGATATCAATTATAATTATCAGTTTGGATTGCGAAAAATAAAAGAGCATGAATTAAATACTTGTTATGCAGTAATGGAGAATATGTTGGAGTTTTGGAGATGCTTTGTCTTCTAAATCTCTGCTTTCCCCCTGTCTTCTTCTTCACGCACGCAAGGTTCCTCCTATGGCAAGCTGTGTGTTGGTGGATCACTGTTGTCAATGGCTACCATCCGTCCTCTTAGTGAAAATGGTCCAGGTGCACTGTCACCGCACGGCTAATCATCTGTCGGTTCTCACTCATGCTGGAATAGGATCCATTGATCCTTTTGCGTCTGTCACTACGCCCAACCCTTGTGAGTTTGATGCTCGTCACAGTTATTCAATCCCTGAATCCTACTCGGAATACCACAGACAAGGTTTAGACTTTCCGGATTCTCAAGAATGCTGCCAATGGATTCTAGCTTATACCACGAAGATTCTGATTAAGGAATCCAAGAGATACTCATTCAATCGAAGGTAGAACGGAGGTGGTTGTCAGGCACACGTTCATAGGTTGAGAATGGTGATGAGTGTCACGGATCATCACATCCATCATATTGAAGTGCGAATGAACATCTTAGATAGAAACAAGCGTGTTTGAATAGAAAACAGAAATAATTGCATTAATTCATCGGGACACAACAGAGCTCCTTACCCCCAACAATGGAGTTTAGAGACTCATGCCATCAAAGATTACAAAGTTCAGATCTAAAATGTCATGAAGTACAAAATAAATCTCTAAAAGTTGTTTAAATACTAAACTAGTAACCTAGGTTTACAAAAAATGAATAAGCTATGATAGATAGTGCAGAAATCCACTTCTGGGGCCCACTTGGTGTGTGCTGGGGCTAAGACTTGAGCTTTACACATGCCTAGGCTATTTCTGGAGTTAAACGCCAGGTTGTAACCTCTTTTGGGCGTTTAACTCCAACTTGTAACCTGTTTCTAGCGTTTAACGCCAAAATGCAACATGGAACTGGCGTTGAATGCCAGTTTACGTCATTTATCCATGAGAAAAGTATGGACTATTATATATTGCTGGAAAGCCCTAAATGTCTACTTTCCAACGCAATTGAGAACGCACCATTTGGACTCTTGTAGCTCCATAAAATCCATTTCGAGTGCAGGGAGGTCAGAATCCAACAACATCTGCAGTCCTTTTTCAGCCTGAATCAGATTTTTGCTCAGCTCCCTCAATTTTAGCCAGAAAAAACCTGAAATTACATAAAAACACACAAACTCATAGCAAAGTCCAGAAATATGAATTTTGCCTAGAAACTAATAAAAATATACTAAAAACTAACTAAAACATACTAAAAACTACATAAAATTACCCTCAAAAAGCGTATAAAATATCTGTTCATCACAAGCGAAGTCGACCAACGAAAGCTATAGAGTGGACCGACAAGAGAAGTCGGACCAACGAAAGCTACAGCTCGGATCGACACGAGAAGTCGGACCAACGAAAAGCGTGCGCCAAAAGGGATACAGCTTTGCCCAAAAAGCCACGGCTCCACGACAAGGCTATCAAAAATGTTCAGACCAACTAAAAAGGTTCTACCAAGAACACTAAAAAGTTGTCAGACAAGTTAGCCCCAAAGGTCATCCCGCCTAAACAGAAGACGTACTAAAAAAGATCTAATCAAAAAGAGGTTGGACAGCAAAGTACCAACACTCTATAAACATCTCACAAAGGCCAAGGAAAGGTCAAAAGACCAAAGCTAGAAGTGCTTCGCTGAAAAGTACAAAGTCTTGAAAAAAGACACTACTTAAAAAGCAAAAAGCATGGCCTCAAAGACGGAGCTAAAAAGTCGTCCAAACAAACTATAAAAAGGTTCCCCATCGGAATACTACCTAAAAAGTTGTTGGATTATGACTAAAAAGCCCGAGTAGTGAAGACAAACAAGTCGGAAGAAAGCTGAAAAGACCTCTCAACAAAAAAGGGCAATACCAGACTCGCACAAGGAGAAACTACTCAAGATCGACCAAAGTCAGGATGCTTAAGCACGACTTCCCCAAAGAGATCGAAGCTCTAAAAGCATGATCTCACGGAAAGGTCCGAACTCAAGCAGGGGCAAAGTCGTACAGGTCGACGTCAGCTAAGAAGAGGCGCAAGTACGATCTCAAAAAAGAACAAGCCAAAAGGTTGGGAAACAACTTAAGGTTCAAATGTGCTTAGCTAAAAGGGATACAACTCCGCTCAAAAAAGGCACAATCTCAAACAGAGCTACGAATGTCATCCGAGACTAAAAAAGGTTCTATATAAAGAACACTAAAAAGTCATCAGACAAGTCACTAAAAGCCCGGATATCAAGCCACAAGAATAACTTCGCCAAGGCAGAGGGTTGTCAACACAAACTTAAAGCAAGGCGTGATCCAGAAGGCAAGGGTAGAAAACCCACACTACCACTCAAAAGAGGATGGACTGTGAAGTACCAAACCTCTAGAAAATCTACAAGGATTGCAAAGCAATGAAGAAACAAGCCAGACGGATGCTTGAGCACGACTTCCCAAAAGAGATTGAAGCTCTGAAAGCACGATCTCATAGAAAGGTCCGAACTCAAGCAGGGGAACTGTTCATACCCTGGGTCGAGCTGTCCGACCCAGGATGTTTTACGACAAGTCAACCGACCTCTTCAGGTCAGACTATCCAACCTCTTAGAAGGTTGGCCCATGTCCGACCTCTTGAAAAGTTGGCCCATTACCGACCTCTTCACAAAGAGCTCGGCCAAATCGTCATAAGAGGCCCAAGCAGGCCCAAACGAAGGGACACAGCCCAATCTAAAGGCAGCCAAAGCCTAGAAAGATAAAGGCGGTTCCCCAAAAGATAAGATGACCTCACTTAAAGATAAGATAAGATAAGATACCTATCTTATCTCCAGAAAGGTCACTCCACACTACTATAAATACACTGGAGCACCCATGTATAACTCATACTCTGATTCTACTAAAAACCTGCTTAATACCCTTGCTAACTTAAGCATCGGAGTCCCTTGCAGGTACCACCAGCCTCCGATGACAAAGGATCAGCAGCGTTGCCAGCCCTACAAGTCGGACGCGGCAGCTCCGGCCACCACCTACACGCTGGACACGTCATCTCCGACCAGCACAGAAGATCTCATCCGAGATCGACCTATAGTTTCAGGTAACCCTCAGAACAATGTCCATAAAGGAGAGGTATTTGTAACATGAGGATGCATCGACTAAGGTGTCGTTGCTTGGGAGAGGATAGGGGTCCTTTGGGTAGACTTTGTTGAGGTCGGTGTAGTCGACGCATATTCTCCACTTTCCGTTTGGCTTTTTTACTAGTACGACATTGGCTAGCCAAAGTGGGTATCTGACCTCTCTTATGAATCCTGCCTCTAGCAAGGCTTGTACTTTCTCCTCCACGACTTGCTACCTTTCCAGACCGAGCTTCCTGCGCTTTTGCTGTACTGGTCGGGATCCGGGGTATACAGCCAGTTTGTGGCACATCAGGCCGGGATCTATGTCGGGCATGTCAGTGGCCTTCCAGGCGAAGATGTCGAAGTTTTCCCTTAGGAGTTTAATGAGTTGCTCTTTTAAGTCTCCCTTTAGGTTTGCTCCTGTGCTTGTTGTCTTTTCGAGAATGTCTCCGATTTGGACTTCCTCGGTTTCGCCTTCGGGCTGAAGCGGGCTCCTCCGAGCTCGATAGTGTTAACCTCCTTCCCTCCGGAGCCACCTTTCAGGCTAAGACTTTCATTGTAGCATCATCTTGCGAGCCTCTGATCCCCTTTTATGGTGGCTATGCCTTCTATGGTCGGGAATTTCATACATAAGTGTGGAGTAGAGACTACCGCGGCAAGTCGGTTAAAATTCGCCCTATGAGGGCATTATATGACGAGTTCACGTCGACTACAATGTAGTCGATACTTAGTGTCCTTGACTAGATTTCCTTCCCGAAGGTGGTGTGTAGTGAGATGTACCCTCGAGGCTGGATCGGGGTGTCTCCTAATCCGAATAAGCTATTGAGATATGCTTTTAGCTCTTTTTCGTCGAACCCGAGCTTGTTGAAAGCGGGATTAAATAGGATGTCGGATGAACTCTTCTAGTCGACCACAGTTCGATAGAGGTTGTCGTTTGCCAATATGATGGTTATTGCCACTGGTTCGTCATGTCATGGGGCTATACCTATGGCGTCTTCCTTGGTAAAAGAGATCGTAGGGAGGTCGGATGGCTAACTCTCCTCCCCGACGTGGTCTACCTCCTTAAGATGCCTTTTGCGGGACGACTTTGATCATGTGGATATGCCTCTCCGGAGTGTGAGGAGGGAATTCTGTCCGGTCTCCCTCTTCATCCCTTCTTCTTTTTCTTAGGTTGTCTATTTTGTCGGCTAGATATCGGTCCAATCGTCCTTCCCTGGCCAACTTCTCTATGACGTTTTTCAAGTTGTAGCAATCGTTGGTAGGGTGTCCGTAGAGTTTGTGGTATTTGTAGTACTTCATCCGACTTCCTCTTTTTTTGTGTTTGATCAGACGGGGTGGTGGGATCTTCTCCATGTGACATATTTTCCTGTAGACATCTACTAGGGATACCCGGAGGGGGTGTAGTTGTGGTACTTTCTGGGTTTCTCTGTGCTTGGTTCTTCCTTCTTTTTTTATTCTCTGTCTCTATCTCGGGAGGGGTAGGAGAAATTAGTTTTGGAGGTCTCCCCTAATTGGGAGTTCTCTTCCATGTTAATTTACTTCTTTGCTCGCTCCTGCACCTCGTTCAAGGAGGTGGTGTGTCTTTTGGATATAGACTGACTGAATGGCCCTTCTCTTAGGCCATTGACCAGTTCGATAATGGCCGCTTCGGTAGGGAGGTTCTGGATTTCCAGGCATGCTTTATTAAATCTTTCCATGTATTCTCGGAGACTTTTTCGATCTCTTTGCTTGATTCCTAGTAGACTTAGGACGTGCTTGGTTTTGTCCTTTTGAATGGAGAACCTGGCCAGAAATTTATTGGAGAGGTCGTCAAAAGTTGGTAATTGACCTTGGGGGTAGGCTGTCGAACCACTTTATAGCTGTCTTGGTGAGGGTGGTTAGGAAAGCTTTGCAACGGGTTGTGTCGGAGGCCTCGGTGAAGTACATTCGGCTCCTAAAGTTACTGAGGTGGTGGCTTGACTCGGACGTCCCGTTGTAGGGATCCATGTCGGGAGGCTTGAAATTCTTGGGGACCTTTGCTTTCATGATTTCTTTTGTGAATGGGTCTTTCTCTTTGGAGGGGCTAGTCTCGCGGTCTGTTCGTGTGGTGCAGAATTTATAACCCACAAACTAACTGGCAAGTACACCGGGTCGTACTAAGTAGTACCTCAAGTGAATGAGGGTCGATCCCATGAGGATTGAATGATTTACTTAGTTAGACAAATAGAAAAGAGTGTTTGGATCTCAATTGCATTATAACAGTAAATTCAGAGAATCATAAAGCAAGCAGTAAACGGGTTGTGAAATATATGAGTAAAACAGTTAAGGTTCCAAAGATGTTTATTTTCCGGATTAACTTTTCTTACCAACTACTTTAATCATGCAAGATTCAATTCATGGTAAATAATATGAGACTAAACCCTAATTCCTTAGACCCTCTTAGTCTCCTCTAACCTTCGTCAACCGCCAATTCCTTGGTCACTTGATTCCGATTAGAGGGTTAAGTTCAAAACTAGTTTATGTGCCACAAAACTCCTAATTATCTAAATATAAGAGGATTATATGTCACATATCCTGTTAAGTCCAGATAATTAGAAATTTAGGAGAAATTATTTTCAAGCTGTTGTTCAAGTAAATTGCTTTTCCAAGGTTTACAAGAACTCAAATAGAATAAGGGTAATACTTCCATTCCACCAAGATTCATAAGATGAAGAGTGAAAACAAATTATTGAAATTGAAATCAATACATGAATTAAAATAGAAGAGTAATATTATCAATTCATACAATAAACAGAGCTCCTAAGCTTAACAGTGGAGGTTTAGTTGCTCATGGCTCAGAGAGAAAACAAGGATTCTAAAAAACTGTAAAGTGCGAAATGAGGTCAGAGAGAAGAGAAGAGAGCCCGAAGGGCTGATTCTTTTCTCCTTTTATATCTAATCCTAATTAATGTAAAATATATTTTCTAAAACTAAATAATATCTTTTTCTATTGTTAAATAAAATAAAGTTTAATAAAAAATTAATAAAGATCTTCGCATGCTACTCCTTGGACGAATGGGACCACTTTGATTCATTGGGATGGCACCTAACTTGGGAAATCCCAAGTTAGGCGCCACTATTACAGCATGGCTTGGATGCTGGGATGATCACTGGTGCCTAACTTTAGAATCCTGATGTTAGGCGCCACCTTGGCAGCAGCAATTGGAGGCTTTGTTCTTCTTCCGATGCCTAACTTGGAAAAAGCCAAGTTAGGTGCCAATATGGCTGAGTGTGATGGAGAAGAAGTGTGCACTATTACATATCATTGGAAAGCTCTAGAAGTTAGCTTTCCAATGCCACTAAAATCTCGTCAATTGAATCTCTGTAGCCCAAGGTATTGCTGTTGGAGTGCAAGGAGGTCAGAGTTGACAGCATCATTCACTTTCTTCTCTTTTTCTATAGAAACTCCATTAAATCCATCCGAATGCTACCTAAAATAAACATAATTGCACACAACTCAAAGAAGCATCCATAGTGGCTAAAAGATATTTAAATCTTGATTAAACTTAATTATTCAATCACAAATTCACTAGGAAAAAATAGAAAAAATGCTCACGCATCACGGGTTTGAGGGTCGGCTTCGAGCTTTTGAAGCTTTTCTTCTAGCTCCCTGTGTCGTCTTATTTCCCTTCTAAGGTCTCGTTCAGCCTCCCATTGGCGCTCAGCCTCGTGCTTGAGATGCTTTAGACGATCTTGCTGCTTGTGCACCGCGTTCAGTATGTCTGTAGTAGGGGGTGTTTTTCTTTTTCAGGATGTCTTGCGTCTGAGTAGGTTTTCTTTGGGTTTGAGTTTACAGGGGTGGTTTTCTCGTGGCCTGGTAGTGGGGGGAGTGCAGTATTGTGGTCTTCTGTCTGTACTCCATCCCCTAATTCGGACGCGATGTGGCCGTCCTCTGGTTGGTTGTCCGCCATGGTGTGGGATGACTTCCAGGGTCCCTGGCAACGACGCCAATATTCCGAGGTTACCTGAAACATTGAGTTCGGACCGGACGTGAGATCCGGGTCTTCTTCGGGTGTCGATCTCTGATCTACTGGTTAAAGGTGCCTCCTATCCGAGCTCCTCGTGGGGGTTGGGTGGTGGTACCTGCAAGAGACTCTGATGCTTACATTAGCAAGGGCTTTAGGTAGGTTTTTTGTAGGATCAGAGTATGAGTTATACCTGGGGGCTCCAATGTGTTTATAGTAGAGTTTGATGACCTCCTTTGGAGGGGAGGATCTTTATCTTATCTTATATCCATTGGTAGGATCTTATCTTTTTGGTAACCACCTTCTAGTGGGCGGTGGCCTTGCTGTATTGGGCCTCTTTGGGCCTTTTGATGGTCGTCCGACCTTCTTGGAAGAGGTCGGTGGAGGCGAGAGGGATCTCCTTGAGGTCGGCCCCTTTACCTTTTGCCGACCCGGGCCTAGTGCTCAGGTCAAGGTATGAACAATAACAGTGCTCAATATATAAGATATAAGGTTCTAGGATGCCAAAGACAATCCTAGAACTTCACATCGATTACAGATATTCAAGCTTAACAAAATATAAAATATAAACCGTAAATAGGGTATTCTAACTTAAGGAATTTCTAACTATCACTAAAACATCGCTGTCCCACAGCCTTCACCAACCTATCCTCCTTGCGATCCCATCGCTACCACCGACCGTGCCTCTCCAATCCCAGCATCCATATCCGTGGTCTCACAGTAAATTAGTAACATCAAACACAAGTAATGATATTCAAACACAACCAAATTCAATTACAACAATTATAACAGATAGTAGTTAAGCAAGAATAATCATATAGGCAAACCACATATAAAATAAACATATCCAAACAATGTCACATAGATACAAATGATGCATGCCTGCCCTATGGGCCATGAGTTCGCGCGCTGGTTATGTTGCCAGACTCGACTCGGATAAGCGGAATTAAACCATCATCCTTACCCGTACGTTCCATAAACAAGCGGGATTAAACCACCGTCCTTGCAACCATAGTAAGCGGGATTAAACCACCATTCTTATTGGGCACCTCGAACAAGCGGGATTAAACCACCATCTTTGCTCGGGTTGCATTCACAAATCAATTTGCAAGTGGGATTAAACCACCATCCTTGCCAAATAAAAGATAATATGCAAGCGAAATCACACCACCGTCCTTGCCTCCATAGTAAGTGGGATTAGACCACCATCCTTACTGGGTACCTCAAACAAGCGGGAGACTACCATAACTATTGTCCGAGGTGCATAGCGACTTACCAAATCGATACTTGTCACGTGAGCGGGAGACTGCCACAACCCTCACACCCGAACGTAGATGGGAGACTGCCACAATCCCTATGATGGAGAATAATGCATATCATAATCACATACCCAATCTCAGAGATCACTGCTCATAGTACAAGTCCGCTTATACTCATCTCATTAACCATAATCGTTCATATTTCTCAATTCATCATAATCATTCTTATTTTCTCAAAATCTCCTCAAAGAAGTCTTCATAGCTCACCACTCATTAATTTCATCCACAACCATCCAAAAAATAAGTCATCGGCTCTAAACTCGTAACAATTACTAGTGCACAGAATTGCAATCACACCTTTGCAACTCCGCACAACTAACCAGCAAGTGCACTGGGTCGTCCAAGTAATACCTTACGTGAGTAAGGGTCGATCCCACGGAGATTGCCAGTTTGAAGCAAACTATGGTTATCTCGTAAATCTTAGTCAGGAGACTAGTGATAAAAAATAATTTTGTTTATGAAAAGTAAATAACATGAAATGAATGATACTTGTGATTCAGTAATGAGGAACGGGTTGAGGTTCCAGAGATGCTCTGTCGTCTGAATCTCTGCTTTCCTACTGTCTTCTTCTCCAAACACGCATGGCTTCCTTCCATGGCAAGCTGTATGTTGGTGGATCACCATTGTCAATGGCTACCATCCGTCCTCTCAGTGAAAATGGTCTAGGTACGGTTTCTGTATGGCTAATCAACTGTTGGATCTCTCGTCTTGAATGAAAAGTACCAGGCACAGCTACCACACGGCTAATCATCTGTCGGTTCTCACTTGTGTTAGAATAGGATCTCTCTATCCTTTTGCACACTATCACTGCGCCTAACATTCGTGAGTTTGAAGCTCGTCACAGTCATCCCATCCCAGATCCTACTCAGAATACCACAGACAATGTTTAGACTTTCTGGGTCTCAGGAATGCTGCCAATTGGCTCCAGCCTCTACCACGAAGGTTTTAATCTCACGGATTCGAATGCTCTATTGTTAGGAGAGGCAAGTCAAATCCGTGGATCTGAGACCCAAGAGATACGTACTCAAGCTGTCGCCCAATGACTACATTGAGCTCAGATAGAATGGGAGTGGTTTTCAAGAATGCGTTCATAAAGTTGAAAATGATGATGAGTGTCACGGATCATCATATTCTTTATATTGAAGTACGAGTGAGTATCTTAGAACAGAATCAAGCATGATAAGAAAGAAAACAATAGTAATTGCATTAATCCATTGAGACACAGTAGAGCTCCTCACCCCCACCTATGGGGTTTAGAGACTCATGCTGTAGAAGATACAATATGAGATGTAAAATGTCATACGTTCCCAAAATGAATCTCTAAAAGTAGTTTTTATACTAAACTAGTAACTTAGGTTTATAGAAAATGAGTAACTAAGTGCAGAGAGTGCAGAAATCCACTTTTGGGGCCCACTTGGTGTGTACTTGGGCTGAGCATTGAGCTTTACACATGCATATGCCTTTTCTGGAGTTAAACGCCAGCTTGGATGCCAGTTTGAGTGTTTAACTCCAGTTCTAGTGCCAGTTCTGGCATTTTACGCCAAAAAAGGGTCTCTAGCTAGCATTTAAACGCCAGTTTGGGCCATCAAATCTCGAGCAAAGTATAGACTATTATACATTTATGGAAAGTCCAAGATGTCTACTTTCCAACGCAATTGAAAGCGCGCCAATTGGGCTTGTGTAGCTCCAGAAAATCCACTTCGAGTGCAGGAGGGTCAGAATCAAACAGCATCTGCAGTCCTTTCTCAGCCTCTGAATCAGATTTTTGCTCAGGTCCCTCAATTTCAGCCAGAAAATACCTGAAATTACAAAAAAACACACAAACTCATAGTAAAGTCCATAAATGTAATTTTTTCATAAAAACTAATAAAAATATAATAAAAAGTAACTAAAACATATTAAAAACTACCTAAAAATAATGCCAAAAAGCGTATAAATTATTCGCTCATCACAACACCAAACTTAAATTGTTGCTTGTCCCCAAGCAACTAAAAACTAAATAGGATAAAAGAAGAGAAAATACAATAAATTTCAAAATATCAATGAAGCTTAGTTCCAATTAGATGAGCGGGACTAGTAGTTTTTTGCTTCTGAACAGTTTTGGCATTTCACGTTATCCTTTGAAGTTCAGAATGATTGGCATCCATAGAAACTCAGAATTCAGATAGTGTTACTGATTCTCCTAGTTTATTATGTTGATTCTTGAACACAGCTACTTTATGAGTCTTGGTCGTGACCCTAAGCATTTTGTTTTCCAGTATTACCACCGGATACATAAATGCCATTGACACATAACTAGGTGAACTTTTTCAGATTGTGACTCAGCTTTGCTAGAGTCCCAAGTTAGAGGTGCCCAGAGTTCTTAAGCATACTCTTTTGCTTTGGATCACGACTTTAATCACTCTTTCACTTGGACCTTCATGACACAAGCACATGGTTAGGGACAGCTTGATTTAGCCGCTTAGGCCAGGATTTTATTCCTTTGGGCCCTCCTACCCATTAATGCTCAAAGCCTTGGATCCTTTTTACCTTTGCCTTTTAGTTTAAAGGGTTATTGGCTTTTTCTGCTTGCTTTTTTTCTTTTTTTCGCATGCTTTGTGTTTTTCACTGCTTTTTCTTGCTTTAATAATCAATGTTTATGATTTTTCAGATTATCAATAACATTTTTCTTTTTTCATTATTCTTTCAAGAGCCAACAATTTTAACATTCATAAACTTCACTATAAAAAATATGCATTGTTCAAGCATTCATTCAGAAAACAAAAAGTATTGCCACCACATCAAGATAATTAAACTATTTTCAAGATAGAATTCAAAATTCATGTACTTCTTTTTCTTTTTCAGAAAATATTTTTCGTCTAAGAAAGGTGAAAAATTACTGGAGCATTCATAGCTTTAATACATAGACACTAAACACTAATGATCATGTAATGAAGACACAAACATAGTCAAAATATAAAGCGTAAAAACCAAAAACAGAAAAGAAAATAAACAAGGAGATTAAAGAACGGCTCCACCTTAGTGATGATGGCTTCTTCTTCCTCTTGAAGAACCAATGGTATTCTTGAGTTCCTCTCTCATGGCCTTTTGGTCCTCTCTGATTTCATGGAGGATGATGGAGTGCTCTTGGTGCTCCACTCTTAGTTGCTCCATGTTGGAACTCAAATCTCCTAAAGAGGTGTTGAGTTGCTCCTAATAGCTTTGTGGAGGAAAGTGTATCCCTTGAGGCATCTCAGGGATTTCTTGATGAGGAATTTCCTTATGCTCTTGTTGAGGTCCATGAGTGGGCTCTCTTGTTTGCTCCATCCTCTTTCTAGTGATGGGCTTTTGAGATGAATCTCTCCGTCTCCCATGACTCGGAGTTGGAAGCAACTGCCTTCCCTTTCCTCTTCCTAGAGGTTTCTCTGACCTTAGGTGCCATTAATGGTTATGAAAAAACAAAGAGCAGAGCTTTTTTCCACACCAAACTTAAAAAGTTTGCTCGTCCTCGAGCAAAAGAAGAAAGAAAGGATTAGAGGAAGAAGATGGAGGAAAAACGGAGGTGATTGGTGGAGGTTATTTTGGGGAAGAGTATTATGGAAAGGTGTGAAGAGGAGAGAGAGTGAGTTGGGGTAGGTGGGGATCCTGTGGGATCCACAGATCCTGAGGTGTCAAGGAATTCTAGTCCCTACACCTTTCTGGCGTTTAAACGCCCCTGGACAGCCCTTTCTGGCATTTAAACGCCAGTTTGCTGCCTTTCCTGGCGTTTAACGCCAGGCAAACACCCTTTTCTGGCATTAAATGTTAGTCTGTTTGCCAATTCTGGCATTTAACGCCCAGAATGCTGCCAGATTGGGCGTTAAACGCCCATTCTGCTATCCTTACTGGCGTTTAAACGCCAGTAAGCCTGTCCTCCAAGGTGTGCTATTTTGGATGCTGTTTTTGATTCTGGTTTAATTCTGCAGTTGTTTTTATGACTTCACATGATCATCAACCTAAAGAAAATATAAAATAACAAGGGAAAATGAAATGAAAAAGTAATTAACATAGATAAATAAGATTGGGTTGCCTCCCAATAAGCGCTTCTTTACTGTCAATAGCTTGACATTACTGAGCTTTAATCTAGTCTCAGTCTTGTGCATTCTTGCTCAATATTGCCTTCAAGATAATGCTTGACTCTCTGTCCATTAACAATGAACTTTTTGTCAGAGTCAATATCCTGAAGCTCTACATATCCATATAGTGATACACTTGTAATCACATATGGTCCCTTCCACCGGGATTTCAATTTCCCAGGGAAGAATCTGAGCTTAGAGTTAAACAGTAAAACCTTCTGTCCTGGCTCAAAGACTCTAGATGACAGCTTTCTGTCATGACACTTTTTTGCTTTCTCCTTGTAAATTTTAGCATTTTCGAAAGCATTGAGTCTGAACTCCTCCAGCTCATTCAACTGGAGTAATCTTTTCTCTCCAGCTACCTTAGCATCAAGATTTAGGAATCTGGTTGCCCAGTAGGCCTTGTGTTCCAGTTCCACTGGCAAATGACAGGCTTTTCCATACACAAGCTGGTATGGAGAGGTCCCTATAGGAGTCTTGAATGCGGTTCTGTATGCCCACAGAGCATCATCCAGTCTTCTTGCCTAATCCCTTCTACGGGTACTTACAGTCCATTCCAAGATTCATTTTAGTTCTCTATTTGAGACTTTAGCCTGCCCATTTGTCTGTGGATGATATGGAGTTGCCACTTTGTGGTTAATTCCATATCGGATCAGAGCAGAGTCAAGCTGTTTATTGCAAAAATTAGTGCCTCCATCACTGATCAGTATCCTAGGGACACCGAACCTACTGAAGATATGCCTCTGGAGGAACTTCATCACTGTCTTAGTATCATTAGTGGGTGTTGTAATTACATCTACCTATTTAGATACATAGTCTACTGCCACTAGAATATAAGTGTTTGAATATGATGGTGGGAAAGGCCCCATGAAGTCAATACCCCATACATCAAACAACTCAATCTCTAAGATCCCTTGCTGAGGCATGGCATAATCGTGAGGCAAATTACCAGCTCTCTGGCAACTGTCACAGTTACGTACAAACTCTCGGGAGTCTCTATAGAGAGTAGGCCAATAGAAGCCACATTGGAAAACCTTTGTGGCTGTTCGCTCACCTCCAAGATATCCTCCATATTGTGATCCATGGCAATGCCATAGGATCTTCTGTGCCTCTTCTCTAGGCACACATCTACAGATTATTCCATCTGCAAATCTCTTAAAGAGATATGGTTCATCCCACAAGTAGTACTTTGCATCAGAAACCAATTTTTTTGTTTGCTGCTTACTGTACTCTTTGGGTATGAATCTCACAGCTTTATAGTTTGCAATGTCTACAAACCACGGTACTTCCTGAATGGCAAAGAGTTGCTCATTCGGAAAGGTTTCAGAGATCTCAGTAGGAGGGAGGGATGCTCCTGCTACTGGTTCTATCCGGGACAGGTGATCCACTACTTGGTTCTCTGTCCCTTTTCTGTCTCTTATTTCTATATCAAACTCTTGCAGAAGCAACACCCATCTTATGAGTCTGGGTTTTGAATCCTGCTTTGTGAGAAGATATTTTAGAGCAGCATGGTCAGTGTACACAATCACTTTTGATCCTACTAAATAAGATCTGAACTTGTCAATGCATAAACCACTACAAGCAACTCCTTTTCTGTGGTTGTGTAATTTTTCTGTGCATCATTTAAAACACGGCTAGCATAATAAATGACATGCAGAAGCTTTTCATGCCTCTGTCCGAATACTGCACCAATGGCATGGTCACTGACATCACACATTAGTTCGAATGGTAATATCCAGTCTGGTGTAGAAATGACTGGTGCTGTGACCAGCTTAGCTTTCAGAGTCTCAAAGGCCTGCAAACACTCAATGTCAAAGACAAATGGTGTATCAGCGGCTAGCAGATTGCTCAGAGGTTTTGTAATTTTTGAAAAATCCTTTATAAACCTCCTATAGAATTCTGCATGCCCTAGAAAGCTTCTGATTGCCTTAACATTGGCAGGTGGTGGTAATTTTTCAATTACCTCTACCTTAGCTTGATCCACCTCTATTCCCTTGTTCGAAATTCTGTGCCCAAGGACAATTCCTTCAGTCACCATAAAGTGATATTTCTCCCATTTTAAAACCAGGTTAGTCTCTTGGCACCTTTTCAGAACAAGTGCTAGATGGTCAAGATAGGAGCTGAATGAGTCTCCAAATACTGAGAAGTCATCCATGAAGACTTCCAGAAATTTCTCTACCATATTAGAGAAGATAGAGAGCATGCACCTCTGAAAGGTTGCAGGTGCATTGCACAGACCAAATGGCATCCTTCTGTAGGCAAATACTCCATATGGACATGTGAATGTTGTTTTCTCTTGGTCCTGAGGATCTACTGCAATTTGGTTGTAACCTAAATAGCCATCCAAAAAGCAGTAGTATTCATGACCTGCTAGTCTCTCTAGCATCTAGTCTATGAATGGTAAAGGAAAATGATCCTTTCTGGTAGCTGTATTGAGTCTTCTGTAGTCAATATATATATACGCCACCCTGTAACTATTCTTGTAAAAACTAGTTCATTCTTTTCATTATGAACCACTGTAATGCCTCCCTTCTTGGGGACAACTTGGACAGGGCTTACCCAAGGACTATCAGAAATAGGATAAATAATCCCAGCCTCTAGTAACTTAGTGACCTCTTTCTGCACCACCTCTTTCATGGCTGGATTCAGCCACCTCTGTGGTTGAACCACTGGCTTAGCATCATCCTCCAATAGGATCTTGTGCATGCATCTGGCTGGGCTAATGCCCTTAAGATCACTTATGGACCACCCAAGAGCTGTCTTATGTGTCCTTAGCACCTGAATTAGTGCTTTCTCTTCCTATGTCTCTAAAGCAGAGCTTATTATTACCGAAAAAGTGTCATCTTCTCCCAGAAATGCATATTTTAGGGATGGTGGTAGTGGTTTGAGCTCGGGTTTGGGAGGCTTCTTCTCTTCCTGAGGAGTTTTCAGAGATTCTTCTGTTTTCTCTAGTTCCTCCAGATCAGGCTGAACATCTTTAAAAATGTCCTCTAGCTCTGATTCGAGACTCTCAGTCATATTGACCTCTTCCACCAGGGAGTCAATAATATCAATGCTCATGTAGTCTTTTGATGTGTCTGGATGCTGCATAGCTTTGACAGTATTCAACTTAAACTCATCCTCATTGACTCTCAAGGTTACCTCCCCTTTTTGGACGTCAATGAGGGTTCGTCCAGTTGCTAGGAAAGGTCTTCCTAGAATGAGAGTTGCACTCTTGTGCTCCTCCATTTCCAGCACTACAAAGTCAGTGGCAAAGGCAAATGGCCTAACCTTGAAAATCATGTCCTCAATTACGCCTGATGGAATTTTAATGGAGCCATCAGCAAGTTGGAGACGTATTCGGGTTGGTTTGACTTCTTCAGCCAAACCAAGCTTTCTGATAGTGGATGCAGGTATCAGGTTGATACTTGCCCCAAGATCACATAAAGCTGTCTTGGTACAAGTATCCTCTAATGTGCATGGTATCATAAAGCTTTCGGGATCTTTAAGATTCTCTGGTAAGCTTTTTAAAATGACTGCACTGCATTTTTTAGTGAGAAAAACTTTTTCACCCTTTAAGCCAGATTGCCACATTTTCTGGCGTTTGGACGCCAGAATTGGCCATCCACTGGGCGTTCAACGCCAACTTCTCACCCTTTTCTGGCGTTTGAACGCCATAATCATTCCTCTCTGGGCTCTTACTGTCCTCAGAGATATTTTGGGCAGTGGTTTGGTCATCCTCTGTCAGTTGTTCCTTTTTTGGCTTTCTGCTGCTTTGAGTTGAGACATTCAATGTCTTCCCACTCCTTAAATGAACAGCTTGGCATTCTTCTGTTATCTGTTTAGATAACTGCTGTCTTGTCTGATTCAATTGTTTTTCCATATTCTGGTTAGCATCTTTGGTTTCTTGTAGCATCTCTTTAAATTCTGCTAACTATTTTGTTATAGAAACTAGTTGCTAATTGAGTTTAGCAATTTGTTCTGCAGGACTAAGTTCAGTGGATACTGCCTCAGCCTCTTCTTTCATGGAGGTCTCACCACTTGAGTACAGGTGCTGATTTCTGGCAACTATATCAATGAGCTCTTGAGCCTCTTCAATTATTTTTCTCATATGTATAGATCCACCAGCTGAGTGGTCCAGAGACATCTGGGCCTTTTCTGTAAGCCCATAGTAAAAGATGTCTAACTCCACCCATTCTGAAAACATTTCAGAGGGGCATTTCCTTAGCATCTCTCTATACCTCTCCCAGGCATTATAAAGAGATTCATTATCCTATTGTTTAAAGCCTTGGATGTTCAGCCTTAGCTGTGTCATCCTTTTAGGAGAGAAATATTGATTCAGGAATTTGTCTGATAACTGTTTCCATGTTCTTATGCTTGCTATGGGTTGGTTATTTAACCACCTCTTACCTTGATCTTTTACAGCAAATGGAAACAGTAATAATCTGTAGACATCCTGATCTATGGTACACGAAATCGTTATCTCACTTTTCACAAAACTCCGTGCAACTAACCAGCAAGTGCACTGGGTCGTCCAAGTAATACCTTACGTGAATAAGGGTCGATCCCACGGAGATTGTCGGCTTGAAGCAAGCTATGGTCATCCTTGTAAATCTCAGTCAGGCGAATTCAAATGGTTTTGAGATCTTGATAATTAAAATATACTTAAAACAAAAAATAAGATAGAAATACTTATGTAATTCATTGGTAGGAGTTTCAGATAAGCGTATGAAGATGCTTTGTTCCTTCTGAACCTCTGCTTTTTTATTTCCTTCATCCAATCATTCATACTCCTTTCCATGGCAAGCTGTATGTTGGGGGATCACCGTTGTCAATGGCTACCGTCCGTCCTCTCAGTAAAAATGGTCCAGCTACGGGTTACGTAGGGCTAATCATCTGTCGATTCTCACTCATGTTGGAATAGGATCCATTGATCCTTTTGCGTATGTCACTACGCCCAACACTCATGAGTTTGAAGCTCGTCACAGTCATCCCTTCTCAGATCCTACTCGGAATACCACAGACAAGGTTTAGACTTTCCGGATCTCAAGAATGCTGCCAATTGATTCTAGCTTATACCACGAAGACTATGATCTCACAGAATGGAGGGATCTGTTGTTAGGAGAGGCAACCATGTGTCATGAACTAGGAGGCTAAGAGACATGCATTCAAGCTCGTTTTCAAGTAGAACAGAAGTGGTTGTCAGGCACGTGTTCATAAGTGAGAATGGTGATGAGTGTCACTTGATCATCACATTCATCATGTTGAAGTGCGAATGGATATCTTAGAACAAGAATAAGAATGAATTGAATAGAAAAACAGTAGTACTTTGCATTAATTCATGAGGAACAGCAGAGCTCCACACCTTAATCTATGGGGTGTAGAAATTCCACCGTTGAAAATACATAAGTAATGAAGGTCTGGGCATGGCCGAATGGCCAGCCCCCTAAACGTGATCAAGAGATCAAAAGTGATACAAAGATAGTCTCAAAAATGATCTAAAGATGAAAATACAATAGCAAGAGGTCCTATTTATAATGAACTAGTGACCTAGGGTTTACAAAAATAAGTAAATGATGCAGAAATCAACTTCCGGGCCCACTTGGTGTGTGCTTGGGCTAAGCATTGAAACTTTCACATGTAGAGACTTTTCTTGGAGTTAAACGCCAGCTCTGGTGCCAGTTTGGGCGTTTAACTCCAGCTTTTATGCCAGTTCTGGCGTTTAACGCCAGAATAGGGCAGAAAGTTGGCGTTTAAACGCCAGTTTGCGTTATCAAAACTCGGGAAAAGTATGGACTATTATATATTACTGGAAAACCCAAGATGTCTAACTTCCAACGCAATTGAGAGCGCACCAATTGGGCTTATGTAGCTCCAAAAAATCCATTTCGAGTGCAGGGAGGTCAGAATCTAACAGCATCTGCAGTCATTTTTCAGCCTCTGAATCAGATTTTTGCTCAGGTCCCTCAATTTTAGCCAGAAAATATCTGAAATCACAGAAAAACACACAAACTCATAGTAAAATCCAAAATTGTGATTTTTATTTAAAAACTAATAAAAATATAATAAAAAGTAACTAAAACATACTAAAAATTACCTAAAAACAATGCCAAAAAATGTATAAATTATCCACTCATCACAACACCAAACTTAAATTGTTGCTTATCCCCAAGCAACTAAAAACAAAATAGGATAAAAAGAAGAGAATATACAATAAATTCCGAAAATATCTATGAAGATCAGTCTTAATTAGATGAGCGGGGCTATTTGCTTTTTGCTTCTGAACAGTTTTGGCATCTCACTTTATCCTTTGAAGCTCAGAATGATTGGCATCTATAGGAACTCAAAATTCAGATAGTGTTATTGATTCTCCTAGTTCAGTATGTTGATTCTTGAACACAGTTACTTTATGAGTCTTGACCGTGACCCTAAGCATTTTGTTTTCCAGTATTACCACCGGATACATAAATGCCACAGACACATAACTGGGTAAACCTTTTCAAATTGTGACTCAGCTTTGCTAGAGTCCCCAATTAGAGGTGTCCAGAGCTCTTAAGCACACTCTTTTTGCTTTGGACCACGACTTTAACCGCTCAGTCTCAAGCTTTTCACTTGACACCTTCACACCACAAGCACATGGTTAGGGACAGCTTGGTTTAGCCGCTTAGGCCAGAATTTTATTCCTTTGGGCCCTCCTAATCATTAATGCTCAAAGCCTTGGATCCTTTTTACCCTTGCCTTTTGGTTTAAAGGGTTTCTGGCTTTTTCTGCTTGCTTTTTCTTTTTCTTTCTTTTTTTTTATTTTTTGCCAATTTTTTTTTTGCAAGCTTTGTATTCACTGCTTTTTCTTTCTTCAAGAATCAATTTTATGATTTTTCAGATTATCAATAACATTTATCCTTTTTCATTATTCTTTCAAGAGCCAACAAATTTAACATTCATAAACTTCACTATAAAAAATATGCACTGTTCAAGCATTCATTCAGAAAACAAAAAGTATTGCCACCACATCAAAATAGTTAAACTATTTTAAAATTCAAAATTCATGTACTTCTTTTTCTTTTTCAGAAAACATTTTTTTTAAGAAAGGTGAAGGATTCATAGGACATTCATAGCTTTAAGGCATAGACATTTAGACACTAATGATCATGTAATAAGATACAAGCATAAATAAAACATAAAGCATAATTTTCAAAAAATAGAAAAATAAGAACAAAGAAATTAAAGAACGAGTCCACCTTAGTAATGGCAGCTTGTTCTTCCTCTTGAAGATCTTATGGAGTGCTTGAGCTCCTCAATGTCTCTTCCTTGCCTTTGTTGCTCCTCCCTCATGGCTCTTTGGTCTTCTCTAATTTCATGGAGGAGGATGGAATGCTCTTGGTGTTCCACCCTTAGTTGTCCCATGTTGGAACTTAATTCTCCTAGGGAGGTGTTAATTTGCTCCCAATAGTTTTGTGGAGGAAAGTGCATCCCTTGAGGTATCTCAGGGATTTCATGATGAGAAATTTCCTCATGCTCTTGTTGAGGTCCATGAGTGGGCTCTCTTGTTTGCTCCATCCTTTTCTTAGTGATGGGCTTGTGAGATGAATCTCTCCATCTCCCATGACTCGGATATGGAAGCAATTGTCTTCCCTTTCCTCTTTCTAGAGGTTTCTATGGCCTTTGGTGCCATTAGTGGTTATGGAAAAAAGCAATACTTTTTCCACACCAAACTTAAAAGGTTTGCTCATCCTCAAGCAAAAGAAGAAAGAAAGGAGTAGAAGAAGAAGAAATAGAGGAGATGGAGGGAGGTGAGTGGTTCGGCCAAGGGGGTAGTAGTGTGTATGTTATGTTTGGGGAAGAGGTATTGAGGTGATTCGTCAATGGTGTATGGGGACGAGTGTTATGGAAAGGTGTGAAGAGGAGAGAAGAAGGGGTTGAGGTGGGTGGGGATCCTGTGGGGTCCACAGATCCTGAGGTGTCAAGGATTTCTCATCCTTGCTCCATTCTGGCGTGTAAACGCCCTCTGACTGTCAATCCTAGCGTTAAACTCCAGGTTGCTGCCCATTTCTGGCGTTTAACACCAGATTTTCTTCCTTTTCTGGCATTAAACGCCAGCTTTGTGCCCTTTTTGGTGTTAAATGCCAGTCTGGTGCCCTTTTCTGGTGTTAAACGCCCAGAATGGTGCCAGACTAGGCGTTTAACGCCCATTCTGCTACCCTTACTGGCGTTTAAACGCCATTAAGCTCATCCTCCAAGGTGTGCTATTTTTTATTCTATTTTTTTTATTTTTCAGTTGTTTTTGTGACTTCACATGATCATCAACCTAAAGAAAATATAAAATAACAATAGAAATTTAACATGGATAAGTAAAAATTGGGTTGCCTAATAAACCATTATTTTATGGTTTACATTGTGTTTAATTGTATGGTTTTATCAAATCTTTACCCACTTATTCATTAAATTAGCATGTATTTACAATTCCTTCCCAGAATTACTCCATGGTTGAAAACTTGCTTCCTAGAGACTTTTAATTATGTATTTTAATTCTCCTTTATTCCATTCGATGTCGTGATCCATGTGTTAAGTGTTTTAGGCTTTATAGGGCATGAATGACTTGGGGATTGGAAAGGAGGCTTGCAAAAATGGAAGGAACACAAGAAATTAAGGAGATGACCAGCGAGAAGTGACGCGGGTGCATGGCTCACGCGACCGCGGGAAATAGAGGAAATTGCATTGACGCGATCGCGTGCCTGACGCGAACGCATGGATTGGAAACTACACAAGTGACGCGAATGCGTAGACGACGCGCACGCGTGGTAAGGAAAAACGCTGGATGACGCGATCGCGTGACGTGCGCGATCTGCAGAATCTGCAGAATTTGATTTTGGGCCCTGTTTTGACCCAGGTTTTGGCCCAGAAAAGCATATTAGAGCCAGGGAACATGCAGAGACCAGAGGGACATTCATTTTGCAATATTTTTAGTTTTTAGATCTGATTTTACTCCACCTCTAGGTTCTCTCTCTACAGATTCATAGTTCTTAGGATTTTGTTTTTATTGCTTTTTGGATTGGGATATTGAGAAGAGTTATTACCTCCGCCAAGACTTCATCATTCTAGTTTGTTTCCTTACTTGTCACTTACTCTTTCATATCCTTAATTTGTTCAGAATTACTATTGGATTATTTTTAGAATTTATTAATACAAGAACTATTTTTATTTTTAATTGGTCTCTTTGATTATTATTATTTATCATGTCTTTCTTTATTTCCCTTTCTTATTCTGTGAAGTTTACAATCATAATGAGCGAGTAGTTCCATAACTTGATTGGGAGTTGATTGAAAGGAGGACCTTGAGTTGGAATGCTCAAGAGTAAAATTATAATTGGGTTTATCGTTGGGTCGCCCTCTTGTCACTGACACTAGTCCTTCCCAAGGGAGAGGATTAGAACTTGTGAATAGAAACTGACTTCCAACTTGCTTAACTTTCCTTTATCTGGTAAGGGATAACTGAGCAGAACAACCTTCAATTATCAATTGATCTTGGGAGAACTCCAACAAGGATAGGACTTCCGACTAATCTACTCCCGGTCAAGGTTTTTATTTAAATTACATAAATTCTCCGATTTAATTTCCTGTTTATCAACTCAAACCATTTTAGAAAACATCTGATTAATAAAATAGCACATCTTTCTGCAACTCGTTGGGAGACGACCTGGGATTCATACTCCCAGTATTTTAATTCTAATTTTGTGACAACCCTTCTAAATTGATAAGCGGATTTTTGTTGGTTAAGGACTGTACTTGCAACGTTCCTCTTACATCAATTTCTTAATCCGCCAATTTCCGCCATGTTAATTTTTGGCGCCGTTGCCGGGGAATTGCAATAGATTGCTAAGTTATTGATTGGAATTTATTTATTTGCATTTTATTTTATTTTTGCTACTATGAGCTGCATGTTTCTTTCGTTAAATGACGCGTTCACTTCCTGATCCAAGCTTGCCAGTATTTGATCCTGAGATAGAAAGAACTATTTCACGTATAAGGCAAGCTCGGCGTCGGTCAGTCCTCCCCGAGGGCAAATCTAAAACATCACGTAAGGAAGAAACAAGCTCCCTTTCTACTGATTCGGTTGATTTACGTGCAGGTGACATGGTAGCACCTAGGAGAGTTACTATCCAGGAGGCTGGAGCCCCTGATTTTATAATGCAACCATTTCAAGTGCATCACCCAACAGTGGCTACAGATTTTGAAATAAAGACTGCACTACTCAACTTGATGCCTAAGTTTCATGGCTTACCTGCTCAAGAGCCTATCAAGCACCTTAGGGATTTCCAAGCAGCCTGTTCTACTGTCAGGCGTGATGGTGCAGATGAAACTTCCATTCTGTTAAAAGCTTTCCCATTCTCTCTTGAGGGAAAGGCGAGAGAGTGGTACTACACTCAACCCGCAGCAACTGTTTCTGACTGGGATACGCTTAGAAGAGAATTTTTGGAAAAATTCTTTCCAGCTGAAGTTACTGATAAACTAAGGAAAGACATTTCCATGATTGTTTAGGACGAATCCGAGACTCTCTACGAATACTGGGAGCGCTTCAACAATCTTCTGGAAGCATGCCCCCACCATATGATTGACAAGATAGTGTTGCTCAGCTACGTCACACAGGGTATGAGGCCCCAAGATAAGACCACATTGGAAAGTGCTAGCAATGGGTCTATGAAAAAGTATAAGACAACTGATGAGGCATGGCAATTGATCAGCGACTTAGCTGAATCTACTCAGAATCACAGGCAAAAATAAAGCGGGTCAAAAGCTGTTGCAGAGGTATCTTCTAGCAGAGAGACTACTGCTCTAACTCAGAGTATATGTGAAATGACCAACTTACTGAAGCAGATGCAGTTGAGTCAACAACAAGTGCAGCAAAGCCAACAGTTAGTCCCACAAAGAGTGTACGGAATATGTGCTGATTATAGCCATTATACTGATGAATGTCCACAGCTCCAGCAGGAAGACAACACTGTGGCAGCCACTCATAACTTCTATGACCGCCCCAATCAAGGATACAATCAAGGTGGCAGCTACAACCATGGATGGCAAGACAATTCCAACTAAGGTTGGAGAGATAATTCTAACCAGAGTTGGAGGGACAATAATAACAGAGGAGGCAAAAATAATCAAGGAAATCAGAGGTGGAATAATAACAACAGGCAGCAGAACCAGAACCAGTCTTACAGAGCACCTCACCTGAGGCAATCCCAAGGAGCACAGCACAACCAACAACAAGTTCTGTAGATCACTCAATCTAATTCCTCTCCGAGTGACGAGGCGATTCAATCCATTGTGCAAGGACAAAGAAACATGGAAAGTTCACTTAACGGTCTAACATCCGCTATACAAGCTCTCATCTCTCAGCTAGGATCATCCAATACTTCAAATACTCAACATGCAAGCTCCAGTGGAATTCCTTCTCAACCCTTACCCAATCCAAAGGGTGGCATCAATGCCATCACCCTAAGGTCCGGAACCACACTGCAAGAGAGAAACCAGGAGGAGCCAATCCCATCAGAACACGCCTCAGCTGAAGAGGTGGTGAAAGTAGAGGATGCTGAAGAGGAAGAGGACATACAAGACATGGTTGAAGAAGAAGAAGCTCAACCACAGAAGGAAGCACCAAAGGATGCAGATGCTACAGAAAACTCCCTTCCTATCCCATTTCCACAAATTGCAAGGAAGCTCAGGAAGCAGATGGAACTTGATCCCAAAATGGTAGAAATATTCAAAAAGGTTGAGGTAACTGTTCCCCTTTTTGATGTTATTCAGCAGGTACCTAAATACGCAAAATTTCTAAAATATTTATGTATACATAAAGACAAAATTAATGAATTAGAAACTATTCTTTTAGGTAGTTCTATATCTGCTTTAATGGGAGGTATACCTGAGAAGTGTAGTGATCCAGGTCCATGTATGGTTAATTGTACTATTGGTGGTGTGATATTTTCTGACTGCATGTGTGATTTAGGAGCGTGTGTTAGTATAATGCCTTTGTCTATATATGATACTTTGAGGCTCCCTCCCTTAAAAAGGTCGGCAGCTCGTTTTATGTTAGCAGATAAAAGCATTATTATAGTGGTTGGAATTGCTGAAGATGTATTAGTGAGTATTAAGGGGCTCACATTTCCCATTGACTTCTATATCCTGGAAATGCCCCCTAATGACTCAGGAAGGCCATCATCAATCCTGCATGGAAGACCATTCCTGAAGACTTAAAAGTTCAAGCTGGACGCATTTTCCGAAACTTATTCTTTTGAAATAGATGGCAGAATAGTGAAGTTCAGTTTAAATGGAGCTGTGAAGCACCCTCCAGATGATCTTTCTATCTCCCAGTGTGACATTATAGATGAAACCGTGGCTGAAGTTCACCAGGAGGAATTAGAAGAGAAGTACACAGGACAAGGTCCAAGTGTGGGGACATTTTCAGAGGACAATGAGGGCACTTTGCCATTATCACCAGCTCCGGATGATCCAGAGCCTGTCCATGAGTAGAAATTAGAATTAAAGCCCCTCCCTCCACACCTCAAGTATGCTTACCTTGAGGATAAGCAGAAGTTTCCAGTTATCATTGCAAGGGAACTCACTTCTCAATAAGAAGAACAGCTACTCAGTGTGTTGAGAAAACACAAGAAAGCAATTGGATGGAGCCTGGCAGATATAGTAGGCATCAGTCCTCAAGTTTGTGAGCACAGAATATTCCTAGAAGAGGGAGAAAAGCCCATCCGTCAACCTCAAAGAAGACTGAATCCCACCATCTTAGAAGTTGTCAAGAAAGAAGTGACCAGGCTACTTAAAGCAGATATCATTTACCCCATCTCAGATAGCAAATGGGTCAGTCCAGTACAAGTGGTGCCCAAGAAGTCTGGAATCACAACAGTAAGAAATGAGCATGGAGAGCTTCTGACAACTAGAGTGCGGAATTCATGGAGAGTTTGCATTGACTATAGGCGTCTCAACCAAGCCACTCGCAAGGATCATTACCCCTTGCCATTCATTGATCAAATGCTTGATAGCCTGTCAGGTAAATCCCATTATTGCTTTTTAGATGGTTATACAGGCTATTTTCAAATCCATATAGCTCCTGAAGATCAGGAAAAGACTACTTTTACATGTCCTTTTGGAACTTATGCTTATAAGAGAATGCCCTTTGGCTTATGCAATGCACCAGCTACTTTCCAAAGGTGCATGATGAGTCTTTTCTCTGACCTTATTAAAAACTGTATGGAGGTTTTTATGGATGATTTTAGCATTTATGGTGATTCATTTAGCCTTTCTTGGATAGTTTATCTAGAGTATTAGATAGATGTGTCAATACAAACCTTGTATTAAATTTTGAAAAATGTCACTTTATGGTAAAATAAGGGATTGTACTAGGACATGTTGTGTCTAATAATGGCATTTCTGTAGATCCAGCAAAGGTGGATGTTATTTCTAGTTTACCTTACCCCTCCTCTGTGAGGGAAGTCTGTTCGTTCCTTGGCCATGCAGGTTTTACCGGAGATTCATTAAGGACTTCAGTAAGGTAGCACTACCGTTATCCAGACTACTGCAGAAAGATATTGAGTTCGAGTTCAATGAGGATTGCAAACAAGCGTTTGATAAGCTGAAGACCGCCCTGACTCAAGCTCCAATTGTGAGAGGACCAGACTGGAGCCAGCCATTTGAAATCATGTGCGATGCTTCCAACCATGCAGTAGGAGCAGCGCTGGCTCAGTGTGAAGGTAAGCACCCTTTTGTAATTGCTTATGCGTCTAAGACTTTAGACGCTGCTCAGTCTAATTACACTACTACTGAGAAAGAGCTTCTTGCTATTGTTTTTGCTCTGGATAAATTTCGAGCCTATTTACTTGGTGCTAAAGTAGTAGTGTACTCAGACCACGCAGCTCTAAAGTATTTATTAGCCAAAAAGGAGTCCAAACCAAGGCTTATACGTTGGATACTACTACTACAAGAATTTGATTTAGAAATTAAGGATAGGAGTGGTAACCAGAATCTAGTGGCAGACCACTTGAGTCGCCTTGAGCACATTAGGGATGACTCCACCCCTATAGATGATAATTTCCTATTTGATAAACTGCAAGCAGTATCTGAAGTAGTCCCTTGGTATGCACCTATAGCTAATTATCTAGTTAGCCGCACTTTTCCTCCAAACTTTACTAAGCATCAAATAGACAAGCTAAAAAGCGAGTCCAAATATTATATATGGGATGACCCATATTTATGGAGATGTGGCGCTGACCAGGTAATTAGACGGTGTGTGCCTCAATCAGAATTCTAGTCCATTTTAGAGGCCTGCCACTCATCTGAGAGTGGAGGAAATTTTGGCCCTCCAAGAACAGCTAGAAAATTTTAGACTGTGGATTCTGGAGGCCTACTCTTTTTAAAGACGCTACTGAATTTTATAAATCTTGTTCCCTATGCCAAAGGTTTGGTAATATATCCAAGAGGGATGAGATGCCTCAACAGACTATGCTTCTCTGTGAAATTTTTGATATTTGGGCCATTGACTTCATGGGTCCATTTCCACATTCTAATGGTTATTTTTATATATTGTTAGCTGTAGATTACGTTTCTAAATGGGTGGAAGCAATTCCTACCCGCACTGATGATGCTAATACTGTTGTTTCCTTTGTTAGAACCCATATTATTTGTCGCTTTGGATCACCACGAGCAATCGTGAGCGATCAAGGAACCCATTTCTGTAACAGGAGACTAACAGGATTATTGAAAAAGCATGCGATAGTTCATAAAGTGGCAACAGCCTACCATCTCCAGACTAATGGGCAAGTTGAGGTGTCTAACAGAGAGATAAAGAGTATATTACAGAAGATAGTCAAACCTCATAGAAGAGACTGGAGCACCAGGCTACAAGATGCACTCTGGGCATACAGAATAGCATACAAGACACCCATTGGGATGAGTCCCTTCTGCTTAGTTTATGGAAAAGCCTGTCACCTCCCAGTTGAGGTAGAGCACAAAGCCTTTTGGGCAGTAAAAGAGTGCAGTATGGAATTTGAGAAAGCCGAAGTTGAAAGAAAGTTGCAACTGCAAGAATTAGAAAGCCTTCGCCTAGAAGCTTATGAGAACTCAAGGCTGTACAAGGAAAAGATGAAGGTTGTGCATGATAAGCACATCAAGAGGAGAGAGTTCTAACATGGGGACTTTGTCCTCCTTTACAACTCTAGACTGAGGCTCATGCCAGGCAAGTTGAGATCAAGATGGGAAGGTCCATATAGAGTAGAGAAGGCTGAGCCATACGGAGTTTTCCACCTGAGTCATCCTTCAAGCTCTGAATTCATCAAAGTTAATGGACATTGCTTAAAGCTATATTATGGTGAGAAGGCGACGAAAACCAATGAGCTAGAGATCTTCCTCTTGGAGGATCCACCCACAGCAGAAGACTGAGCTAGTGGAGCGTCCAACTTAAGGACGTTAAAGCAAAGTGCTGGGTGGGAGACAACCCACCATGGTATGATCGTTCCTTTCTTTCTTCTTAGTTTTCTTTTTTAATAACTCTTCTCATTATTATCACATTTAGTTTGAATCTTCATTTGCACAATTGCATATAAAAAAAAGCGAAAGGAGGAAAGCGGCATGCGACGCGACAGCGTCACCGACGCGTCCGCGTCGTATTAGCCATGGGAAGCAAATGCAAACTTAACAGAAAGCCACGCGAGAGCGTGGCTGGAGGCGTGCCTTTGGCACAAATTGACCCACGTGACCGCGTCATTGACGCGTCCGCGTCATTTACGAAAAATGCCTCCCACGCGTCTGCGTCACCCACGCGAATGCGTGACCTGATAATCGGCGTAAAAAGGGGTGCATGGCAGCAAGTTGTGATGGAATGGTGCTAGGAGCACAAGCCCTACAACGCAACCGCGTGCCCCACGCGTCCGCGTCGTCTTCTAATATTGGCCATTCACGCGATCGCGTCCACCACGCAAACGCGTCACCCTAGAATTTGGCAACAATAAGTTTTGAACAGAGAGTTGTGCGAGCGCGAGGCTGCCCTCGCGCCAGTAGCATCGAACGAGTCACGCGTCCGCGTGACCGACGCGTCCGCGTGACCGACGCGTCCGCGTCGTTTCATATAAGCGCCATTCGTGCGAACGCGTACCCCACGCGTCCGCGTCGCTTGCGCCGCACAACTTACCCAAATATGCCAAAATATCTTATCTTTTTCTTCCCCAAATCCTACTTTTCTTTTCCCTTCTTATTTCTTCTCCTTCCTTCTTCCTTCTTTCTCACTTTCTACTTTCTCTCTCTCTCATCACCATTATCAATGTTTTTCTTTTCTTCTTCCCTCCTTACTTTTCTACTCTTCTTCTTATTTTTATGTTTTCTTCTTCTTTTCTTTTTCTTTTCACTTTCATTATCCATGTTTTCTTTTTCCTTTCTTTTTCTTTTAATTGGTGTTGAAAATTTATTAGGGTCATTATTATTCCTTATGATTTGCTTGTGGATTGTTAAGGAATTGTTTGGCAATTATATATTAATTTTTAAGGGTTGATTGCATGTTCAATTCAATACTTTCAATAGCTTATTCACTATGCATGCTATGCGTTTGTGAAAACGCCCATATTGCATTGTGCACCATTTTGAGATTTCTTTTAATCTACTACTCTAATTGCTTGCTTTTCACAAAAACCCTTTTTTTATTTTATTATTTAAATATAATTGTTATTACAAATAGGTTATTAGTTTGAAAGGCTCGGTAATCTAACTTGGACATTGAATGCTTGATCTATGCTACTCATGCCTTTGCCGGCATGCCAATAAACACCTTGCATTTATTTGTCATCTTATGCACTTGTTATTTTTTTTCATGGATGATTTTTCACATGTAGTCATGACCATGTGTTAGCATCATTCATCTTTCATGTGCATTGTTTACCACCTTTCCCGCCTTCTTCTTCGCTCTAACCCTTGACATTTTAACATACTTTCTCTTTTCTTTCTTTTAGGATGGCCACCAAGAAAGGCAAGGAGGAAGCTACTCCCAAACCACCAGCAAGAAGAGGAACAAAAAGAGCATTAGTGGCAGAGCCATCTTCAACTGCAGTTAAGCCCTCAACAAAAAGAATTAAGAGGATTATAAAGGTTGATGAAAAAGAGAAAGCCTTCCCAGCAAAGGACACTGCGCAATTTACCAACCGCTACTGTGAGCAGATGTTCCCCGTCCTGGCAGAAAGGAGTTACAACAACGAATACCTTCTTATCCTCCCGACCCGTATTGTTGAATTTGTTGAGCCGCAAATTGAACAAAGACAATGGAGTTTCCTACAGAGACAGCCACGGCAGGTTAATCTTTCCTGGGTAGTCGAGTTCTACTCTAATTTCCTCCTGCCAACTGTAATAACCCCGGTTTTCGAGTACGCGAGATCTTTTCTGAAAGTACGGATTTCTCCGAAAGATCAGTAAGGGGAAAACCTTTGATATATCATCAAGTATCTCAATTCTTATTGTTATTATGTTATCTTTAAGTTAGAACCTTTTCTGAGGCAAGCTCGATAACGCGGTCACGAAGGACATAGTTTTTGAACCATATCGATTAGGAGTTTTGGTTCGGTTTTTCGTAAATAGTCTCAGTTTGACAAACCGGACTCGATTTATGAGAGAAGAGAGATAATAGAATGATATTATCATTATATTAGTACTAGAAGCTTCTTGAATGATATTATAAGGTTACCTGATCAGTTTTAGTTAAAAACAGAAAATCGGTTTAACTGGGTTCACAGTTTACTGGTGCAGCTTAGCACCAGCACTCTCTGATGACTTTAGCAATGCTAAGGCCTCATTATACATGTCTTATTCTCATAATAAATATATTACTAGTGTCATTTATGCTAGTAGCTCAGAAAATAATTTTTAGAGATGTTTTTGCAAGTGTTTCGATACATCTTGTTTTAGTAGTTATACACCTGAGATATTTTAATATTATTTTAATCCACCTCCAAGACAACCAATCACAACTCACCCTACATCCCCAAAACCCCCAAGGCTGGCTCATTTTCACTTTGTGGCCGAAAATAGGAAGAGAGAAAAAGAGAGAAAAGTTCTTAGTTCCAAATCTTCAAAGCTTGATTTCTGCTGAACTAAAACTCAAATCAAAATTCCAATCCGACCAAAATGATCCTCTCTTCTTTCTCTACATGATCATATGACTTATCAAGGCTGGAATCAAGGTGAGTTGGCTGCACCATCTCTCTTTTGATTCGGTTTCAAGGAAACATGCTTAAACATGTGTTTTCTTGATGTTCTTCCTTAGGAATCATGCTTAACTTGACTTGAGGGGCAAGAAACGTGAACTTCCAGCAAGTCTAAGGTTAGAAATCACCTCCTAATGTGCTGAGAGAGATTTGGTTAGTTGAGGGTTTTTGAATTTTAAAGTTGTTCTTGATGTGATTTAGGAGGAAAAAGTGCTTAAGGACCACCTGAAAATCTAACTGAATTAGGAGCAGCAAAACCAGGTAGGGTGTCACGAAATTAATCTTGATTATTTGTGTTTGAGTTGTGTGAATGTTGTATTATTTGGCTGTGCTAAAAATTGGTTGCATATATGATTGATTCTTGGTGAAAATTTGGTGAAATTTTGATGAAATTTGATGAAATTTAAGCTTTAAAGTTCATGTTCTTTGGGCAGCTGGAAAAATAAAACCCTAGGCTTAAATTGAGGTTCAATTTATTTTGAAATCATGTAGAAAAGATGGGATTTTAGTGGCTGCTAATTTATTATGAATTATAGTAAAAATCGGTTACTGAAAAGACTGAAAAACGGGTAAAAACAGAGAAAGAATCTGAAGAATTTATGAAGAACATGAAGAACACTTCGAGTGTGATGAAGAACAATGAAGAACAGGCTTTAGATCCTTAAAAGGTCAAGGAAGTAAAAATTTTGGTGTTTAAGGGGTTATTTAGTAATTTCTGAAAGTTAGGGTGGTTAAAGTAGAAATATTAAAAGTTACGGGTGGTAAAAAGTAAATTTTAAAGGTTAAAAGTAAAAGGTAAGTTAATTTTCGAAAATTAATGATAAAATAATAAATAATAATAAAATAATGCGAAAAAGGCAGTTTTCCGTAAAAGTTTTAGAAAGACAACTTTAAGTGCAGAATTCTCCTAATTACCTTCATAAAACACTTAGGGAGTGGTAAGAATATATTAGTGAAGTAAAGATAAAAGAAAGATAAAAACCAAAGAAAAGATAAAAACCAAAGAAAAAGTCTGTAAAGTTTTAACAACAGAGAAACAGACAGAGACTAGCGAATGAACTAGGGCAACATAGTTAGTCCTTGAATTGCGAATAAGGTTAGGTATTATATGAAAAGTTAAACTGTTTCAGTATAGACTTAATGAACCTATACTTGGGATAGTCTAACTATTCATACCAAAATTTACATAAGCTTTAAATACATACATTAAGCAGAGCAATCAGAGCAGAGTAGAGAAACTCAAAAAACAGAGTAACCAGAGTAAAGTAAAGAGATAAAGAGAAAAAGAGTAATATAGATACAGATGGAAAGAGTAATCAGAGAAGAGAAAAGAGATACAGAGAACAGAGTAATTAAAGCAGAGTAAATAGATACAGAGAAAAGAGAAACCAGAACAGGGTAAAGAGATATAAAGAGAAGAGTAGTATAATAAAGAGATATTTGTATATATGTATTAGTTGCTTGATGCAACCCAGAGCTTCTATAGGGAAACTAAGTTACCTACAGCTATTTTTCGCTTCCCCGGAGCAGAGCAGAGCAGAGTATATATACATTTTCCTGCAGTAAGCAGAGGCTGTCTCAAAAGAGCAACTATTACTATATGCGCATTTATTTAGGAACGAAAAATCGTATTCGGGAAATCGGGATTACTCGTGACTGGATAAATGTCGGGATTGCGGGCAGCTAACCGACACATGAGCTCATGGCCTGTACTAGGACTAGACATGCATCATTCTTGTCTGCGCATCATTCTCTGTCGCAATCCTACTTGTGTGTGATCTATTTCTTTATGTTTGTTTGCTCGAGTGCTATGTCTGTGCTTTATCTTCTTGTATTTTTCTGCTTATGTTCTGTTCTTTGTTTTTCTATCTATTTTTAACTTCTGTTTACTACTTTACTGTATTCTATTATCCATCCGCTAATTGAAAACGAATAAATGAATGTAACTAACAACCCCGACCCTACTAAGAACTCCCCAGTTCTTACCCCTTCTCTCCCTTCCTCTCCCTTAGATGGAGACGGGCGTGATCTTCTATGAGTTCGAAGACCCTTACATCTACAAGGATCCGGTACATCACAGTTACTTCATTATGGGTTTGGAGCCTCGTATTAGACGATATGCGTTACCTAATCGAGCTTTTCAACATCCTCTGTCTAGCCCGCATTTTGACCCCAATGCTCCTTACGACTTACCCTTATCCTGGTTCCATCCTGACGCACCTGTACACCCTTTTTCTTGATGATCCCGAGCACCCTATACCAGCTCAACCTTTGAATGAGGTGGAACCTGAGCCTATTATTCCTGATGACCCCGAGTTAGCTGGTGACTACGTACCTGTGATACCACCAGAGTGGGACTTTCCCCCTGAGCCGATCCCTGACTTTCCACAGCTTAATGAGCCGGCACTACCGGACGGTGGGGTAGCTCCTATATACGCGAACGGACCTGTGCTTGCGAATGGTTTTGTACATAGTAACAGTAGTGTTTCTGGTGGATCTGAGGATATAGTTGTAGCTGCGGACGATGAGGAGGAGGAGGATCTTGAGATAGAGATAGAGCAGGATGAGGAGATGGACGAGCCTCACGACGATTCTCCAAACGGCCACGTGTAGATATAGCTTGACAGCCGTAGGGGCATTCTTTTGATGACACTCTAGTCTGACATTATCTGATAGTTAGTCTCTCACTTGTGTTAGTACACCCGAGAGCTAGGAGCTATATAGTGGTTAGGCTAGCCTGGGCGCCAGTTTAGCGGCTTTTTATATGGGCCAGGCCCTGGGAGTGTCGTGTAAATATTAGCTACGTAGGATGACGAGGATGTAAACTGACTTGATCTTGTGTAAACGCTACATGTTTTGTTATAGTGTATATGATGTATATTATCAGCTGTGTTTCTATGTTTATTTATGCTTCCTTTCTATTTCTCTCAATGTATGCCTGTTTATTTTACCTTGTTATCCGCAACGATATAAAAAAAAGTTACTCGTAAAGCTGGCATCGCTCTAACAAGGAACAGGCTCATATATTAAATAATAGTTAATAATTAGGAAGGATAAGTTAGTAACACTTAGCTTCTTGTATGACCATGCATACTGGGAGTTAGGTCGTTACACCAACCCTGCAGTCTGTCTATGTCCGTCAGAAGCAAGTCCCCATTACAGAAGAGGCCATTCAACGAGCTTTAGATCTTTCCTCTACTCCAGAAGGACCGGATTCATTTCAAGAGGCTGCACTCAAGCGCCAGACGTACCAATTTGACAGGGACGCTATTCTCAGAGTTATCGCACTACTTGGCAGCAGATGGATCTACAGATACCATCGATCTCGTCCTAAGGAAATATCAGCTTCTGCACTTACCTTAGAGGTTCACGTATGGGCACAGATTATGTCCCATTACGTTTTTCCGAGCACTCACGAGTCCTTCTTCACTGCAGACATGGCTGTTTTACTATGGTGCATCCTTACAGACCAGCCTCTAAACCTACCAAGACACATCCGGAATGCCATGGGACACGTACAAATTGCGGGCAACTTACCTTTTTCTGCCTTGGTTTTCGATCTTGTCTCAGAAGCTGGAGTCTCCTACAGAGCTGGAGACACAAAAGCCATGCTCCCACGGGATGATCAGTACGTCCCTAATGGGAAATATATCAGACCTCCCGCAGCCACAACAAGCCAGCCTACTGAACCGGCTGTAGACATTCCTCCTTCAACACCACAAGCACCTACTACAAATCAACTGCTCCATCAGATACTTGAAAGGTTGGATCGGCAGGAACACAAAGCAAAGCTAAGAGAGCGTCGTAACAAGCGCCGATTCACATACCTCAAGGAGCTACTTATGGGAAAATACAAAGACCCAGACACCCCGAACTCCACTTTATTTACCAGCACAGGAAGCCATGACGGTCCCGACTGTGGAGATACTGCTACCAACCCACCTTTGTTCCTGACAGATGGCACCGGGGACGGTGCAAAGCCTTAAGTGTGGGGAGGTCGGTCGGTACCTGACTTCCAGAGGTAATTTCTCTTCCGTAACACCAATAAAATAGGACATTTAGTTAGTTTTTCTTTTGTAGAATAGGATAAATTGCATAGTAATAGGTTAGTTGCATGCATGTTCTAATTGATTGAAAAGATAATAAGTTTCTTCTAAGACTCTATTTTTAGAACAAAATTTCACTAATTTTAATCAAAACTTTTATGTTAAATTTGCTTGAAGTTGTATTTGGAACATAGTTTAAAAGGCTAAGAACACACAACCTGTGAGACTTTGAGCCTAAATACATGGTTACATTATTTAACCATAATTATTTTATTCTTGTGTGTTTACTTCTCTATGATTGTAATCTATATTTTGTTTCATCCTATATGTCCAATGTTTAATATATTTATATTCTTGCATATGATTGAGGCCATTATTTGTTTAGCTCACTTATCCAAATTAAGCCTACCCCTTAAGTTACCTTTGTTAGCCACTTTGAGCCTTTAAATCCCATTTGTTCTGTATTTTACCACATCACTAGCCTTAAGCGGAAAAACAATTATATATCCCAATTGAATCTTTGGTTAGCATAAGATAGAATTGTGTGTTAATTAAGTATGGGAAAATTGTGGGAACAAAAGATAATAAGAAAATGTGTCATGATAATATAATGAAAATTTGGGTACTTACTCATGTGAAACTATAAAAGAAAATTAAAAATCTATGTGCAATGATAAGCTATGTTTATTTTTATTCCCTGAAAAAAATAATAATAATAAATCCAAAAATATTCAATAAATAAATAATGGGACAAAATTACCCCAATGCTAAGTTAAAATTCAAGGATCAATGCATATATGATAAAATTAAAATAAAAGTTGATACATGAGTATGGAATGTGAAAGGAAAATTTTGGGTAGCTAGGTGTAAAATTTAAGTTATATAGAATATATATGTGTGTTAGGTGATGACAAGTCATCTTATCCTAATTTTACTAGTCTTTTTCATTTGTTTTTAATAGGTTTTATACACTTTCTTGAGTTACAAGTAAGCCATTTGGGTGGAAATTCATGTGTAGTTGGATTCAATCAACCATGAGTGAATTGATGCATTTTCATGGGGTTTTGGGCTATAATTGCTTATATGTCAAGAATGATAATAAGTCTCATGATTTTAGCAAAGCTTTGATGCATTTGTTGATTGATGACAGGTGACCAAAAGTGCTTGGAGGAAGGTTGAAGAAAGGGGATGGCAGAAGGCAGCAAAACCAACCTGGGGAAGCTCAAGTTTGTGCCAACGTTTGCCTCAAACTTGAGGTCAAACGTTGGCTTAAGAATAAACCCTGGAGAAGCCCAAGTTTGCGCCAACGTTTGCCTCAAACTTGAGGTCAAACGTTGGTGCAACAACTAACCTTGGAGGAGGCCAACGTTTGCGCCCAATTTTGCCGCAAACTTAAGCGCAAACATTGGTGCAACATATATACCAGGGGAGGCCAACGTTGGCGCCAAAGTGTTCTTGGAGGGAGCATGTTTGAGTTCATGTTTGACCTCAAACGTGAACTCAAACGTGAGTGACAGATAAATCCCGTTCTGCATAATTTTAGCAATCCAATGTTTGAGTTAAAGTTTGCCTCAAACTTTGACTCAAACTTAAAGGCTCAAAAGTCCAAATTGCAAACGGATTTCTTCTCAAGTCCAAGAGCAACCAATTGAGGCTATCTTCAATCCAATGCCATCAAGGCCAAGGCCTAAATTCAAGGCTTCAAGACCATTAGAAGAAAATGTATAAATAGAAGTTAGTTTGATTTAGGGCCTGTTTGGGAAACTCTAGAAGTAGCTTTTTTTAACTTTTGACTTATAAAAAGTAGTAGTATTAATGTCGGGTGCAATTTTCAAAACCAAATTGCAACTTTCTAAGAAGCTATTTTGGAGCTTATAGAGAAGTTAAAAAAAATGACTTCTCTCATAATACTTCTACTTTTCATTACATTTCTTTAAAATAAGCACTTTTAGAGTTAAAAATCCAAACACAAAATAACTTATTTATAAGTTACTTTTAACAGAGTCATTTATTGTTTAAGTTATTTTATCAAAAGGAGCTTAATTAAGTTAGTTACCCAAACTGGGCCTTAGAATAGGACGTGAACTTTTACTTTTGAAATTGTACCTCTTGGAGGATTTTTCATACTGTAACTTGGATCTCGGAGGAGAATTCAATTCTCTTCCTCTTTGGGTTTCTTGTTTTCTTTATTGCAAATCTTGCTTGAGTCTTGGGTGTTGAGAATTGAGGAAATTCTGTCTCAATCTCACCTTAAGATCTCTCTTTGTTTCTTTCACTGCACGATTGAAGAATTGAGATTTGAATTCAAGTTTTCTTACTGTTTTGATCTTTAATTTGTTGCAATTGCTTTCTGAATTGGATCAAGGAAGGTAATGAGATCTAGACTTGGTTTTCTAGTCTCTTGACCCCTGAGATCTGAAACTTTCTTTTAATTCTTCTGTTGAATGCTTCTTCAAGCCAGTTTATATTTTCTGTTTAAGATTTACTTCAATTCAATTCATCTTTTACTTTCCTGATCGTTGCAATTTACTCTTCTCTTATTTAATTTCTGCAATCCCAATTCCCAATTCCTTTTACAATTCAAGCAATTTACATTTCTTACACTTTAAGCTTCAGTCATTTACATTTCTTGCAATCTAAGTTTCTGCAATTTATATTTCTTGCACTTTAAGATTCAGCTTCTTTAATTTCTCTGCACTTTACATTCTTGTCAATTATCCCTCTCCCTTTAAAATTCATGCAATTTAGCTTCTGTTGGATACAAATTACTCAACTCAACTCTTGTTCGCTTGACTAAATCAACCACTAAACTAAAATTGCTCAATCCTTCAATCCCTGTGGGATCGACCTCACTCATGTGAGTTATTATTACTTGATGCGACCCGGTACACTTGCCGGTGAGTTTTGTGTTGGATCGTTTTCCACACATCAAGTTTTTGGCGCCGTTGCCGGGGATTGATTAGATTGACAATGATAAAGTGAAGTGGAGATCTAGATCAAGCACTTTTTCTTTTCTGTTTCTTTACTTTTCAATTAACCCACTAACTGTTTGAATTTTTGCCTAAGCCAATTGAAACTTCACTTTAGCAATAGAGTGAAGTTTTCCTGGTTTTTGCTATTCTATGCATTCCTTGTGTTCTTGCTTGCTGAATATATGACAGAAGCAATATTCTTCTACTAATCTTTTAAGCCTATCAACTGTTTGACACATTGTGTCAACTAACCCTCTGACCACATTTTGGCATGAGTGTATTCAATCTTCATTTGGACTGTTTGTGATTGTGCAGATTATGGAGAAGAACCCAACAAACCCCAGTTATTGTGAGAGTAGTGTCCTCACCCCAGATGAAAATGCAACGAGTTGAAGCATCCGCTCATCACCATGAACGATGTTGCTCAATGGCTTGAAGCCTTCCCACAAGAAAGCATCATCGGATGGGAAGATCTAGTGAGCGAATTCCTGGCCAAGTTGAAACCACCCCAGGAAATTGGTAAACTAGAGGCAGAAGTGCAACCATCCACACAAGAGAAGGGAGCGATGGAAGTTGAAGGTGTAAATGCAGTCATGAACCAAAATCAACAGATACCCCAACAACTTCAGCAACAATTGGAGCTGATGGCCAGAAAAATCGATTGGCTGCAAGTTGCTGTAGTAAATGCACATAACCTACCTCAACATTCACATGGTTGGAATCAATCTGAAAAAGGTTTTGGAGCAATTAACTATGAGCCATAAAGTCATGAGCAATCATACTCTCCAAACAGTACCTCAAGCCGGTTCAAACACAAATCTCAGGGTGATGTGTACAACCCACCCTGGAGGACTCATTCCAACTGGAGGAGGAGCAAGCACCAAAATCAAGGACCAAAGGACCTTAATTACAACAACCCCAACTTCACAAACTAGCAAAAACATCACCATACCAACAACAACCATTACACACCACCACAACACCCGTCATTTCAATCCCATCACACCTCACAATTTGCCCATAACAACTTTCAACAACCATCTCATTTTATACAACCACAACCAGATCTAGACTCTCAAAGAATCTCTAGTCTGGAAATGATGATAGAGAAACTCATAAAAAATCAAGAGATGGTAAGCAAAAACCAAGAAGCTTCAATCAGAAAACTTGAGAGGCAAATGAAACAACTGGCTAAGCACCTTGCAGAAATGGGTGAGAAAAGGGCAATTACCATTTTCAAAGCCACTAAAGATGACCCACAAGACAACGAAAAAGCTGCTAGGTGGGAGAAATGGAAAGCAATCATAGAGGAAAGTGAGAGGGCTATGGAAAAAGAAACAATCATCAAAGAAAAGCACCACAGAGAAATTCTTCAAGAAGAAGTAAAGGAAAGGAAGCCCACAGTAAGAGGAGAAGATCAAAGGCAACAGGATTTTCAACTTCCATGATCAAAGGATGGAGGATGTCAAGCTAGTGACAATAAAGAAGCGCTTGTTGGGAGGCAACCCAACCTGAGGTAGTTTTCTTTTCATAGCTATTTTAATAACAAGGTTAATTAGCTGTATCTATATTGCAAGAAGCTAAGTTTGGTGTTGCACACCAAAATAATATAAGGGAGAATGAAGGATTCTAAGTTTGGTGTTCCACCAAAATCTCATCATAAAATATATTCTCACCTTATGCATAATGCTAGCTTCAAGCATTTAGATAAACTAGTTAACTATTTTGCTATTTCCTAGTTTTTAGTTCTATTACCTCTGGCAAAGAAAAAGAGTTCTGCATATGGTCAATCTGATGCATGAGAACCATTGGCAAGGTACTAAGTTTGGTGTTCCCACACCAAAGTAAGTTCAAAAGCCCACAAATAATTCATGCATGATAACCATTTCTTCTTTCAAGTGCTTGGGGATCAAGCAACTTTCAATATCATTGCAGAGCATCATACAAGTTTTTGGAAGGATTAAGCATCATCACCCAAAGAAATGAAAGAGGAATGTTAAGACCAGCAATGATGATGATGAGGAGTAAAGCGAGTAAACTCCAAAAGGTTGTATTGTTAAGTGATTATTTTGCATCAGACACTGCTATGATTGAAAATGATATTGTACCCCTGTTTGTTTGTCTGTCTAGTATAGCTTTTCTGTAATACAATAATTGAGATGCTTGATTATTCACAACATTATACTCTCCAAAACTTGCTTGCACTCAATGTCTCAAAAAGGCATCACATGACAGTTCTTTGAAAAGAAGGATCGAGGAATTAAACAATTTTGAGGCAAGCAAAAGATTAGGAGAAGTGGTGGTTCTAGTTGTATGAGTTTTGCATTGAGGTTGCATGCTTATGAAAACTTGCATGGGAGCTTGTAGGCAGGACATAGAGTTCAAAGAAGTATTGTGGAGATTCTCAAATATTTATTGATCCAAGAAGCAGCAAACAAAAGAAAATAAAGAAAATACAAAAACAAAAGAACATGGCCCAAGGCTCTGAGCATCAATTACTAGGCAGAAAAGAAGGAAGAAACAAAAACTCAAAGAGTTGTTATCCTAGTAAATGCTTGTGGTCGAATTGTGTCAAAGAGAGAGGCTTCAGCAAGTAAATCCTTAGGGGTGCTTTAACACCTAATACCTTAAAACCAACTGGTTTAGGAGTATTGATTGAAAGCTTATCTAAAGAGCCGCTTTGAGACATGACACTTAGAGTCAATGCCAAAACACAGAAATTCTAAGCTGCTTCAAGGTGATTACCTATAGAGAGATCTCCATGATATCATTTGGACAAAAGTCCTAGGACCTAAGACTTCCAAGATGTAGGGACTAGTAAGCACTGAAGCCCTTGCATGAGCATATAATTTAGAGTTCACCCCACTGTCACTTAATCACATCACTCACAGGATATGACAAGTTATTCTTCAATCTACTTCTAATTGAAAGAACCTTTGAGCATAATTCTTTTCTTGCTTGAGGACAAGAAAGATTTAAGTTTGGTGTTGTGATGACAAGTCATCTTATCCTAATTTTACTAGTCTTTTTTATTTGTTTTTAATAGGTTTTATACACTTTCTTGAGTTACAAATAAGCCATTTGGGTGGAAATTTGTGTGTAGTTGGATTCAATCAACCATGAGTGAATTGATGCATTTTCATGAGGTTTTGGGCTATAATTGCTTATATGTCAAGAATGATAATAAGTCTCATGATTTTAGCAAAGCTTTGATGCATTTGTTGATTGATGACAGGTGACAAAAACGGCTTGGAGGAAGGTTGAAGAAAAGGGATGGCAGAAGGTAGCAAAACCAACCTGGGGAAGCTCAAGTTTGTGCCAACGTTTGCCTCAAACTTGAGGTCAAACTTTGGCTTAAGAACAAACCCTGGAGAAGCCCAAGTTTGCGCCAACGTTTGCCTCAAACTTGAAGTCAAACGTTGGTGCAACAACTAACCCTGGAGGAGGCCAACGTTTGCACCCAAGTTTGCCACAAACTTAAGAGCAAACGTTGGTGCAACATATATACCAGGGGAGGCCAACGTTTGCGCCAACGTTTGCCTCAAACTTGGAGACAAACGTTGGCGCCAAAGTGTTCTTGGAGGGAGCATGTTTGAGTTCATGTTTGACCTCAAACGTGAACTCAAACGTGAGTGACAGATAAATCCCGTTCTGCATAATTTTAGCAATCCAACGTTTGAGTTAAAGTTTGCCTCAAACTTTGACTCAAACTTAAAGGCTCCAAAGTCCAAATTGCAAACGGATTTCTTCTCAAGTCCAAGAGCAACCAATTGAGGCTATCTTCAATCTAATTTCATCAAGGCCAAGGCCCAAATTCAAGGCTTCAAGACCATTAGAAGAAAGTATATAAATAGAAGTTAGTTTGATTTAGAATAGGACGTGAACTTTTACTTTTGAAATTGTACCTCTTGGAGGATTTTTCATACTGTAACTTGGATCCTGGAGGAGAATTCAATTCTCTTCCTCTTTGGGTTTCTTGTTTTCTTTATTGCAAATGTTGCTTGAGTATTGGGTGTTGAGAATTGAGAAAATTCTGTCTTAATCTCACCTTAAGATCTCTCTTTGTTTCTTTCACTGCACTATTGAAGAATTGAGATTTGAATTCAAGTTTTCTTACTGTTTTGATCTTTAATTTGTTGCAATTGCTTTGTGAATTGGATCAAGGAAGGTAGTGAGATCTAGACTTGGTTTTCTAGTCTCTTGACCCCTAAGATCTGAAATTTCCTTTTAATTCTTCTGTTGAATGCTTCTTCAAGCCAATTTACATTTTCTGTTTAAGATTTACTTCAATTCAATTCATCTTTTACTTTCCTGATCGTTGCAATTTACTCTTCTCTTGTTTAATTTCTGCAATCCCAATTCCCAATTCCTTTTACAATTCAAGCAATTTACATTTCTTGCACTTTAAGCTTCAGTCATTTACATTTCTTGCAATCTAAGTTTCTGCAATTTATATTTCTTGCACTTTAAGATTCAGCTTCTTTAATTTCTCTGCACTTTACATTCTTATCAGTTATTGCTCTCCCTTTAAAATTCATGCAATTTAGCTTCTGTTGGATACAAATCACTCAACTCAACTCTTGTTTGCTTGACTAAATCAACCACTAAACTAAGATTGCTCAATCCTTCAATCCCTGTGGGATCGACCTCACTCATGTGAGTTATTATTACTTGATGCGACCCGGTACACTTGCCGGTGAGTTTTGTGTTGGATCGTTTTCCACACATCATTAGGTGAAAGCTTGGGTTAATTAAAGATTCAATTTATAAGCTTACTTAGCCATATATGTACCCTTACCCTTACCTTGGCCCCATTACAACCTTGAAAAGACCTCATGATGTTTGCATTGGTACATTAAATGTTGTTGATTGGTTAGGTGAAGAACAAAAATTAGAAAGCATGATTAGAGAAGGATAGAGTGATTACCCTATACACTAGAGAGACTAGAGTATACATACATCATCAGTGAGGGGTCAATGCCTAAATTCTATGTTCCCTGCTTTCATGAGCTACCTTCTTGCATTTTTATCTGTTCTTACTATATAAGAATTGAATTAGTGGAATTTAATTTTTGATTGTCTTGAAGAGCTTATTTACTTTTGACCAAGTGGACAAGAATCATATAGTTGCATTCACATATATAGTTTGCATTGCATTGCATAAGTTTTACATGTTCCTACTCATTTATTTTATCTCCTTCAACTAAGCATGAGGACATGCTAATGTCTAAGTGTGGGGAGATTGATAAACCATTATTTTATGGTTTATATTGTGTTTAATTATGTGGTTTTTATCAAATCTTTACCCACTTATTCATTAAATTAGCATGTATTTACAATTCCTTCCCAAAATTACTCCATGGTTGAAAACTTGCTTCCTAGAGACTTTTAATTAAATATTTTAATTCTCCTTTATTCCATTCGATGCCGTGATCCGTGTGTTAAGTGTTTCAAGCTTTATAGGGCATGAATGACTTGGGGATTGGAAAGGAGGCTTGCAAAAATGGAAGGAACACAAGAAACTAAGGAGATGACCAGCGAGAAGTGATGCGGGCGCATGGCCCACGCGACCGCACGAAATAGAGGAAATTACAGTGACGCGATCGCGTGCCTGACGCGAACGCATGGATTGGAAACTGCACAAGTGACGCGAATGCATGGACGATGCGCACGCGTGGCAAGGCAAAACGCTGGATGACGCAAACGCATGGATGACGCGATCGCGTGACGTGCGCGATCTGCAGAATCTGCAGAATTCGCTGGGGGCAATTTTGGGTCCTGTTTTGACCCAGTTTTTGGCCCAGAAAAGCAAATTAGAGCCAGGGAACATGCAGAGACCAGAGGGACATTCATTTTGCAATATTTTTAGTTTTTAGATCTGATTTTACTCCTCCTCTAGGTTCTCTCTCTAGAGATTCATAGTTCTTAGGATTTTGTTTTTATTGCTTTTTGGATTGGGATATTGAGAAGAGTTATTACCTCCGCCAAGACTTCATCATTCTAGTTTGTTTCCTTACTTGTCACTTACTCTTTCATATCCTTAATTTGTTCAGAATTACTATTGGATTATTTTTAGAATTTATTAATACAAGAACTATTTTTATTTTTAATTGGTCTCTTTGATTATTATTATTTATCATGTCTTTCTTTATTTCCCTTTCTTATTCTGTGAAGTTTACAATCATAATGAGCGAGTAGTTCCATAACTTGATTGGGAGTTGATTGAAAAGAGGACCTTGAGTTGGAATGCTCAAGAGTAAAATTATAATTGGGTTTATCGTTGGGTCACCCTCTAGTCACTGACACTAGTCCTTCCCAAGGGAGAGGATTAGAACTTGTGAATAGAAACTGACTTCCAACTTGCTTAACTTTCCTTTATCTGGTAAGGGATAACTGAGCAGAACAACCTTCAATTATCAATTGATCTTGGGAGAACTCCAACAAGGATAGGACTTCCGACTAATCTACTCCCGGTCAAGGTTTTTATTTAAATTACATAAATTCTCTGATTTAATTTCCTGTTTATCAACTCAAACCATTTTAGAAAACATCTGATTAATAAAATAGTACATCTTTCTGCAACTCGTTGGGAGACGACCTGGGATTCATACTCCCAGTATTTTAATTCTAATTTTGTGACAACCCTTCTAAATTGATAAGCGGATTTTTGTTGGTTAAGGACTATACTTGCAACGTTCCTCTTACATCAATTTCTTAATCCGCCAATTTCCGCCACGTCATTGCCTCCCAACAAGCACTTCTTTAATGTCAATAGCTTGACAGTGGGCTCTCATGGATCCTCACAGATACTCAGAGCATGAAGATGGCCTCCCAATACCAAACTTAGAGTTTGAATGTGGGGGCTCTGTTTGACTCTGCATTGAGAGAAGCTTTTCATGCTCCTTCCACAGAAGTCAGAAGAGGGTGCAATGAAGTCACCAAGTATCTTCCTTGCATTGTTGGCATTGTTGTTATTTTTGGCTGCTATATTTTCTTCTTTTTCGAAAATTTCTGTTAGGTCCTCTCCAGAGAGTTGTGCTTTAGCTTCTCTTAGCTTCCTCTTCAAGGTCCTTTCAGATTCAGGATCAGCTTCAACAAGAATGCTTTTGTCTTTGTTCCTGCTCATAAGAAAGAGAAGAGAACAAGAAAGTATAGAATCTTCTATGTCACAGTATAGATATTTCTTGAGGTGTGTAGAAGAGTATAATGATGATGTAGAGAGAAGAGATGAAGAATTCGAACTCAGAGAGAGGGAGAGAGGGTTTGAATTATAAGAAGAAGAGAAGAGTGTTAGTAATTAAATAAATAAATAGAAAGAGAGAAGAGGGGGAGAGAATTTGAATTTAAATTAAAATAAAATGAAACTATTTTTGTTTTTATTTTAAAATGTAGTTAGAATTCAAAAATTAAAAAGAGAAATAAAATAAAATTTGAAAACTAAATAAATTACTTAATTAAAAAGATTTTTGAAAAAGTGGTTAGTGATTTTCGAAAATTTAGAAAGAGAAAAGTAGTTAGGTGGTTTTGAAAAAGATATGATTGAAATAGAAAAACTTTTAAAATCAAATAAAAAGTCAAGTAGTTAATTGAAAAAGATTTGAAAATCAATTTTGAAAAGAAAAGAAGTTAGAAAAGATTTTGAAATTGATTTTGAAAAAGATATGATTGAAATTTATTTTGAAAAAGATTTAAAAGAGAAATTAAAAAAGATTTGATTTTGAAAATTAAAGTTGATTACTTGACTAACAAGAAACTAAAAGATATGATTTTAAAATTTAAAGATTGAACCTTTCTTAATAGGCAAGTAATAACTTGAGATTTTTGAATCAATCATATTAAATGTTAGTAATAAATTCGAAAATATGAAATCAAAATAAGAAAAAGATTTTGAAAATCAAATTTTTGAAATTTTCGAAAATATGAAAGAAGAAAATTGAAAAAGATTTTGATTTTTGAAAAAGGTTTTGAAAAGATAGGATTTTTAAATTGAAAATTTGACTTGACTCATAAGAAATAACTAAATTTTAAAAATTTTTGACTAAGTCAAACCAAATTTTCGAAATTTATTTGTAAATAAGGGAAAGATATTTTTTTTATTTTTGAATTTTTAATGAAGAAAGAGAAAAACAACAAAAAGACTCAAAACATGAAAATTATGAATCAAAACACACAATGCATGCAAGAACACTTTGAATGTCAAGATGAACATCAAGAACACTTTAAATGTCAAGATGAACACCAAGAACTTATTTTTGAAAATTTTTAAGAAAAGAAAAACATGCAAGACACCAAACTTAAAAATTTTTTATGTTGAGACACTAACAAATTGAAAATGCATATGAAAAACAAGAAAAGACACAAAACAAGAGAAAGCAAAGATCAAATAAGGGAAATCATCAAGAACAACTTGAAGATTATGAAGAACACCATGCATGAGTTTTCGAAAATTTTTTTAGAAAAATTAAAACAAGCAATTGACACCAAACTTAAAATTTGACACTAGACTCAAAGAAGAAACACAATATTTTTGGTTTTTATGGTCTTATTAATTAATTTTTTTTTTGGATTTTTTGAAGATAAGAAATAAAAAGCTTAAAAATAAAATAAAGTTACCTAATCTGAGCAACAAGATGAACTGTCAGTTGTCCAAACTCGAACAATCCCCGGCAACGGTGCCAAAAACTTGGTACACGAAATCGTGATCTCACTTTTCACACAATTCCATGCAACTAACCAGCAAGTGCACTGGGTCGTCCAAGTAATACCTTACGTGAGTAAGGGTCGATCCCACGGAGATTGTCAGCTTGAAGCAAGCTATGGTCATCCTTGTAAATCTTAGTAAGGCGAATTCAAATGGTTTTGAGATCTTGATAATTAAAATATACTTAAAACAGAAAATAAGATAGAAATACTTATGTAATTCATTGATAGGAGTTTCAGATAAGCGTATGAAGATGCTTTGTTTCTTCTGAACCTCTTCTTTCCTATTGCCTTCATCCAATCATTCATACTCCTTTCCATGGCAAGCTGTATGTTGGGGATCACCGTTGTCAATGGCTATCGTCCGTCCTCTCAGTGAAAATGGTCCAGCTACGGGTTACATAGGGCTAATCATCTGTCGGTTCTCACTCATGTTGGAATAGGATCCATTGATCCTTTTGCGTTTGTCACTACACCCAACACTCATGAGTTTGAAGCTCGTCATAGTCATCCCATCCCAGATCCTACTCGGAATACCACAGACAAGGTTTAGACTTTTCGGATCTCAAGAATGCTGCCAATTAATTCTAGCTTATACCACGAAGACTCTGATCTCACGGAATGGAGGGCTCTGTTGTCAGGAGAGGCAACCATGCGTCGTGAATCAAAAGGCTAAGAGACATGCATTCAAGTTCGTTTTCAAGTAGAACGGAAGTGGTTATCAGGCACGGGTTCATAAGTGAGAATGGTGATGAGTGTCACTTGATCATCACATTCATCATGTTGAAGTACGAATGGATATCTTAGAATAAGAATAAGAAGGAATTGAATAGAAAAATAGTAGTACTTTGTATTGATTCATGAGGAACAGCAGAGCTCCACACCTTAATCTATGGGGTGTAGAAACTCCATCGTTGAAAATACATAAGTAATGAAGTTCCCGGCATGGCCGAATGGCCAGCCCCCTAAACGTGATCAAGAAAATGATCTAAAGATGAAAATACAATAGCAAGAGGTCCTATTTATAATGAACTAGTGACCTAGTGTTTACAGAAATAAGTAAATGATGCAGAAATCCACTTCCGGGCCTTGGTGTGTGCTTGGGCTGAGCATTGAAGCTTTCACATGTAGAGACTTTTCTTGGAGTTAAACGCCAGCTCTGGTGCCAGTTTGGGCGATTAACTCCAACTTTTATGCCAGTTCTGGCGTTTAACGCTAGAATAGGGCAGAAAGTTGGCGTTTAAATGCCAGTTTGTGTTATCAAAACTCAGGCAAAGTATGGACTATTATATATTGCTGGAAAGCCCAGGATGTCTACTTTCCAACGCAATTGAGAGCGCGCCAATTGGGCTTGTGTAGCTCCAAAAAATCTATTTCGAGTGCAGGGAGATCAGAATCCAACAGCATCTGCAGTCCTTTTTCAGCCTCTGAATCAGATTTTTGCTCAGGTCCCTCAATTTCAGCCTGAAAATACCTGAAATCACAGAAAAACACACAAACTCATAGTAAAGTCCAGAAATGTGATTTTTATTTAAAAACTAATAAAAATATAATAAAAAGTAACTAAAACATACTAAAAATTACCTAAAAATAATGCCAAAAAGCATATAAATTATCCGCTCATCAATCTACTTCCTTATTACGTACTGTGTCAGCAATTTGTAAGAACTGTGCCAGAAACTCAATAGGTTCTTCTTGTGGAAGACCGGAATACTGGCAATTTTGCTGCACTGTGATAATGAGCTGAGGGTTTAGCTCAAAGTTGCTGGCTCTGATGGGGGGTATACAGATACTACTCCCATATGAAGCAATAGTGGGGTTAGAATATAATCTCAGAGTCCTTCTGGAATGTTCATTTCCACTTAAGTCCATGATGGAAAAGGAAGATGATGTGGATTGTAAATAAAAATTTTATTCCTCTTTTTTTTTTTGAAATTAAAGAAATTAAAATAAAGTAAATAAAAAAATTGATGCAAGTTTCAAAAATTAAAAAAGAAAAAGAAATAAAAGAAATTAGAAAACTAAATTAATTAATTAATTAAAAAGATTTGAAAATTTGTGGGTGAGGATTTTCGAAAAATGAAGAGAGAGAAAGTGATTAGGAAGTTTTGAAAAAGATATGTCTTAAAATTAAAGATACTTGTAAGAAAATAAATAAAAGAAAAGATTTGAAAAAGATATGATTTTAAAATTTTAAGGATTGAAACTTTCTTAACAAGAAAACACCAAACTTAAAATTTTTCAATCAAAATAATAAAATAGGACAAGTAATTTGAAAATTATAAAATAGAAAAAGATTTTGAAAGATTTTATAAAAGATTTTCGAAAAATATAAAAAGAAAATTGAAAAAGAATTTGTTTTGAAAAGATTTAAAAAGATAAATTTTTAAAATTGAAATTTTAACTTGACTAACAAGAAACTACCAAATTTTAAAAATTTTGACTAAGTCAACCTAAGGAATTTGAAATGATGAGTAAATAAAGGAAAAGATATTTTTTGAATTTAATGAGGAAAGAGAAAAATAATAAAATGACACCAAACTTAGAATTTTTAGATCAAAACAAAGAAAACAAACAAGAAAACTTTGAATGTCAAGATGAACACCAAGAACACTTTGAAGATCAAGATGAACACCGAGAACAAATTTTGAAAATCTTTAAGAAAATAAAAAACACAAAGGACACCAAACTTAAAAAAAAATTTATACTTTGGACACTAATAATTCGAAAATGCACAAGAAAAACAAGGAAAGACACAAAACAAGAAAAACTAAAGATCAAACAAGGAAAATAAACAAGAACAACTTGAAGATCAAGAAAGAACAAGGAACATAAAACTCGAAAATATGAAGAATAAAAAGAACATACAATTCGAAAAATTGAAGGAAAATAAACACATGCAATTGACACCAAACTTAAAACATGAAACTAAACTCAAACAGAAGACTCAATTATTAGTTTATTGGTTTTTATCTATTTATTAAAAATTTTTGAAAAAATCTAGAAAAAGAAAACAAGGATTTTAAAATTTTAACAAAAACAATAATAAAAGACTCAAATTTAGTGACTCTAAACCAAAAAAGATAAATTTTTCCTAATCTAAGTAACAAGATGAATCGTCAATTGTCCAAACTCGAACAATCTCCGGCAATGGCGCCAAAAACTTGGTGCACGGAATTGCAATCACACCTTTGCAACTCCGCACAACTAACCAGCAAGTGCACTGGGTCGTCCAAGTAATACCTTACGTGAGTAAGGGTCGATCCCACAGAGATTGCCGGCTTGAAGAAAACTATGGTTATCTTGTAAATCTTAGTCAGGAGATTAGTGATAAAAAATGATTTTATTTATGAAAAGTAAATAACATGAAATGAATGATACTTGTGATTCAGTAATGAGGAATGGGTTGAGGTTCCAGAGATGCTCTGTTGTCTGAATCTATGATTTCCTAATGTCTTCTTCTCCAAACACGCATGGCTTCCTTCCATGGCAAGCTGTATGTTGGTGGATCACTGTTGTCTATGGCTACCATCCGTCCTCTCAGTGAAAATGGTCCAGGTACGGTTTCTGTACGGCTAATCAACTGTCGGATCTCTCGTCTCGAATGAAAAATACCAGGCACAGCTACCGCACGGCTAATCATCTGTTGGTTCTCACTTGTGTCGGAATAGGATTTCTCTATCCTTTTGTACACTGTCACTGCGCCCAACATTCGTGAGTTTGAAGCTCGTCACAGTCATCCCATCCCAGATCCTACTCGGAATACCACAGACAAGGTTTAGACTTTCCGGATCTCAGGAATGCTGCCAATTGGTTCTAGCCTCTACCACGAAGGTTCTAATCTCATGGATTCGAATGCTCTGTTGTCAGGAGAGGTAAGTCAAATCCGTGGATCAGAGACCCAAGAGATACGTACTCAAGCTGTCACCCAATGACTACGTTGAGCTCAGATAGAACGGGAGTGGTTGTCAAGCACGCGTTCATAAAGTTGAGAATGATGATGAGTGTCACGGATCATCGTATTCTTTATATTGAAGTACGAGTAAGTATCTTAGAACAGAATCAAGCGTGATAAAAAAGAAAACAATAGTAATTGCATTAATCCATTGAGACACAGCAGAGCTCCTCACCCCCACCTATGGGATTTAGAGACTCATGCTGTAGAAGATACAATATGAGATGTAAAATGTCATACATTTCCAAAATGAATCTCTAAAAGTAGTTTTTATACTAAACTAGTAACTTAGGTTTACAGAAAATGAGTAACTAAGTGCAGAGAGTGCAGAAATCCACTTCCGGAGCCCACTTGGTGTGTGCTTGGGCTGAGCATTGAGCTTTACACGTGCATAAGCCTTTTCTGGAGTTAAACGTCAGCTTGGATGCCAGTTTGGGTGTTTAACTCCAGTTCTGGTGCCAGTTCTGGCATTTTACACCAGAAAAGGGTCTCTGGCTGGCATTTAAACGCCAGGTTAGGCCATCAAATCTCGAGCAAAGTATGGACTATTATACATTTATGGAAAGCCCAAGATATCTAATTTCCAATGCAATTGAGAGCGCACCAATTGGGCTTCTGTAGCTCCATAAAATCCACTTCGAGTGCAGGAGGGTCAGAATCCAACAGCATCTGCAGTCCTTTCTCAGCCTCTGAATCAGATTTTTGCTCAGGTCCCTCAATTTCAGCCAGAAAATACCTGAAATTACAGAAAAATACACAAACTCATAGTAAACTCCAGAAATGTGATTTTTGCATAAAAACTAATAAAAATATAATAAAAAGTAACTAAAACATATTAAAAACTACCTAAAAATAATGCCAAAAAGCGTATAAATTATCCGCTCATCAATTACCCTTTTCTATTCATTTATTGTGTTTTTTCTTGATTCAAAGCCTAAATACTAGCTAAGAGGTCTTAAACAAGTGTTACGGAAGTTTACAAATTTGCCGGGAAAGTAAAATAGTTAAAAATAAGGTTTTAGGTGAAAATAGGGCTTGTAACGCAAAGGGTTGTGTGCGTACGCACGCACAAGAGGATATTCTCGGCCTGTGCGTATGCATGATGTGTGTACACACAACTTAAAACACCATTTTTGTTCTGTTCATACGCACAGAAGTGTGCGTGGGCACACATGACAGATTTCCAAATTTTCTGCAATATCACAAAAATAAGATTTTTGACCCTAACTTCCAACATCCATAACTTTATCTACAAAATTCCAATTTCACTCATCTTTATGCAGTTTTAAAGCTCTCTTAATTATCTTTAATTTAAACAAAAGTTCACTCAAACCAGGCTCCAAAGGCCAAGTTATACCCTGCCGAAGTTAGTTAAAAACCAGAATTTACCAATTTTGCTAAAACCTCAACGACACCAAATCTTTCAATTCAAAACCTAGTTACTCACAACCCAAATAATACCCAAAAAACACAAAAGTTCATACTAATCATTCCTCAACTCAACCATCAATAATATCCCAATTACACTATTCCACACCATCAAAATCATTATTCATCATCATCCAAAATCATCATAAACACTCATAGTCCTTCTCATTCCACAATAACAACACCATTAATCATCATTACTCATCAACAATATCAATAAACCCTCATCAACAACAATAAATCACAACACTTACAACTCATTCAACCTTCATCATATATCATATTTGCACATTCCAAAACTCTATATCATCATCACCACTATACAACTTATCTTCAAACATCAAATTCACATACAATTAAACATACACCCAAACATTCAATTTCTATCTTAGGGCCATTAGCCTAAGTTTCATGAAAAATTACATATTACATAAAGAAAACCGAAACCATACTTTGGCCGATTTTCAATATTCACAAATTCACCAAGTTGAGTCCTCAAACAAGCTCAACAATGCCTAGCCACCAAAGATCAACTCCAAGTGCTCCAATTTCTCAATTCAACTCCAACCAACAAGAATTTCAAAGCTAAACCATATAAATTACCAAAATTAAAACCTAGAGTTCACGAATTCAAAAAATCACAAGGGTATAGAGCTTTCTTATCTTATCCGATCCACTGTGAATTGGGACAAAATCCAACAATAATTCGCTATTAGATCTAAACAACCAAAATTACAACATCTACTCAAAAACCAAACGTAAAATTACATATTTTATTAGGGCAGGAACTGGAGCATGAGTTTTGATTTCTTACCAAATTTGTTTAGCTAGAATTGAAGATCTCATTGAGAGCTTCGTGTGGGCCATAAATGGCTTGTCAATCGGAGCTCTGTAGCTCAAGATATGATCAAATGAAGATGAGGGTGAATAGTGAAATCTCAATCTCTCTTTCTCTCTTCACTTCACCGCCCCTTTCTTCAAATTAGGGTGAAAATGAGCTTAAAGGGTGTTTATATAACTTGGGCTTGGACCCGGTTCAACCCATTAGCATTTTTGGCCTGTTTGTCCCACTTTGAACTAAAACCTTTAAGATTAATACCCGATTTTAAATTCTAAATATTTTTTTAAACTTTTCTATTGTTTTTATTATTCTTACACAGTATCGGACAGACTTAAGGCGGTACTGCCGGCTAATTTACTAGTACGCATTTTTACGCAATTTTTTGCAGAAAATTACATTTTTTCACTCAGAAAAATCTATTGAGTCCAAATATCATATTTAAAATTTCAAATTAACATTTTTAAATTTTAAACCTATTTTGGACAATTTAATCATTATTTTATTTTAATTAACTTTTTAATTAAAATTTGATTCTTACACGAATTGGACCGATTAAAGTACTATGTACATTGCCGTCAAGCTACAAATAGATGTCCATGGAGTCTCTGTGTTGCGTTCTGACAGAACCTCGGATACTGGTGAGTTCAAGTTTAATTGAGGCATACTTACTCATTTATGATTACTATATACTGACACTATAACAATTTTTAGCTATTGCAACATGTACTGCAAATAACACTTAAAAAATGTTGTCTAAACTAATTAAAGACAACACTTAATATTTGTTACATAAAAACAAAGCTGTTGCAACTCTTTCTTAACAACACACCATAAATGTTCTCTTTTGATTAATTAAAGTACACTTAAGAAGTGTTGCTTTTATAAATTAAACAAACAACATTTGTGATATTTATATATTACACTTTATAATTGTTGTTCTTACATTTTTAATAAGCTTCTTATTATAAATGTTGCCAAAATTCAATTAAAATTTTTCCTCTAAAATTTTGACTTTCTCTCCAAATATTTTTTTTGTAACTTAGTAAATAATATATATATTAGAAACAAAATTCCAAATTGTACTGAGTTCAAAACAAAATTGAAAATTCCAAGCCTTATTTTCAATTAGAAACCCTAACCCCAACCATTTCAAACCCTTCTGCGCGATTTACCCTTGTTTGTTCAATTTTCTCATCGTTGCTTGTGAAGTTGTGTTCCTCTCTACTCGCTTCGCCGCCGTGCTTGTCGCTGCTCGCGCGCCGTCGTGCTCATCGCTGCTCGCGCGCCGTCGTTCTCGTCGCTGCTCGCGCGCCGTCGTGCTCATCGCTGCTTGCGCGCCGTCGTGCTAATCGCTGCTTGCATCGCCGTTGTGCTTGTCACTACTCTCATCGCTGTCGTGTTCATCGCTGCCCTGCATTTCCTCATCGTTGCTTCTGAAGTTGTGTTCCTCTTTGCTCGAGTTGCTGTCGTGTTCCTCTCTGCTCGCGTTGCCGTCGTGCTCGTCGCTGCTCGCATCGCCGTTGTGTTCGTCGCTCTGGATTTAGAGCTTCTGAATTTTGCTCTGCTCGATTCTAATTTGCTCGCCTTCTTCTACTTGTGACGTTTTGCTTGGCCCCTGGCTGGGTGCTGATATGCTCTGCTCCCCCATGGTGCTCGTGCTCTTTCCATCACAGATAGGCTCCTTTCTTTACTCAGTTTTGTTATGGCTGAAGTTGATGAGAAATTCTGGTAATGAAAATTTTTCTTCTTTGATGAGAAATTACTGTTTAATTAATTATGATCGTATTAAATCACTGCAATGTTTAATTGTTATTGTGTATTCGATGGCCTGTGCTTTAATTACTAAATGATATCAATTTTAGGGCTTGGAATTTAATTATTGTTGGTGAAATCTCAATTTAGGAAACTTAACATTAGATTCATAGTTATTGTAGGTGTTGGAGTTGGCTAAGAAGGCTTCCGATTCAATCAATTTACTGCTAGGTTTTTCACAATGCTTCCAGTTACCTTCACTTTTTCTTTTTCTCTGCTTAATTGAACTTACTTCTTCAGGGAGGGGGAAGAGGTTGATAGATTCAGCAAAGTTTAAGAGAGTTTCTTAACAAGTTCTTCAACTCTCAGTATACTTGAATTCATGTTAGTGGTCAAAACTGTTATACTTAGAACTTTCATGAAAATAAATGTGAGCTTATTATTATTATTATTATTCTTTGATGCTGAAATGTGAGACTAATGTGTAATTAAACTAGCTTTTCTTATTGATTTTGATAATAGGTTGTGGTTAATAACCTGGACAATGCTCATGAGATGCTTGACACTGCAATCTCAACCGCACTAAAAGAAAGCAAACCTGTTTATATCAGCATCAAAGTATGATTCTCATCTTCTTTACTTAATTTTATTTTATTTTTCTTTACCACTGAATTGCATCTTCTTTATGTTTAAGAAGATTGTAATGATAACTAAAATATTTTCTTTTGATGAATTTCACAGATTGAGTAATCAAATGGAGTTGGAGGCAGCAATAGAGGCTGCAGCTGACTTCCATGGTAACATGAGTGTCTAAAAATACAAGTACTATGTGAGCAAATTTTTCTACTGCCAAGTAAGTTTAACTGTTCACAAGGTTACCAACAACTAAGTTGTATAAATGAAGCAATATACACAAATGATTAAAATAAAATGATTACTGAAAATAGCAATGCCAAGGAACACATTAAATCAGAATCACAAAAAATTATAAAAGATTGAGATGGTAGTGAAGTCTCCCAAAACAACCACATTGTCCTGAAATTGTTGTATGACTGTATGCAAATCAGTAAACTGTCGCAGTCTCATCTGGTCCTTTGTACTCAAATACACTCCAATTAGTCCCCAACTATATTTTTAACTGATAGACAATGAAACTATGAAAGGTTAATGAATTTGGTTAATTTATTTATTTTTCTTCCTTTTGATATAGGTTAGCAAGGGGATGAAATTTGTAAGAGGTGAAACTGCAGCGTTGAGCAGAGTATATGAATACTTTTGGAAGAAGGTAAGAAGTTATATCAAAGTATTAATGCAAATCTATGTTATGAAATTGTTGCTCCAACTCCAAACTGATATTTCATTAGGATAGTTCTTCTTGTTATGCATTTCATGTACAGAGAATTTATCAATAACTCTGCATGACCGGTCCAAGGGGTCAATGGAGACTATGGTCGATTTGAAAAATATGTGTCTTGTTACATTGGGTTATCTAACTCAATTGTGAGATTTCACATTTGTAGGATTTGCTAAAGGTATATAAAGATACCAGAAATGGAATGTTAGGACTTGATTACTCCACTAAGTTCTCACCATGGCTTGCATTTGGAAGCTTGTCTCCTCGTTTAATTGTCAACAAATTTGCTTTCATTATTAAAAATATTGGCATAAAAAATTATTTGCTTGTAACCATTAAAGATGCTGTTTGATATTTAAGTTAACTTGAACTTGGTAATGATTAAAAAGTGCAGTTGTGAATGCAATTGTGCCGCTTTTAAAATATGAATAAGCATATAGTTGAAATCTTGCTTATTTATGTAATTATTTGTTTTGACATCTCAAATTATTGCTTTGTTGAATAGTGGTATGCAAAATTGTTACTCTGAGGTTGTAAAATTTGTTGTTCGTTCTCTCCCTGGCAATGGCGCCAATAACTGGTGCACAATACCATGCTCCAAACATAACTTCACAACTTCGCACAACTAACCAGCAAGTGCACTGGGTCGTCCAAGTAATAAACCTTACGTGAGTAAGGGTCGATCCCACAGAGATTGTTGGTATGAAGCAAGCTATGGTCATCTTGTAAATCTCAGTCAGGCGGATATCAAATGGTTATGGAGTTTTCGAATAATAATAATAAATAAACAGAAAATAAAGATAGAAATACTTATGTAATTCATTGGTGAGAATTTCAGATAAGCGTATAGAGATGCTTTTGTTCCTCTGAACCTCTGCTTTCCTGCTGTCTTCATCCAACCAGTCCTACTCCTTTCCATGGCAAGCTTTTTGTAAGGGCATCACCGTTGTCAATGGCTACATCCCATCCTCTCTGTGAAAAAGGTCCAAATGCTCTGTCACGGCATGGCTAATCATCTGGAGGTTCTCGATCATACTGGAATAGGATTCACCCTCCTTTTGCGTCTGTCACTACGCCCAGCACTCACGAGTTTGAAGTTCGTCACAGCCATCCCTTCCCAGATCCTACTCAGAATACCACAGACAACGTTTAGACTTTCCAGTTCTCAGGAATGGCCATCCATGGGTTCTAACTTATACCACGAGGATTCTAATATCTCAGACTCGGTCCCCTGCATTAGATATCCAAGAGATATTCATTCTAGCTTGTTTGCATGTAGAACGGAAGTGTTTGTCAAATACGCGTTCATAAGTGAGAATGATGATGAGCGTCACATAATCATCACATTCATCATGTTCTTGGGTGCGAATGGATATCTTAGAAGCGGAATAAGTTGAATTGAATAGAAAAATAGTAGTACTTTGCATTAAATCATGAGGAACAGCAGAGCTCCACACCTTAATCTATGGAGTGCAGAAACTCTACCGTTGAAAATACATAAGTGATGAAGGTCCAGGCATGGCCGAATGGCCAGCCTCCAAACGTGATCAATATGATCCAAATATTGAACTAAAAATCATAAGATGTCTAATACAATAGTAAAAAGTCCTATTTATACTAAACTAGTTACTAGGGTTTACAAAAGTAAGTAATTGATGCATAAATCCACTTCCGGGGCCCACTTGGTGTGTGCTTGGGCTGAGCTTGAAGTTTACACGTGGAGAGGTCATTCTTGGAGTTGAACGCCAATTTGTAACGTGTTTCTGGCGTTCATCTCTGGTTCGTGACGTGTTTCTGGCGTTTAACTCCAGACTGCAGCGTAGAACTGGCGTTCAACGCCCTTTTGCGTCATCTAAATTCAGCCAAAGTATGCACTATTATATATTGCTGGAAAGCCCTGGATGTCTACTTTCCAACTCAATTGGAAGCGCGCCATTTTGAGTTCTGTAGCTCTAGAAAATCCACTTTGAGTGCAGGGAGGTCAGAATCCAACAGCATCAGCAGTCCTTCTTCAACCTCTGAATCTGATTTTTGCTCAAGTCCCTCAATTTCAGCCAGAAAATACCTGAAATCACAGAAAAACACACAAACTCATAGTAAAGTCCATAAATGTGAATTTAACATAAAAACTAATAAAAACATCCCTAAAAGTAGCTAGATCCTACTAAAAACATACTAAAAACAATGCCAAAAGGCGTATAAATTATCCACTCATCACAACACCAAACTTAAATTGTTGCTTGTCCCCAAGCAACTGAAAATCAAATAGGATAAAAAGAAGAGAATATACTATAAATTCCAAACTATCAATGAAACATAGCTCCAATCAGATGAGCGGGACTTGTAGCTTTTTGCCTCTTGAATAGTTTTGGCATCTCACTTTATCCATTGAAGTTTAGAATGATTGGCATCTATAGGAACTTAGAGTTCAGATAGTGTTATTGATTCTCCTAGTTCAGTATGTTGATTCTTGAACACAGCTACTTTATGAGTCTTGGTCGTAGCCCTAAGCACTTTGTTTTCCAGTATTACCACCGGATACATAAATGCCACAGACATATAATTGGGTGAACCTTTTCAGATTGTGACTCAGCTTTGCTAAAGTCCCCAATTAGAGGTGTCCAGGGTTCTTAAGCACACTCTTCTTTTGCTTTGGACCATGACTTTAACCGGTCAGTCTCAAGTTTTCACTTGACACCTTCACGCCACAAGCACATGGTTAGGGACAGCTTGGTTTAGTCGCTTAGGCCAGGATTTTATTCCGTTAGGCCCTCCTATCCACTGATGCTCAAAGCCTTGGGATCCTTTTTATTACCCTTGCCTTTTGGTTTTAAGGGCTATTGGCTTTTTGCTCTTGCCTTTTGGTTTTAAAAGCTTTTGGCTTTTTCTGCTTGCTTTTTCTTTTTCTATTTTTTTTTTGCCATTTTTTTTCGCAAGCTTTTGTATTCACTGCTTTTTCTTGCTTCAAGAATCATTTTTATGATTTTGTAGATTATCAAATAACATGTCTCCTTGTCATCATTCTTTCAAGAGCCAAAATATTTAACATTCATAAACAACAACTTCAAAAGACATATGCACTGTTCAAGCATACATTCAGAAAACAAAAAGTATTCTCACCACATCAATATAACTAAACTAAGTTCAAGGATAAATTCGAAACTCATGTACTTCTTGTTCTTTTGAATTAAAAATATTTTTCATTTAAGAGAGGTGATGGATTCATATTCACTACTTTAAGGCATAGACACTTAGACACTAATGATCATGTAATAAAGACACAAACATAGATAAACATTTAACAGAAGAAAATGAAAAATAAAAAATTTAAGAACAAGAAATGAGTCCACCTTAGTGATGGTGGCGTTTCCTTCTTAAGGAACCAATGATGTCCTTGAGCTCTTCTATGTCTCTTCCTTGTCTTTGTTGCTCCTCCCTCATTGCTCTTTGATCTTCTCTAATTTCATGAAGGATGATGGAGTGCTCTTGATGTTCCACCCTTAATTGTCCCATGTTGGAACTTAATTCTCCTAGGGAGGTGTTGATTTGCTCCCAAAAATTTTGTGGAGGAAAGTGCATCCCTTGAGGCATCTCAGGGATTTCTTGGTGATGAGCTTCTTCATGCGTCTCTTGAGATCCATGAATAGGCTCTCTTGTTTGCTCCATCCTTTTCTTAGTGATGGGCTTGTCCTCATCAATGAGGATATCTCCATCTATGTCAATCCCAGCCGAATTGCATAAATGGCAAACGAGGTGAGGAAAAGCTAACCTTGCCATAGTGGAGGACTTGTTAGCCACCATGTAGAGTTCTTGAGGTATAATCTCATGAACCTCCACCTCTTCTCCAATCATGATGTTATGGATCATGATGGCCCGGTCTATAGTAACTTCAGACCAGTTGCTAGTGGGAATGATTGAGCGTTGAATGAACTCCAACCATCCTCTAGCTACAGGCTTAAGGTTCAATCTTCTTAGTTGAACCGGTTTGCCTTTTGAGTCAATCTTCCATTGAGCTCCTCCCACACATATGTCCATGAGGACTTGGTCCAACCTTTGATCAAAGTTGACTCTCCTTATGTAGGGGCGTGCGTTCTCTTCCATCATTGGCAAGTTGAACGCCAACCTCACATTTTCCGGACTAAAATCTAAGTATTTCCCCCGAACCATGGTGAGATAATTCTTTGGGTTCGGGTTTTTACTTTGATCATGGGTCCTAGTGATCCATGCATTAGCATAGAACTCTTGAACCATTAGAATTCCGACTTGTTGGATGGGATTTGTTAGAACTTCCCAACCTCTTCTATGGATCTCATGTCGGATCTCCGGATATTTATTTTTCTTGAGTTTGAAAGGGACTTCGGGGATCACCTTCTTCTTGGCCACAACATCATAGAAGTGGTCTTGATGGGCTTTGGAGATGAATCTTTCCATCTCCCATGACTCGGAGGTGGAAGCTTTTGTCTTCCCTTTCCCTTTTCTAGAGGATTCTCCGGTCTTAGGTGCCATCAATGGTAATGGAAAAACAAAAAGCTTATGCTTTTACCACATCAAACTTAGAATATTGCTCGCCCTCGAGCAAGAGAAGAAAGAAAAGAAGAAGAAGAAGAAGAAATGGAAGAGAGGGAGAGAGGGTTGTGTTTCGGCCAAGAAGGGGATGAGAGGGTTTTGTTGTGAGAAAATGAAGAAGAATGGAGGGGTTTATATAGTGAAGGGAGAGGGGTTAGGTTCGGCCATTTAGGAGGGTTTGGGTGGGAAAGTGATTTTGAATTTTGAAGGTAGGTGGGGTTTATGAGGTAGGTTTATGGAGAAGAGTGGATGGATGTGAGTGGTGAAGGGGTAATTGGGAAGAGAGCTTGAGGTGATTGGTGAAGTATTTTGGGGAAGGGTGTTTATTGGGAAGAGAGGATGAACATTGAGAAGAGGGAAGAGTATGAGTGGAGGTAGGTGGGGATCCTGTGGGGTCCACAGATGCTGAGATGATCCTGTGGGGTCCACAGATCCTGAGGTGTCAAGGATTTGCATCCCTATACCTATTAGGCATGTAAAATGCCTTTGCATGCAATTCTGGCGTTTAAACGCCGAATTGATGCTTGTTTTGGGCGTTCAGCGCCCAGATGCAGCATGTTTCTGGCGTTCAACGCCAGTTCTATGCGTGTTTCTGGCGTTCAGCGCCAGCTTTCCTCAGTGTGCATTCCTGGCGTCTGAACACCAGGATGCTACTTGTTTTGGGCGTTCAATGCCAGATCCATGCTCTGTTCTGGCGTTGAACGCCAGCCAGATGCTCCTTATTGGCGTTTAAACGCCAGTAAGTCCTTCCTCCAGGGTGTGATTTTTCTTCTGCTGTTTTTGATTCTGTTTTTGATTTTTCTATTTATTTTGTGACTTCACATGATCATGAACCTAATAAAACATGAAAGAACAATAAAAATAAAATTAGAATTAGATAAATAAAAATTGGTTGCCTCCCAACAAGCGCTTCTTTAATGTCAATAGCTTGACAATGGGCTCTCATGGAGCCTCACAGATGTTCAGAGCATTGTTGATTTTATAGACTCCCAACCACCAAACTTAGAGTTTGGATATGGGAGTTCAACACCAAACTTAGAGTTTGGCTGAGGCCTCCTAACACCAAACTTAGAGTTTGACTGTGGGGCCTTAATTGACTCTGTACTGAGAGAAGCTTACTGTGCCTCTTTTCCATATTTACAGAAGGATGTCCTTGAGTTTTAAACACAAGGGAGTCCTCATTCAATTGAAGGACTAGTTCACCTCTGTCAACATCAATCACAGCTCTTGTTGTGGCTAGGAAGGGTCTTCCAAGGATGATGGATTCATCCTCATCCTTCCCAGTATCTAGGATTATGAAATCAGCAGGGATGTAAAGGCTTTCAACCTTTACTAATATGTCCTCTACTTGTCCATAAGCCTGTTTTCTGGAATTGTCTGCCATCTCTAATGAGATTTTAGCAGCTTGTACCTCAAAGATTCCCAGTTTCTCCATTATAGAGAGTGGCATGAGGTTTATTCCTGACCCCAGGTCACATAGAGCCTTCTCTAAGGTCATGGTGCCTATGGTACAAGGTATTAGGAACTTTCCAGGATCCTATTTCTTCTGAGACAATCTCAGTTGATCCAATGCATTTAGTTCATTGGTGAATAGGGGAGGTTCATTTCCCCAAGTCTCTTTACCAAATAAATTGGCATTCAGCTTCATGATTGCACCAAGGAACTTGGCAACTTGCTCTTCAGTAACATCTTCATTCTCTTCAGAAGAAGAATACTCTTCAGAGCTCATGAATGGCATAAGGATGTTCAATGGAATCTCTATGGTCTCTAGATGAGTCTCAGATTCCTTTGGTTCCTCAGAGGGAAACTCCTTGTTGATCACTGGACATCCCAGGAGGTCTTCCTCCTTGGCATTCACGTCCTCCCCTTCCTCCTTGGATTCGGCCATGATGGTTATATCAATGGCCTTGCACTCTCTTTTTGGATTCTTTTCTGTATTACTTGGGAGAGTACTAGGAGAAGTTTCAGTGATCTTCTTACTCAGCTGGCCCACTTGTGCCTCCAAATTTCTAATGGAGGACCTTGTTTCATTCATGAAACTCAGAGTGGCCTTAGATAGATCAGAGACTAAGTTTGCTAAATTAGAGGTATTCTGCTCAGAATTCTCTGTCTGTTGCTGAGTGGATGATGGAAAAGGTTTACTATTGTTAAACCTGTTTCTTCTACCATTAGTAAAGCCTTGTTGAGGCTTTTGCTGATCCTTCCATGAGAAATTTGGGTGATTTCTCCATGAGGGATTATAGGTGTTTCCATAAGGTTCACCCATATAATTTACCTCTGCTATTGTAGGGTTCTCAGGATCATAAGCTTCTTCTTCAGAAGATGGCTCTTAAGTACTGTTGGATGCAGCTTGCATTCCATTCAGACTCTGAGAAATCATATTGACCTGCCGAGTCAATAGTTTGTTCTGAGCCAATATGGCATTCAGAGTATCAATTTCAAGAACTCCCTTCTTCTGAGGCGTCCCATTACTCACAGGATTCCTCTCAGAAGTGTACATGAACTGGTTATTAGCAACCATGTCAATGAGTTCTTGAGCTTCTGCAAGCGTTTTCTTTAGGTGAATGGATCCACCTGCAGAAGTATCCAATGACATTTAACTAATTCAGACAGACCATCATAGAATATATCCAGGATGGTCCATTCTGAAAGCATGTCAGAAGGACACTTTTTGGTCAGTTCCTTGTATCTCTCCCAAGCTTCATAGAGGGATTCATCTTCTTTCTGTCTGAAGGTTTGAACATCCACTCTAAGCTTACTCAGCTTTTGAGGAGGAAAGAACTTGGCTAAGAAAGCCTTGACCAACTTATCCCAAGAGTTCAGGCTATCCTTAGGTTGAGAATCCAACCATATTCTAGCTCTGTCTCTCACAGCAAAAGGGAAAAGCATGAGCCTGTAGACTTCAGGATCTACTCCATTAGTCTTAACAGTATCACAGATCTGCAAAAATTCAGTTAAGAACTGAAAAGGATCTTCAGATGGAAGTCCATGGAACTTGCAGTTCTGCTATATCAGAGAAACTAATTGAGGTTTAAGCTCAAAATTGTTTGCTCCAATGGTAGGAATTGAGATGCTTTTTCCATGTAAATTGGAATTAGGTGCAGTAAAGTCACCAAGCATCCTCCCTGCATTATTATTATTTTCGGCTGCCATCTCCTCTTCCTGTTCGAAAATTCCTGTAAGGTTGTCTCTGGATTACTGTATTTTAACTTCTCTTAGTTTCCTTTTCAGAGTTCTTTCAGGTTCAGGATTTGCTTCAACAAGAATATTCTTGTCCTTGCTCCTGCTCATATGAAAAAGAAGGGAACAGAAAAATAATAATAGGGATCCTTTTTACCACAGTATAGAGGTTCCCTTGTTGTTAGTAGAAAAAGAAGGGGAATAAGAGTGAAGAAGAATGGATAATCCAAACACAAGGGTGAGGATAGGAGCAGTAATTTGAGATGAAGAGAAGTGTTAGTAAATGAATAAATAAATAGAATAAGATGAGAGAGAGAGGTTTTCGAAAATAATTTTTGAAAAGGAGTTAATGATTTTTGAAAATTAAAGGAAGAATAAAATTAAAATTAAAATTTAAAACAATTAGTTAATTAAAAAGAATTTTTGAAAAAGAGTGAGGTATTTTCGAAAATTAGAGAGGGATAGTTAGTTAGGTAGTTTTGAAAAAGATAAGAAACAAACAAAAAGTTAATTAGTTAGTTGAAACAAATTTTGAAAATCAAATTTTAAAAGATAAGAAGATAAGAATTTAGAAAAGATATTTGAAAAATCAAATTTTTGAAAAAGATATGATATGAAGAGATATGATTAAAAAGATATGATTTTGAAAAAGATAAGATAAAAAGATATTTTTGAAAAGATATGATTGAAATTAGTTTTGAAAAGGATTTGATTTTTAAAATCACAATTATGACTTGACCCACAAGAAATCACAAGATATGATTCTAGAACTTAAAGTTTGAATCTTTCTTAACAAGTAAGTAACAAACTTGAAATTTTTGAATCAAAACATTAATTGTTGATGATATTTTCGAAAATATGATGTAAAATTAAGAAAAATATTTTTGAAAAATATTTTTGAAATTTTCGAAAATAAATAAGAAAAATGAAAAAAGATTTAATTTTTGAAAAAGATAAGATTTTTAAATTGAAAATTTGATTTGACTCATAAGAAACAATTGAATTTTAAAAATTTTTGAAAAAGTCAATCCAAATTTTCGAAATTTATGAGAGAAAAAAGGAAAGATATTTTTTTGATTTTTGAATTTTTAATGATGAAAGAGAAAAACACAAAATTGACTCAATGCATGAAAATTTTGGATCAAAACATGTGATGAATGCAAGAACACTATGAATGTCAAGATGAACACCAAGAACACTTTGAATGTCAAGGTGAACATCAAGACTTATTTTTGAAAAATTTTCAAGAAAAGAAAACATGCAAGACACCAAACTTAGAAATTTTTCATGTATAGACACTATGAATGCAAGAATGCATATGAAAAACAAGAAAAGACACAAAAGAAAAAAATATGAAGATCAAACAAGAAGACTGGCCAAGAACAACTTGAAGATCATGAAGAACACTATGAATGCATGAATTTTTTCGAAAAATGCATAAATTTTTAGAAAAAAATGCAATTGACACCAAACTTGAAATTGACTCAAGACTCAAACAAGAAACACAAAATATTTTTTATTTTTATGATTTTATGATTTTTTTTTTGGGTTTTTCGAAAATTAATGTGAAAAAGAAAATAAGAATTCCAAAATCTTTAAGAAGAATTTCAGGAATCTTTCAATATTAGCCCAAAGCTCCAATCAAAGGGTTGGACATGGCTTAATAGCCAGTCAAGCTTTAGTATGTAACTCAGATATACTGCTCATTAGTTATCAAATTAACTTGCCTCTATGCTGATGGTCTGGAAGCCTTAGTCCAAAAGATTTTAGACATGGCTTTACAGCCAGCCAGGCTTCAACATGCTTCATGAAACTCTAGAATTCATTCTTAAAAATTCTGAAGAAAAAATATATAATTTTTTTTTTGAAAATATTTTTTTTTGGGAAAAACGAAAAAGAAGAAAATATTTTAAAAAAATTTTTGAAAACTTTTTGAAAATAAAATAAGAAGAAAATTACCCAATCTGAGCAACACGATGAACCGTCAGTTGTCCAAACTCGAACAATCCCCGGCAACGGCGCCAAAAACTTGGTATGCGAAATTGTTACTCTTAGGTTGTAAAATTTATTGTTCGTTCTCTCCCTGGAAATGGCGCCAATAACTGGTGCACAATACCATGGTCCAAACATAACTTCACAACTTCGCACAACTAACCAGCAAGTGCACTGGGTCGTCCAAGTAATAAACCTTACGTGAGTAAGGGTCGATCCCACAGAGATTGTTGGTATGAAGCAAGCTATGGTCATCTTGTAAATCTCAGTCAGGCGGATATCAAATGGTTATGGAGTTTTCGAATAATAATAATAAATAAACAGAAAATAAAGAGAGAAATACTTATGTAATTCATTGGTGAGAATTTCAGATAAGCGTATAGAGATGCTTTCGTTCCTCTGAACCTCTGCTTTCCTGCTGTCTTCATCCAACCAGTCCTACTCCTTTCCATGGCAAGCTTTCTGTAAGGGCATCACCGTTGTCAATGGCTACATCACATCCTCTCTGTGAAAAAGGTCCAAATGCTCTGTCACGGCATGGCTAATCATCTGGAGGTTCTCGATCATACTGGAATAGGATTCACCTTCCTTTTGCGTCTGTCACTACGCCCAGCACTCACGAGTTTGAAGTTCATCACAGCCATCCCTTCCCAGATCCTACTCGGAATACCACAGACAAGGTTTAGACTTTCCGGATCTCAGGAATGGCCATCCATGGGTTCAAACTTATACCACGAGGATTCTAATATCTCGGACTCGGTCCCCTATATTAGATATCCAAGAGATATTCATTCTAGCTTGTTTGCATGTAAAACGGAAGTGTTTGTCAGGCACGCGTTCATAAGTGAGAATGATGATGAGCGTCACATAATCATCACATTCATCATGTTCTTGGATGCGAATGGATATCTTAGAAGCGGAATAAGTTGAATTAAATAGAAAAACAGTAGTACTTTGCATTAAATCATGAGGAACAGCAGAGCTCCACACCTTAATCTATGGAGTGCAGAAACTCTACCGTTGAAAATACATAAGTGATGAAGGTCCAGGCATGGCCGAATGGCAGCCCCCAAACGTGATCAATATGATCCAAAGATTGAACTAAAAATCATAAGATGTCTAATACAATAGTAAAAAGTCCTATTTATACTAAACTAGTTACTAGGGTTTACAGAAGTAAGTAATTGATGTATAAATCCACTTCCGGGGCCCACTTGGTGTGTGCTTGGGCTGAGCTTGAAGTTTACACGTGGAGAGGTTATTCTTGGAGTTGAACGCCAGTTTGTAATGTGTTTCTAGCGTTCAACTCTGGTTCGTGACGTGTTTATGGCGTTTAACTCCAGACTGCAGCGTAGAACTGGCGTTCAACTCCCTTTTGCATCGTCTGAACGCAGCCAAAGTATGGACTATTATATATTGCTGAAAAGCCCTGGATGTCTATTTTCTAACGCAATTGGAAGCGCACCATTTTGAGTTCTGTAGCTCCAGAAAATCCACTTTGAGTGCAGGGAGGTCAGAATCCAACAGCATCAGCAGTCCTTCTTCAACCTCTGAATCTGATTTTTGCTCAAGTCCCTCAATTTCAGCCAGAAAATACCTGAAATCACAGAAAAATACACAAACTCATAGTAAAGTCCAGAAATGTGAATTTAACATAAAAACTAATAAAAATATCCCTAAAAGTAGCTAGATCCTACTAAAAAATACTAAAAACAATGCCAAAAAGCGTATAAATTATTCGCTCATCAAATAGCTGAAGAGCCAGGAGAATTATTCTTACATGGTGGTTATATCTACTAGTTCTTCTCCTTCCTATACAAGAGTTGATATCAGTATTTCTTTTGGGGGTTTTATGAAAAGCAGGTTTTACTTTCATGCTTTTTCTTCATCTAATTTTTTCACTTATTTTCCTATGCATATTTAGAAGTGGTCTAAATTATTAGAGTTAATTAGTGGGTTGAAGAACATGTCTCAGTTTATATAAGAACTCTTTTCATAAATATATTTAACAAAAATGTAGTGACACTGCCACCGAAAGAGGGTTTTGTCACTCATCCTTACAAGAGCTCAAGGTAACTAATAATAATAAATAGCATCCTTGTAATTTATATATGGAAGTTAGTTAATCAAGTAGTATTGGCTGCAAATTCAAAGAAATTAAAGCACTAACTATTTGAATTGCTGATACACGTGGCAGAGAAGTATGACAAAAAAGGCAAGAGGTATTGGGATGTCTTCGACAAGTACCAAAGGGACAAAGGTATAGGGTTGTTTGTTTATTATGTTTTATTTAGTTGATACTAGGTAAAATATTATTTTTTTTAATTAGAATTAGTTATAAGCATTTTTTCCATTGGTTTCATTATTTTCGGAATTATAAGCATTTCAGAGCCCAAGGGTACCTAGTTTGCACCACCATTGGTTTCATTGTTTTCGGAATTATAAACATTTCCATTCATGTCCATTCCTGTCATGGCTTGCAAGTGAGCCTTTTATTAAAATTTAATTGGAGGATTATATTGTGCGATTTCACATGGACATTTTTAGTGATAATGTTGCGTGAACAAATTAATGGTGATGACTAGTGAGTGTACTTGGCTGATAGTGATAGTCAACTAAAAATGCCTCCTAAGCCTACTTCTATCCATTTGAGAGTTGTGGAGATGCTAGTACAAGATGAAGACTTACTAAAAATGTCTCCTAAGCCTTACTTCTATCCATTTGATGAACCTGAAGACGAAGTTGGAGAAGATAATAGTTCAAGGCTATCCTCTAATATGTCCTCAGTTAGTGGTTCTAAAGAATAGAACTATTCTGTTTGGACTGTGATCTGATATAAATTTGCAAGATCTGCATCTAGAAGGAGTCTTTTAGATTTATTTATTGCTTTTATATCTATAGTATTTAATATCATAAAGAAATTTTTATTATAATTTTTCAGTTTTAATGATAAGTTGCTTATTTTTTGTTGTGTATTATTTGCAGATTTAGCATATAGGACAAGTCAAGCATGGATATAAAATATGCAAGTAGATTGACATCTTTTTGATAAATATTAATTACTATTTTGTTATGACAATTATTGTTAGATAAGAATTTTATTATTTTGTTGAGAATTATTGATAAATATGTATTTGAAATACTAATTGAACTTTTTAATATCTATTTTAATTAGAATTTTATAATTAGTTATTTTGTCTCTTTTATAATTTTTTTCTATTGTGCACAAATTTATTTATTAATTAAAATAATTACACATGTATGAACAAAAAAATTTATTGTAAATTTTATTTTTTTGTATTTTTATTACAAAATAATTTTTTTATCAAAAAGGAAACCCTTTTATTAATTGCATATTTTGAATATTAGACAACACTTGTATGGTTGCATATCCAAAAGAAAAAACAACACTTGTATAGGTTGCATATCCAAAAGAAAAGGAAATACTTTAAAGGGTTGCATATTCAAAACTAAAAGAAAACACTTCAAAGGATTGCAAATTCCAACTTATAAGAAACACGTAAAAGAGTTGCATTTTATTGCAAATAGGCAACTCTTTTTAGTAGTGACCAAAATACGAGAGAAGAGAATCTCAAACACACCTTTGAAGTGTTGTTGTTTTTCAACCGGTAAGTGTTGCTCTCAAAAGCGTTGCTTTTGAAATAAAAAAGTGTTGCCTTGATCTAAGGCAACGGCTGCATATGCAACGCTGCCCAAAAACGTTGCTTTAGGTTCAAAAGTGTTGCCATAGATCAAAAGCAACCTTTTGTCAGCCTTTAGGCAACACTTTTTAAATGTTGCCTCAACCTGAAAATGTTGTAGCGTGAGTAGTTTCCAACCATGGATGTTTTATTTCATTAGGGAGGTCCGAAGGGTTGGTGGAGTGCATACCTGTCTAGCACCAACCATCGACAGTTGGACAGCAGCCTCATCTGCAAGGTCATCCTGCCGTTGATACAGTCCAACCCATCCGTTAGCATCGCTGTCCTACAAGGTGCAATCCGGCAAAGCTATCACTTCAAACCCTCTTACAGAAAGGTCTGGATGGTGAGGCGAAAGGCAATTGCACAGATATATGGGGATTGGGAGGAGTCATACAATAACGTGCCAAAACTGCTACAGGCACTGCAAAATTGTTGTCCCGGAACTATTTGTGAGCTTAGGGTCATACCTTACTAAAATGGGCACCGTCTGGTCTGCGACTGTAGCATGTTCGACAAAGTATTTTGGGCTTCCTGTATTGAGGCTTTCAAGCATTGTAAGCTGTTTGTTTCTGTTGATTGTACGCATTTGTATGGCAGATACAGTGGAGTGTTGCTTATTGCAGTGGCACAAGATGGCAGCAGCAATATCCTCCCCAGCCTCATCTATCTCGTTTACAGCGTAAACGAGATAAGCTTGCACGTATCTCATTTACAATATAAATGAGATAAGGCTGGGAGACGGATTTCGGTAATAATGTAATTACATAAAAAATCCCTCAGATTTATGGTTTTTTTTATTTACAAATCTGAGGTAAGATTTGTGTTTGTGCTGAAAAGTTTTTTAAACGTGCTTTACGTGGAAAAAATTTTATTTTTACCTACAAATCTGAGTTCCATTTTTTTTTTTACCATAAATCGGACCTTAAATTTTGTATCCTAAATAAATCTGAGTCTCCGATTTGTGAAATTTAATTTAAAAATAAATTAATTTTCATATCTATAAGAAACACACCACTTCTCCATAATTGAAAATAACACATTTTGGATCTCCATAATTAAAAAAAAATATTCTCCACATATAAGTCATTTTTTGACATAAGTCCATACAAGTCTCTTTAACCTAATTCACCTCATGCGCCACTAATCTAACCAATTTTTCAATCAATGCACGAATAAGTGCCTTTTTCAAAAGGATTTCGTTTCCTTTTTCGAATTTTGTCAGCATTTTTGATCTTCCATCTCTGCATTCTCTGTGTTTTTCTTCCTTTGTTTTCTGCATTCTCTTTCTTCAGTTTTTGCAATTTTCTTTGTTCTCTACATTTGTTTTTGAAATCAAGCTTTTTGAAATCAATTTTGAACATTTATCTCGTTGTTGAAGATAATAAATGATTCAAGTTCAGATTGTCAATTTAACCAGAGCGAAGTGGATTATTGTTTTGAATCCAATGAAGTGGCTGAGATGTGGTTCGATTTTAGTTAATATTTTCGTTAGTAGTTTATGATTCTGTAGGTGAATAATATTGTTTTTATTTGTGAAAATTGTTGTTCATCGTTGATGGCTTGAATTGAATGTAATGTAAGAATTCTGATGAATCTATTCCATTTCACATTTCGGTGTATATCAGAATTATTTTGTTGTATTGTGGCAAATTTTCGGTGTATTTATAGGTTCATACTTTAAAAATAAACGAGGGTGAATTGTATTATTGTTTTGAATCAAATCAAGTAGTGAGGTGTGATTTGAATCTAGATAATGTGGTTTGTTAGTAGTTAATGATTCTGTAGTTGAATCATTTAGTTTCTGTTTGATGATGAGTTCTAAATCTGATTTTATTATTTTTTATCATGAGCTTTCGGTGTATGCTAGCTTTTAATATGGTGTATTGTGGACTATTTTTGGTGCATTTTGCAGTTTCTTTGCGATATTGATGAGCAGCTTATTCCAAAGGTTGGGATGATTTTTAATAGAAGGTGCAACAAAATTCTACAAAGATTATTCAAAAGTTGCAAGTTTTTCTAAGAATTCGGAGCACAAATAAGAAGGGAAATAAAATTAAGAACCAATTGATTACATGTAGCAGAGAGCGGAAATGAAAATCGAACATATCTCCAACTGAGAAGACAAATCCCTTAGCTGTGTTAAATTATCCTACAAGAATTTATATACACATATTGGAAGACGTTGGTGTTTGGATCATTTCAAAAGTTGCGTTGCATCAATCAAACCCCTTTGTGCAAATCAAGCAAGGATGCTTAAATAGCATAGGTAATTAAGCATGTCCGTACGACGTACAATAGAGAATAACAAGGAAGTCAGAATCGGACTATAAAAAAATATACCAATCATTTGTCGCCGCAGCAGGGGGTCATCGAGTTAAGTTTTGTTGAAAAATATGTAAGAAATTATATCATGATAGAAGTGAGAAATGTTTCAGAACTAGAGGATGCAAAAGAATTTGGAAAATACTTATTAAGAATAAAAGAGAAGAATTAGAATTTCTTTTTTGAGCTTGAACTTAAGGTTGATCAGTTGATTAAGATTGCTTTTTAGGCCGATACAAGAAGTAGGACTGTCTGTGAGTATTTTGGAGATGTTATATCATTTGATACCACTTACAATGCAAACAGGTAATATTCTGTTATGGTTTATGTGTATTTGGTAACACTTTTAGTGTAAAGAGATATGATTTTGGTGTATTAATTATTTTGTTTCTGTGTCATTGTATTCAGGTATAGTCTGGTTTTGGTTCTTTTGTCGGGGTGAATCACTATGGTTAGTCAACACTTCTGGGATGTGCATTGATGAAAAACGAGGATACTAAATCATTCAAATGGTTATTTGAATGTTGGCTTTGTTGCATGGAAGGAAATGCTCCAAAAGACATTCTTATTGATCAATGTGCATCGATGCAAAGGTGTATTGAGACTTGTATGCCAACAACAATTTACTGGTGGTGTATTTGGCATATCATGAAGAAGATCTCAAGTAAATTAAATGGCTACAAGCGACACGAAGAAATCGAATACGAGATGAGTCATGTTGTTTAGAACTCTCTTAGAAAAGAATCATTTGATAGGAATTGGAATGTTTTTTGATGAAGTATGGTCTTGGGGATAACAAGTGGCTTTCAAGTAATGTTAATTTTAGTATGTGTTTTGCTTCTGCAGTAGAAGTGTCAAATTGCATCTTTTTCGATGTATTTTTGTTCTGATTTAGGTGTTTTTTCATAACTTTTTGAAAATCGTCATTTATGGATTCCGGTTTATCTTGATCACTACTTCTAGGCCACGATGAGAAGCACACAAAGAAGTGAAAACATGCATACTTTTTTAACAAGTTTATTACGTGCAACAGCTCACTTACTATAACACCCTACCACACAGAGCCTTATGCTTAAGTCATAAGACAGAGGTGGCGAGGTATTACGACCTTTAAAAATAAAATTTAGTACATATAGTATTGTGAAGAATGATTATAACTAGGAGCCATTGAAGAAAGGGGGCAAATCAAAATCACAACTCGAAAAACGCAACACTCCGATTGCTAACGTAACGAAACAGATAAAGGATAAGCTAACGCAAGAATATATCCAAAGAGTGCCAAAAACACAAATATCCAAAACTTAAAATCCGGTTCCGAAGAAAACCGGTCCGAGCATAGAAGTATATATAAATATATATAAAGCAAGAAACCCAAAGGAAACCCAAAGGGCGAATACAAACCTATTCTCCAAAACATCCTCTAAGAGGAGTCAAAACAGTATACTTATATACATTATTGAGTGGAGATAAAAGTATCTAAGTGAAAACATCAAAACAAAGTAAAGTCCCAAAAATTAAGGATCTTCGCTGATCCAGAAGTCTCCAACATGCCTGAGCGAGAAGCCTCACGTCCTGCATCTGAAAACCACAAAATCTGCATGGGTGAGAACTGGAGGTTCTCAGTATGGTAACAGTACCCACATATCTAACATGTAATGTCATGGAAAGGCTGAAGGCAATCCTAGAACTTCCACCATATAATATCAAAGCTTATAAACAGGCTAAACCATAAATGGCAACTGACTAAAGATCTTCAGTCTAACTAATACTTCCCTTTCCAATTCCTGCAGACCTTCCAACCACCAGCAGTAATATAATATGGCAAACACAATTATATTAGATAAGAAGATATACAGGTAGGAAACAGATACGACACTTAGACAATTAGCAGGTAATATGCAGTCAATTAAGCAATTCCAAACAATTCACATAGTATGCATATGATGAATGCCTGTCCTAATGGCTGATGATATCATCTGTCAGTTATATAGCCAATCCGACAAGTCCTGGTAGCTAACCATTGGACAGCCCCTCTGTCGTTCATCCCCAACTCGAGTCAAACTCAATCATAAATCATAATTCGTATCCAACACCCTCACTGGTGTATATTCACGGGGGCGAGCTCATCCAGAACTTTCACAGTGTCCGGCCACACTTACGACATAGGGTCAGCAGAGTATCGAGTCTCCACCTGGAGCACATGGTGGCTAGCCATTGCTTTCACCCAGGAAAACTCATATCTCAGATAGTGAAAGTGCAACATTCATATTTCATTCAATACACATATATACAATCATACTCAGCCATAATCAATAATGGCTCCACCATAACTCGACAATAACTCAGCCATCTGGCTCATAGTTCAATCCAGAACCAGCCAATTTATTAACAAATACAGCCCTTCGACTCATGGCACATACAGCACTTCCACCGCCATCCTCCGTATCTCGTATAATCATCTTTGATTATCGTTGATCATAAATTCTCCCCTTTCTTCATTTACAAGTTACCACATCCCCTAGCTTCTTACCATTGCTAGGTTTATCATAATGATTTGAGACATAAGGGGTGAGATCGGAGGCTCAGAAGTATGAAATTTGGCTTTAAAAACTCAAAAACCAACTTTGGGATGAAAACAGGGTCACGCGTGCGCGTGGACTAGAATGCCTCAAAACATAGTGACGCGTACACGTCCCTCCACGTGCACGCGTGGATGTGAGAAAAACCAAGTGACGCCTACGCGTCAGTCACGCGTACGCGTGGGTGCGTTTTGTGCCGCAGGCACAAAACCAGCACAACTCAGGCACAACTCTCAGGAATTTTGGCTGGGCAACCAATTTGGTGCATCGACGCGTAAGCGTGGGCCACGCGCACGCGTGGGTAGTGAAACTTTGAAAACGACGCGTGCGCGTCGGCCACGCTTACGCATGGGAATGCTTTCTGCTAAAAATTTTTCTAAGTTAAAAAGCTGCAGAATTCACAGTTTCAGACCCCAATCTTCCGACGGACATAACCTCTTCGTTTCAAATCATTTTTCACCCGTTCTTTGAATGGCATGAACATCCTGGATCCAATTTCATTTCTAAACAATTTTGGCACAAAACGAGGATCCGGTGTCCAAGTTATGCTCCATCAAAGTATGCCCAAAACCATATTTTCATACAAAACCACAAAGTGCCATTTTCAAAACAAACCAATTTCAACCTTTTTCAAAATCAACCAAAATATACCAATTTCAACCCTTTTTGAAATCAACCCAAAACATATCAAAAATCAACCTTAAGCCTCCTCAATTCATACATTAACATTTTCATCAAAATCACAACCACCATCCCACCATTTAACCCATCTCAATCAAAAGGCTAAAATTCAAACACACATTACATGTCATACATCCTTCTTCATCCCAATTTCTAACAATACCATTTTTAATCAACCATCATTACACATAATCAATATCATACTCACCATCAACATGGTTTCACCCACAATTCAACCTCAATCAATCATCAAGCATTTATCACAACATGTATATCTCTCATGCATCATACCATCAAGGCATCAATAATCATAATCACATATATGACCACATAATATATCTCAACCATTCAACAACATCAATAATTCAATGCCTATCTTAGGACCTCTAGCCTAAGTTTTCACACCACATTACATTTTAGATACATGAAACAAGACCATACCTTAGCCGATTTCCCCGCTCAACCTGGAGCACTTCCAAACCACTTTTCCACAAGCTCTCAAGGTCTCAACACCTCCAAGAATAGATTTTTTCACACCAAAGCCCATTTTCAAGCTTTCCAAAATCTCAATCAAGCTCCAATATTCTCATACACACTACCTAAGCCACATTCATCATACCCAAACACAACATTTCAATACCCAAACATCATAGAACAATAAATTACACTAGGGTTGAGAATCTTACCACACCCAAGGTTCAAGGAGACAAGATTAATCTTCTCCTTCAAGAGAGTTGGGTCCTATAACATCAAAGAGTCCAAAATCTCAATACTTTTCTCCATGAAATTCGAAATTAAGGGATGAAGAACTGGGGTCAAATCGGGGCTTACCTCAAGGATAAAGTAGTGGGTTTTGTAGATCTCTTCACGGTGAATGCATGGCCATAAACGGTGCGGTAATCGGAGCTCTAGATCAAAAGTTATGGTGGTTTGAAGATCAAATGAGAGATAGCACAAGTTATATAGCCAACCCGACAAGTCTTGGTAGCTAACCATTAGACTGTCCCTCTGTCGTGCACCCCCAACTCGAGTCAAACACAATCATAAATCATAATTCATATCCAACACCCTCACTGGTGTATATTCACGGGAGCGAGCTCATCCGGAACTTTCACAGTGTTCGGCCACACTTACGACATAGGGTCAGCAAAGTATCGAGTCTCCACATGGAGCACATGGTGGCTAGCCATTGCTTTCACCTAGGGAAACTCGTATCTCAGATAGTGGAAGTGCAACATTCACATTTCATTCAATACGCATATATGCAATCATACTCAGCCATAATCAATAATGGCTGCGCCATAACTCGGCAATAACTCAGCTATCCAGCTCATAGTTCAATCCAGAACCAGCCAATTTATTAACAAATACAGCCCTTCAGCTCATGGCACATACAGCACTTCCACCGCCATCCTCCGTATCTCGTATAATCATCTTTGATCATCGTTGATCATAAATTACCCCTTTCTTCATTCACAAGTTACCACATCCCCTAGCTTCTTACCATTGCTAGGCTTATCATATTGATTTGAGACATATGGGGTGAGATCGGAGGCTCAGAAGTATGAAATTTGGCTTTAAAAACTCAAAAATCAACTTTGGTATGAAAATAGTGTCATGCATGCATGTCGCCAACGCGCACGCGTGGAATGCCTGAAAACATAGCGACGCGTACGCATCCCTCCACGTGCATGCGTGGATGTGAAAAAAACCAAGTGATGTCTACACGTCAGCCTCGCGTACGCGTGGGTGCGTTATGTGCCCCAGGCACAAAACCAGCACAACTCAGGCACTACTCTCGGAAATTTTGGCTGGGCAACTAATTTGACAAATCGACACGTACGCGTAGACCACGCGCACGCGTGGGTAGTGAAACTTTGAAAACGACGCGTGCGCGTCGGCCACGCCTACCTAAGCCACATTCATCATACCCAAACACAACATTTCAATACCCAAACATCATAGAACAACAAATTACACTAGGGTTGAGAATCTTACCACACCCAAGGTTCATGGAGACAAGATTAATTAAGAGAATTGGGTCCTATAACATCAAAGAGTCCAAAATCTCAACACTTTTCTCCATAAAATTCGTAATTAAGGGATGAAACTGAGATCAAATCGTGGCTTATCTCAAGGATAAAGTAGTGGGTTTTGTATAGCTCTTCACGGTGAATGCGTGGCCGTAAACGGTGCAGCAATCGGAGCTCTAGATCAAAAGTTATGGTGGTTTGAAGATCAAATGAGAGATAGAACTTGAGAGAGTGTTCTTCCCCCCTTGTGCTTCCATTTTCAACGTGAATGAGTGCTTAGTGAGGAGAGAGAGTGCTGAAAATTAGGATTTTAGGTTTAGTTATGTTGGGCCAAGTGCCTAATATGGGTCCGGTTGGCCCGATTTGGCCCGTTCGGTCCAATCTTGGGCCGATTTCTACAAAATTGGTATCAAAATTCTCGTCTCAATCTCCTATATCATATTAAGCCATAAAAATCACATTTTTGGCTTTCTAAAATAAATTTTTATTTATGGGTTAATTAGCCATTAATTAACCGGGTTTTACACTAATTCAATTCGTCAAACAGTACGATAATTGTCTAAGAAGTAGAGAGTAGAAAGAGAGAGAGAGAAAGAGAGAGAGAGAGAGATATATATATATATATATAGAGAATCAGATGATGTAGATTTTTATACCGTCATACCGTGTGCAATAAAATTCTCAATAAAAGCTCAATTTCAACATGGGTATACTCACGAGAAATTCAGGGAAGTCCAAGTGTAACACCCTACCACACAAAGCTTTACGCTTAAGTCATAAAACAGAGGTGGTGTGGTATTACGACCTCTGAAATAAAATAAGTACATATAATAGCAGAAGAATTATAATATGCTAGGAGCCTTGAAGAATAGAGGAAATAAAAATAAAAAAATAAAAGCACAACACTCAAGGAACTTGTTGACTTGTGTGCAAAGAAAACCATAACTACTAAACATAAGATGCCAGAAGTAGAAATAGAGTGCCAAAGATACAAAATAACAAGCTCCTAACTCAGCCTGCGAAGTCAAGACTGGCCGGAGAATATTTACACATATATACATACATATCCAAAACTCAAAAGTACATATTCACAATCCTGCCTCTCCTTAAACCTCTAAGAGGATTAAAAAAGAACAAATTATGCGGAGAGAAAGCTAAGTACATACATATACATCACTGTACAACAAAATAGCCCAGTAACCACTTTGCTCCAAGGGTCCAGACGCCTAACGAGATGCCTCTCGACCTACATCTGAAAAACAACAACATAGTATGGGATGAGAACCGGAGGTTCTCAGTATGGTAAAGGTGCCACACACATAATATATAAGGTCCTGGGAATGCCAAAGGCAATTCTAGAATGCTGACACTCAGATTATAGAGCTTCAAGTATTAAACAGAAGCCATAAAAGGTGGTTTTCTAAGGATATTTAAACCTAACTTAACTTAACCTTAAATCTAAATCCCATTATGTCATTCTTCCATACCTCCAACTCCATCATACATTTCACAGACAGATAAACAGATAAAGGCAAGCACAAGAAGGTTACAAATACTACAGGTAACAAATACACATTTAACATGGCAAGTGCATTTAGGCACACCCAATTAAAGCACAAGCAAATAATTCAAGTAATATGCATATGATGCATGCCTGTCCTATAGCTGATGAGGCTCATCTGTCGGTTATCTAGCCAACCCGACAAGTCTGAATTGTCCTTAGACTGTCCCCCGATGTGCATCCCCAAGAGTCTATGCATAGATTTTTCTCAAATAATCAATATTGCTCAATGGGGGTAACATTCTCGGGAATTTATATAGTGCCTGGTCACACTTACGTCGTAGGGTCAACAGAGTATCGAGTTTTCAATCTGGTACACGTGGTGGCAAGCCACGGTACTTTATCCAGGGAATCTCGTATATCAGATTATTCAAATTCATAAGCCATATAAATAATTCAATTATAATTCATCAACATCCACATCATTCTCAATCGCATCTCATTCATCATCATACATCAATCATATTCAATCCGTATCCTTCATTATCACACCTCCCATTCTGTCCATCAATAATTCCAATTCAAAACATAATTCATTCTTTTATAAATGAATCAAACTTAAAACATGCTCATTTTCTTAATAACTCAAAATCAAACCATATAACCTTTAAATCTAAATATTTTTAAATAATCATCTAAACAGAATCTCTAATTTTTATAAAATTTCGGCAGCATCTCCTCTAAAACTCGGACTTTGCCACCCTTTTCGGGTCCAAACTTGCATTCTTTTCAATTTAACATACCCTTCCTCATCATCATAATAATTACCACAATAAATCTACCTTAGATCAACAATTATACTCATATAATATTCAAATCCAACAACCAAAATTCAACTAAGAATCATAGTTCACAAATCCTAGGCTTTTAACACAAAATACCTCATTTTTCATTCAAAATTTTCATTCCAATTATTTTCAAACCTATTACCACCAATCCAAATTGCCAATAATAATCCTCAACAAGCTCCATATCTTTTCATCAATTATCATTCAACCAAACCAAAATATAGCCATATAATCAACATTTCAATCATATATCCTTTCAAAGATCCAACTAGCAACCAATATCATCTTACAAACAAATCACCAAACCAAGCCAAGCATATTCATGAACCCATTACTAAACATTAAATATACACCTGCATTCCAACTTATCCTATGGTCATCTAGCCTAAGTTTTCACAGAACATTACATATTAAATGCAAGAAACCTAAACCATACCTTAGCCGATTCCCAAGAATTATTCCAAGACAATTTTCCTGAAGAACACAGCCCTCAAAACCTCAACTAATCAGCTTTCTCCAAGTTTCAGTATTTACAATTTCAAGCTCCAATTATTTATTCACAACCTAATACACATTTATAACACATATATATCCAATTTAATACTCAAAGCTCAAATTTAATGAAATTAAAATAGAATTATCGTATCCTCACCTTACCCAAGCTTCACATAAGCAAGAATGAATATTTTCCTCAAGCTAATTGGATCCTAAAACATCAAAAATCAAAGAAATTCAACCTTCCCATTAAAAACTCGAAAATTGGGGGAAAAGAGTGCTGAGAGTGATTAAACAAGTTACCAGTAAAATTGTTCTGGTAGAAATGTAGAGCTCAATGCGGCAAATGCGTGGCCGCAAACGGTGCGGTGATTGGAGCTCGGACGGAAAAGTTACGGGATTTTGAAATTCACCGTAAAGGTTCGGGAAACTTTCGTCGCTCTTCTCCCCTCCCTGGAAGCATTTCATGCTGCTGCAGCCAAATGAGGGAGAGAAAGGAGTTTGGCTTCATTTAATGAGTTGGTCTGGTTGGACCGACGGCCCGGTTCGGCCCATTCGGTCCAATCTTGGACCGTTTTCTTCGAAATTGGTGTCAAAATTCTCGTTTCGACGAGCTCTATCCTAATTTGATATAATTTTCACATTTCTAATCTTCCTTATTAAAAACTAATTTATTTACTAATTATCTACTAATTTAACCGGGGTTTACATCCTACCCAACTAATAAAGAATTTTGCCCTCAAAATTCAAATCTAGTTACCTAAAAAGAGATGTGGATAGTCTTTTCGCAAATTTGATTCGAGTTCCCAAGTGTGTTCTTTAATACTAGTTTGACTCCATATTACTCTTACCAATAATATTCCTTTCCTGCGTAATCATTTAATGCTGATGTCATCAATCCTTACCGGAATTACTGGAAGTGTTAGATCTTCTCTTACTTGGATCAGTTTCGGTCTCAGAATATGACTTGCATTAGGAGTATATCTCCGAAGCTGTGACACATGAAACGCGTCGTGAAAATTCAAGAGATATGGTGGTAAGGCAATCCTATAAGCTATCGACCCAATTCTTTTCATGATCTCAAACGGTCCAATATAACAGGAATTCAGTTTCTTAGTCTTAATAGCTCTTCCCACTCCAGTGGTTGGTGTAACTTTCAGAAAGACATGTTCTCCTTCTTCGAACTCCAAAGGCTTTCACCTCTGATCAGCATAGCTCTTTTGGCGGCTTTGGGCTATAAGCATTCGGTTACGAATCTTCTTTATCTGTTCAATGGTTTCAACTATCATCTCAGGCCCTAACAAACTTCTTTCTCCAGTTTCATACCAACACAACAGAGATTGACATTTTCTGCCCTACAGAGACTCATATGGAGTCATTCCAATGCTCGCATGGTAGCTATTATTATAAGTAAATTCTATTAATGGCATATACCGATCCCAGCTCGCAGGCTGGTCCAAAATACAAGCCCATAGCATATCCTCCAAGGTCTGAATAGTTCTCTCTGACTGACCATCTGTCTGAGGGTGATACGTAGTACTCAAACTTAACTGAGTCCCGAATGTACGCTGAAAGGTTCCCCAGAACCTCAATGTGAAATAAGGATCCCTGTCAAATATAATCGTAGAAGGCACGTCGTGCAATCTGACAATCTCTTTGATGTACATTCGAGATGATTCTTCCATTGTGCAACTTATTTGGATACGAAGAAAGTGAGCTGATTTTGTCAGTTGGTCCCCAACCACCCAAACAGCGTCACAACCAGTCCAAGTCCCAGGTAAACCTGTCACAAAATTCATTGTGATACTCTCCTATTCCCATTGTGGAATTTCTAAAGGCTGAAGAGTCCCTGATGGTCTCTGATGCTCAATCTTAACCTTCTGACACGTTAAACATTTAGATACATGCAATGCCACATCATTCTTCATACATGGCCACCAGAACATCACTTTCAGATCCTGATACATTTTAGTACTCCCCGGGTGAATTGAGAATCCACTCTTATGAGCTTTCTTCAAAATACTCTGTCGCAGGTCTCCGATATCTGGCACAATAATCCGGTTCTTAAACTTCCACAAACCATCCTGTCCTTCTGACACTCTCCAATATTTCTCCTGTTCAACTACTGGTAATACCTTACGTAACGCTTCACCATCTCGATGAGCCTTCAGAAGTTCTGATTTAAATTCACTTGAAATCTGCAACTGACTCAAACACAAAATTCCATATTCTTCTCTAATTCCCAAATTCAAACCTTGAAATGCCCTTAGTAATTCTTCTTCCCGTAATATCATCCAAGCTGCATATAAAGATTTCCGACTCAAGGCGTCTGCCACAACGTTCGTTTTTCTTGGATGATAATTCAATTCAAAATCATAATCTTTCAGAAGCTCCATCCACCTCCTCTGATGCATATTCAACTCTTTCTGCTCAGAAAGACACTTTAAACTCCTATGGTCTGAGAAAACATGAAACTTAACGCCATAGAAGTAGTGCCTCTAGATCTTTAAAGCAAACACAACAGCAGCAAGTTCCAGATCATGTGTCGGATAGTTCATCTCATGCGGCCTTAATTGCCGTGAGGCGTATGCTACAACATTCTGGTGCTGCATCAGAACGCACCCCAAGCCCTTCAGCGATGCATCACAGTACAATTCAAATGGCTTACTTGGTTCAGGCAATACTAACATGGGTGCAATAGTCAAACTGTGCTTCAGTGCTTGAAAACTCTCCTCACACTCCGGAGTCTAGATAAAAGGCGTATCCTTCCTATTCAGTTTAGTTAAAGGTAAGGCGAGCTGTGAAAATTCCTTAATGAATCTGCGATAATATCCCGCCAAACCTAGAAAACTCCTGATCTCTGTCACTGAAGTTGGTCGCTCCCAATTCATCACTGCTTCCACCTTAACAGGATCCATAGCTATTCCCTGCTTACTCACCACGTGACCGAGAAACTTTACTTCACTCTTCTAAAACTCACATTTAGATAACTTAGCATACAACTTCCTGTCTCTCAAAATTTGTAGCACAGTTCGCAAATGATCAGCATGTTCCTCTTCAGTGTTAGAGTAAACAAGAATGTCATCAATGAAGACAATAACAAATTTGTCCAGATACGATCGAAAGATCTTGTTCATATAATCCATAAATACTGCCGGGGCATTAGTTAACCCAAAAGATATTACTGTATACTCATAATGACCATAACGTGTCTTGAAAGCAGTTTCCAAAATATCTTCATCTCTAACCCTTATCTATTTTAAACCCAACATCACTCCAAACCGATTCACCCTTCTAAGTTAACTAAATAATACCCTATCTTAACAACTAATAGCCTTCGACCAATCGTTGACTTGGGCTTTACAATAATCCACGTACGTCATACATTACGAATGAATATTACATATTAATGATATGCAAGGAAGTTCGAAGTGCAACTACTAGTTTATGATTACCTGAGCTCTGAGAATCAGATTCAGCTGCATCCCGGCCTTTCCTGTGTGGACAATCTCGAGTCATATGCCCCGACTTCCCGCACTTGTAACATTCATCTAGTCCGGCCCTATGTGGCTCGTCTGGAGCAGTCTCTCCATAGCCTTCCTGTAACATCGCCCACTTCATAAAGTAATTTTTTGTGAATTAAATCTTCTTAACCAATTCAGTGAAATTCGTTAACCTTTGCGGATACACGTAGTTAAAGATATTTCTCCTAAGTCCTTTCTCATACTGAGCACACTTCTACTCCTCATAGTCAGTTGGATTTCCTTGACAAACTCTTGAGAGATGGCACATATTGTTGAATTCACAGGTATAGTCAGTAATAGACATATTCTTTTACTTCAGCTGCATTAACTCCAACACCTTTGCACTGTAAAGTGCATGCAAGAAATATTTTCCGTAAAATTCCGTCTTGAATCTATTCTAAGGGATATCTGTTAACTCTATCTGCAAGGTATGATATAATTCCTGCCACCATTTCTGGGCATCTCCCTCCAACATGTACGTCACTATTTCTACTGACTGTACTTCAGGAACGTGCTGAGTGTACAAAAGCCTTTCCATGTCTCGAAACCACCGATCAGCCTCCAACGCCTTGGCATTTCCATTAAACTGAGGTGGACCACTCTTGAGGAAATCAGTAAGGGTCATGGACCTGTAGTATTAACCTGCATTGCTTGTACTAACACCCGAGCTTCCATCTCGAGGTCCTTGCATCGGTTCAGTCCTAAGATTTTCTCTCTGGGCACCTCGCTCGGATCCGCGAGATGACATTTGGTCCCTCTTCATACCAAACAATTGATATTAAGATGATCAGTCTCAATATCTCAAGTTCAATGCTTAAAAGTCCCAAATGCATGCTCACGAATACGTATGCTACACATACCAGTCTGATATCCTAAGTAGCACGTAATCACACATAGAATATGCTCAGAAGCATAATCAGTTTGTCTCTCAGGCTCTACAGGAACGAACTACTTTGATACCATAATGTAACATCCTACCACACAAAACTTTATGCTTAAGTCATAAAACAGAGGTGGTGTGGTATTACGACCTCTGAAATAAAATAAGTACATATAATAGCAGAAGAATTATAATATGCTAGGAGCCTTGAAGAATAGAGGAAATAAAAATCACAAAATAAAAACGCAACGCTCAAGGAACGAGTTGATTTGCGTGCTAAGAAAACCATAACTACTAAACATAAGATGACAGAAGTAGGAATAGAATGCCAAAGATAAAAATAACAAGCTCCTAACTCAGCCTGCAAAGTCAAGACTGGCCGGAGAATATTTACACATATATACATACATATCCAAAATCCAAAAGTACATATACACAATCCTGCCTCTCCTTAAACCTCTAAGAGGATCAAAAAAGAACAAATTATGTAGAGAGAAAGCTAAGTACATACATATACATCACTGTACAACAAAATAGCCCAGTAACCACTTCGCTTCAAGGGTCCAGACGCCTAACGAGATGCCTCTCGACCTGCATCTGAAAAATAATAACATAGTATGGGATGAGAACCAGAGGTTTTCAGTATGGTAAAGGTGCCACACACATAATATATAAGGTCCTGGGAATGCCAAAGGCAATCCTAGAACGCCGACACTCAGATTATAGAGCTTAAAGTATTAAACAGGAGCCATAAAAGGTGGTTTTCTAAGGATATTTAAACCTAACTTAACTTAACCTTAAATCTAAATCCCATTCTGTCATTCCTCCATACCTCCAACTCCATCATGCTTTTCACAGACAGATAAACAGATAAAGGCAAGCACAAGAAGGTTACAAATACTGCAGGTAACAAATACACATTTAACATGGCTAGTGCATTTAGGCACATCCAATTAAAGCACAAGCAAATAATTCAAGTAATATGCATATGATGCATGCCTGTCCTATGGCTGACGAGGCTCATCTGTCAGTTATCCAGCCAACCTGACAAGTCTGAATTGTCCTTAGACTATCCACCGACGTGCATCCCCAAGAGTCTATGCATAGCTTTTTCTCAAATAATCAATATTGGTCAATAGGGGTAACATTTCCGGGAATTTATATAGTGCCCGGTCACACTTACATCATAGGGTCAACAGAGTATCGAGTTTTCAACCTGGTACACGTGGTGGCAAGCCACGGTACTTTATCCAGGGAATCTCGTATCTCAGATTATTCAAATTCATAAGCCATATAAATAATTCAATTATAATTCATCAACATCCACATCATTCTCAATCGCATCTTATTCATCATCATATATTAATCATATTCAATCCTTATCCTTCATTATCACACCTCCCATTCTGTCCATCAATAGTTCTAATTCAAAACATAATTCATTCTTTTGTAAATGAATCAAACTTAAAACATGCTCATTTTCTTAATAACTCAAAATCAAACCATATAACCTTTAAATCTAAATCTTTTTAAATAATCATCTAAACAAAATCTCTAATTTTTATAAAAGTTCGGCAGCATCTCCTCTAAAACTCGGACTTTACCACCCTTTTCGGGTCCAAACTTGCATTCTTTTCAATTTAACATACCCTTCCTCATCATTATAACAATTACCACAAAAAGTCTACCTTAGATCAACTATTATACTCATACAATATTCAAATCCAACAACCAAAATTTAACTAAGAATCATAGTTCACAAATCCTAGGCTTTTAACACAAAATACCTCATTTTTCATTCGAAATTTCCATTCCAATTATTTTCAAACCTATTACCACCAATCCAAATTGCCAATAATAATCCTCAACAAGCTCCATATCTTTTCATCAATCATCATTCAACCAAACCAAAATATAGCCATATAATCAACAATTCAATCATATATCCTTTCAAAGATCCAACTAGCAACCAATATCATCTTACAAACAAATCACCAAACCAAGCCAAGCATATTCATCAACCCATTACTAAACATTAAATATACACCTGCATTCCAAATTATCCTATGGTCATCTAGCTTAAGTTTTTACAGAACATTATATATTAAATGCAAGAAACCTAAACCATACCTTAGCCGATTCCCAAGTATTATTCCAAGACAATTTTCCTGAAGAACACAGCCCTCAAAACCTCAACTAATCAGCTTTCTCCAAGTTTCAGTATTTACAATTTCAAGCTCCAATTATTTATTCACAACCTAATACACATTTATAACACATATATATCCAATTTAATACTCAAAGCTCAAATTTAATGAAATTAAAATAGAATTATCGTATCCTCACCTTACCCAAGCTTCACATAAGCAAGAGTGAACGTTTTAATTTTCTCAAGCTAATTGGATCCTAAAACATCAAAAATCAAAGAAATTCAACCTTCCCATTAAAAACTCGAAAATCGGGGGAAAAGAGTACTGAGAGTGATTAAACAAGTTACCAGTAAAATTGTTTCAGTAGAAATGTAGAGCTCGACACGGTGAACGCATGGCCGCAAATGGTACGGCAATTGGAGCTCAGACGGAGAAGTTACGGGATTTTGAAATTCACCGTAAAGGTTCGGGAAACTTTCGTCACTCTTCTCCCCTCCCTGGAAGCGTTTCACGCTGCTGCAGCCAAATGAGGGAGAGAAAAGAGTTTGGCTTCATTTAATGAGTTAGTCCGGTTGGACCAACGGCTCGGTTCGGGTCTGGTTCATCCGTTTCGGCCCGTTCATTCCAATCTTGGACCGTTTTCTTTGAAATTGGTGTCAAAATTCTCGTTTCGACGAGCTCGATCCTAATTTGATATAATTTTCACATTTCTAATCTTCCTTGTTAAAAACTAATTTATTGACTAATTATCTACTAATTTAACTGGGGTTTACACCAAGCATAATTCAAAGAAAAGGTGAATTGCATCACAAGATCAATGCACTCTGCTCTACGCTATACGGCATATAAAGTTGTAGAACAGGTTTCTAACTCAACATTCAACAAGTTCGTAGTTACATACGACAGGATAACAGCTGAAGTTAAATGTCAGCACTTATTATTCGAGTCAAGAGGGATATTTTGCCGTCATTATCTGAGTGCGTTAAGCTTTGAGCGAGTAAATAAAGTGTCACCGAGATATATATTAAAACGATGGAGCAAGAACGTAAAGAGGAGGCCCACACATATCGAAAGCAACCACGACGAGCATCTGTTGGAGCCAAGAAGCAAGAGATTTGACAATTTGGTATTTCGGTCACAAAATATCTGTAAATTTACATTAGAATTTGAGGAGCTGACTGTAATTCTGCATCATACTTACAATAATTCTATGGTTGAGATGCAAGAATACAAAAATATGGGATGAATTAGCATTATTTAACATACTTGAATATTTAATATAGGATATTACGTCTTTATTATTTCGATTCTCTTAACACTTATAAATACCTTTTTAAATTGTATCATTCTACACAACTTGAATACACACAAACTTTTTCTCTACTGCTCTCTCACCCTTCTAAAAATAATCTTTTTATCACTTTGGATATTTTAACTCTTTTTTCTTTTTTTTTCTCTTTATGTGTAATTTTGTTTTGCGTTAACTTTGTTTAATTAATGATGAAATATATTCATGTTAATTCTATAATATAATAGTTTATTTTTCTCTTATATATTTTGATTTATATAATTACTATTGATCTTGCTGTTTTCGTTTTCTTGAATTGTTCTTTATTTTTTTATGACTTGATAATTTAAATAAAAAATAAAGAAAGGAAAGAAACGATGGCCAAAGGCGGGGGCTAGAAGCCTAAAGCAGCAACATTATTTCTCAGCATTATTATTATTATTATGAACCTTATTATTTTTTTCTAACATTCTTTAATATGAGTTTATATTTTTTCTTTATTATTATTAATGTTTTTATTATTTTTTCTCTAATTATAAATTTCCTTATAATAATTCTTTGATAGAATATTTTTTTTAGTCTATTAGATTTTTTCTATTTTTTGTCAAAAATAATTTATATTAGGAGAAAAAAAGAAGATACAAATTAAATTTTAAAATTCAAATTTAAATAAGATGTGCAAAGAGTAACTATTGAATTCATTTGGTAGATTTAAACTCTTTGTATTATCGTCATTGAAAATTTTAGATACTATTATAAAATTTTAGATATTTTTTATTTTATTGTTCTTAAATTATATATTATACCGTGTATTTGAAGAGTTTCATCTTTTTTGAAATAAGTGTGACATTATATACTTTTTTGGATACAAAGGGATAATGAAGTTGAAGTGAGTAACAAAGTTGATTATATAATAAGATACAAATTTTAGAATTTCTAGCACAATTGACAAATTTTTAATGTCAAAATAAATTTTTACTCTATTTCTTATTTTTTATTTAATTTTTTCATAATTTTTCTTAATTTTCTTAACTAATTATGAATGTAATAATTCATCACAAATTTGTGTTTTGTAGAGAAAATTTATCAATCATAAAATACAGAAGACTTAACCAAAAAATAAAAAAAATGTTGATTAATCACAAAATAAAAAATTATGAATTGAGCTTTAATTATGTTATAAAATACAAATTGGGACTATTTAAAATTATTTTTTACCATTAATGTTAACTTAAATTATAATAAGGTAAAAAGCAAAAATTGTATATAATAATTTAATTTAATTATTTATACTACCAAAATTATTCTTTATTATATTCCATTCATTTTTATTCATTAGTGATATTTAATTGTCTATTTTAAATAAAAAATTAAATTAATTGAATTGATTTTTTTCAATTAGTAATACCATTATTGTGACATTTGCAATGCTCAGTAATATTTTTAATTTATTTAATCTGATTAATCATCTCTTTCTTATTTTATGCTAATTTAACTAATTAACGTTAATAAATTTCATTTATTTTAATTCTTGCAAACTTTTAATTCCAGTAATGTATTTCAATTAATGCATTAATACAATTTTAATATTTATATGTCATTAAAAATAATAATCTTATTTTAATGCAGATCTTATTTCATTGTAGGCAAAGTTTTTCAGAAGTTAGAATACACGAGTTGTTTCCCAAGTTGGAAGATGGTGTTGATAGCTTTGGGCATCAGCGCCGGATCCTCAGTCGACTACGTTGGGGGATGCCTCAACCTCGATGCCTGTGATTGAACATGCTTGTCTGTTGGTTAATCTTCCATCCATTGCAGTTGGGATGGCTAGTTCACCTCATCTGATTCTTGATTTTACAGTTGAGGTTGGACCGGATCTGGTTGAAAATGTGATGCGAGAAGATGATTTGGATGAAGAGCCCATTGACATTGTTGGAAACAATGATAAAGATACTCGCAGCAATCCACCTACGCACCATGGGCCATCGATTTCTGACACATAGCAACATCCTCCACATTTCTCAACCTCGAACTTGGAGGCCATTTGCCAACAGCTAGACGTAGATCCTACCTTTGGGAGTCAGGGACTGCATGATGCAACCGCTCTTATGGAATTTCAGATTGGGCAATCTTTCCAAAGTAAGGAGGAAGTTATGTTGAATGTAAAGGATTACAGCATCCAGCGTAGAGTTGAGTACAGGGTGATAGAGTTAGACCATCTTAAATACCACAGGAGATGCAAGAAGTTCAATAAAGGTTGCACGTGGTTGATTCGTATCACATTCTAGCAACGAAAGAGCACCTGGGAGGTGAGGAGGTATAACGGACATCACACTTGCTTGGCCACCTCAATTTCAAGCGATCACCAGTAGCTTAATTATCATGTCATTTGTGCAAGGATCTTTTTCTTTGTTAGAGATGATGCTGCAGTTACAATAAAGGTGTTGCAACAAGCTACTGAAGCAACCTATGGATTCAGGCCTAGCTACAGGAAGGTATGGATGGCGAAGCAGAAGGCACATATCTACAGAGATTGGAAAGAGTCCTATGGCGAGTTGCCCTGTTGGATCCTTGGTGTGCGGTCCACCATGGAGGAAACCACTGCTCTATTAAAGACCTTTCCGGTTAGAATTGGTGATTAGGTTGATGACTCAACCATGTACTTTCATCATCTTTTCTGGACCATTCCTCCTTGTCTTAAGGCTTTTCGACATTGCAAGCCGCTGGTCAGCATCAATGATACTTACTTGTATGGCAAGTATGGAGGTGCTTTGCTTCTGGCTATCGCACAAGATGGAAACTCGAATATCTTGCCCATTGTATTTGTACTTGTGGAAGGAGAAAATGCAGAGTCTTGGGCCTTTTTTTTGACCAACCTGAGAAGACATGTGACTTTACAAGATGGTATTCTAGTGATATCTGATAGGCACCTTGGCATCAAGGCTACACTGGAGGCACCTGATAGTGGTTGGCTACCTCGTCTTGCATATCGTGCATTTTACATTTGTCATGTTGTGGTCAATTTCTCCCTCAGTTTCAAGGGACAGGATGCGAAGAGACTACTTGTGAATAGTGCTTATGCGAAGACTGAGTTATTGGTTAGATATGATGAGAACTGAAAATCTGGCTATATGTGATTGGACAAATAGAATGGAGTACGATAAGTGGACCCAGCACAAGAATGGCAGCAGACGCTTTGGCCACATAACGACCAATATATCTAAGTGTATTAACTCTGTTTTGAAGGGAACAAAGAATCTACCAGTCACTTCATTGGTCAAGCCGACATACCTATGGCTTGCAGAACTGTTTGTAATTTGAGGTCAGATGGTAGAGGCACAATTGGCCTCTGGGCACCAATTTTACCAGGCGTTGGTGAAAGTCATAGAGCACAACTTGAGAGATTTGAGATGCTTCACTATCACTCTGTTTGACAGGCATTAGTTTGAGTATACCATGGCTGAGACAACTTCTACCGGTAACTTCTCACTGGGTACACATCGAGTTTCCTTTAGAGATCATACCTGCGACTGTGGCTATTTTATGCTCTGCACTACCGTTTCTGTGCAATCGCATGATGTGCTCAATCACGACTGAACTGGGCAATGTATGTTGATGATGTTTACAGCATGTCTAAGGTATTCAACATGTACCAAATGGTGTTTGCACCATCTATTCCAGAAGGACTTTGGTCGCCATATGACGGACCTACTGTCATTCCTGATCCTAATATGAGACGTGCAAGAGAAGGGCGACTAAGGTCCATCAGAATCCATAACACCATTGATGAGACTGATCCTAGTAGGCCGAAGCACTGTGGCCTCTGCAGACTAATGCGTGAGCATCTTATCTATCTTTTCCTTGTGAATTTGCACTTGAATTTCTAAGTTTAATCAAAATTTAAATATCTTTTAGCCACTATGGATGCTACTTTGATTTGCGCACAATTCTATTTATTTCAGGTAGCATTTGGATGGATTTGACGGAGTTTTGTAGTAGAAAAGGGAGAAAGCGAATGATGCTGTCAATCCTGACCTCCTTGCACTCAAACAGAAATAACTTGAGCTAAAAAGGTTCAATTGACGTGATTCTAGCGGCATTGGAAAGCTAACTTCCAAGGATTTTCAACAATATATAATAGTACAAACTTCTTCTCCACCAATCTCTGCCTCCTCCACGTTGAACTTGGCCCCTGCCAAGTTCAGCGTGGAACTTGAAAGCTCCCACGAACGCGTACTAACCATTCTACACTGAACTTGAGAATTTCCAAGTTCAGCATGGATCCAAAGCTCCAAAGGAAGAACTGCACCTCATCCACGCTGAACTTGAGGATTTCCAAGTTCAGCGTGGACCTGAACGAATCCAATGATCCCTCGTACAAGGCTACGTAGAAAATTTAATGAATTTTGATTTAATTTTATTTTATTTATAATTAGGAAAAGATATTATTTTAGTTTTAAAAAATATATTTTACATTAATTAGGATTAGATATAAAAGGGAAAAGAATCAGCCCTTTGGGCTCTCTTCTCTTCTACCTCATTTCGCAATTTACAGTTTTTCAGAATTCTTATTTTCTCTCTGAACCATGAGCAACTAAACCTCCATTGTTAAGGTTAGGAGCTCTGTCTATTGTATGGATTGATACTATTATTTTTCTATTTTAATTCATGTATTGATTTCTATTTCAAGAATTGTTTTCGTTCTTTATCTTATGAATTTGGGTGAAACGGAAGTATGACCCTTGTTCTAATTGGGTTCTTGTATAACTTGGAAAAGCTCTTTACTTGAACAACAGCTTAAAAACAATTTCTCCTAAACTTCTAATTATATGGACTTAACGGGATACGTGACATATAATCCTTTTATATTTGGGTAATTAGAGTTTTTATGGCACATAAACTAGAATTGAGCTTCACCCTCTAATTGGAATTAAATGACCAAGGAATTGGCGGTTGATGAAAGTTAGAGTAGACTAAGAAGGTCTAAGGAATTAGGGCTTAGTCATATATAGTTTGCCATGAATTGAATCTTGCATGATTAAAATAGTTAGTAAGAAAAGTCAATCCAAAAGATAGATATATCTGAAACCTTAACTGTTTTCTCCATTTATATTTCACCTCAATTTACTGCTTGCTTTCTGAATTTCTGAATTTCCTGTTTATGTTTTTGAACTCTTAAAACATCATTCTCTGCTTATCCAATTAAGTAAATTAATTAACCATTATTGCTTGGTCCATCAATTCTCGTGGGATCGACCCTCACTCACCTGAGGTATTACTTGGTACGACCCGGTGCATTTGCTAGTTAGTTTGTGGGTTATAAATTCCGTACCAAGTTTTTGGCGCCATTGTCGGGGATTGATTGTGATTGACAATTACTTGTTGTTTGATTTCTTAGATTAGATCATTTTTCTTTTAATTAGTTTTATTTTAATATTATTAATTTTATTTTTCATTTTTTTTCCTTTTATTTTCCATACTTTTCATTTACCCAGCCCCTGATTTCGTTTCTTTTGCATCCCTTTTCATTTTTATTTTCGCTTATTAGTTCTTATAACTATTTAGTCATCGTGCTTAGTTTATTTGTCTTTTATTTTCGTAGTTTTTTTTATTTATATTTCAATTTAACTTTATTTGCTTCTTGCATTATTTTTTTATTTTTTAAGTTTCTATTTTAATAGTTTTATTTGCTTCTTGGCTCTACAATTTCAAGTTTTCTATCAATTAGTTTTCTCTTAGGTTCTGAAAGTAAGTTTGGTGTTACCTAATTATTTTTATTTTAATTTTTCTGTTCAAATTGATATAAAAAAAAGAGAGAAAAAAATCTAATTAAAAATATAAATAGTACTAATATTTTTCTTTAGTTTCTAAAATTAAGTTTGGTGTTACCCAGTTGATTTTATTTTAATATTTTTCTATTTATTTTTTCTGTTAATTTTTGAAATTTTTTTATTTAATTTCAGTTATTATTTTCAAATTTATTTATTTATTTATTTATTTAGTGTTTTTATTTTATTTCTTTACACAGGTTACCTCACAGGGACTTTTCTGCACTTTGACGTAGAGAGTCCCATCTTTTCTTGTCTTCTGTTTATTTATGCACAGAAACAGGGACAAAGAACGTCTCTTAGACTTTGATCCTGAACCTGAAAGAACTTTCAGGCGGCGTTTGCAACAATGAAGACTTTACAAGGCTGCAGAGTCCACTATGGATCACAATAATGCTGTTAATGCCAATGTGGCAAATCCGATTGGGGATGATCAACAAAGGAGAGTGCTTGGCTCTTATTCTGCCCCTACTGCGGATCTTTATGGAAAAAGTATTGTGGTGCCTCCTATAGCTGCAAACAACTTTGAGTTGAAGCCACAATTGGTCACCTTGGTGCAACAAAAACTGCCAATATCATGGACTTCCTCATGAAGATCCAAATTAGTTTATATCTGATTTTCTGCAGATATGTGATACTGTGAAGACAAATGGAGTAAACCCAGAGGTGTACAAACTCATGCTTTTTCCGTTTGCTCTGAGGGATAAAGCAAAGCTATGGCTAGATTCCCAACCAAAGGAGAGTCTGAATACTTGGAAAAAGGTTGTTACAGAGTTTCTCACTAAATTTTTCCCACCAAAGAAGCTCACTAAGCTTAGGTTGGAGGTTCAGACCTTCAGGCAGAAGGAAGGTGAAACTCTTTATGAAGCTTGGGAGAGATACAAGCTACTGACCAGGCAATGTCCTCCGGACATGTTCTTCAAATGGATCCAACTAGATATCTTTTATGAAGGCTTGGGTGAGATGTCCAAGATGAGCTTAGATACTTCTGCAGGCAGTTCATTGCACAAGAAGAAGACACCAGAAGAGACTATTGAGCTTATTGAATTGGTTGCTAGCAACCAATATTTATACTCATCTAACAGGAATCCTGTCAACTCTGAGACCTCTCAGAAGAGAGGTGTGTTGGAAGTGGAAGCTGTTAATGCTCTTCTTGCTCAGAACAAGCTTATGTCTCAGCAAATAAATCTACTTACTCGGCAGATGGGTGGCATGCAAGTCTCAGCTATCAACACCCAAAATCCACCTCAAGAGACCTCCTATGACATGGCAGATAATTTTGTGCAAAATAATAATTATGATTATACTCAATCCCCTTCTGAACAGGTCAATTACATGGAGAGTGCTCCTAGAAATCCCAATAATGATCCCTATTCTCAAACCTACAATTAAGGGTGGAGAAATCACCCAAATTTTGGGTGGAGAGACTAACCTCAGAGATCTCAGAACTTCAACAATAATTCTCAGGACGGTTTCCAACAGAACAATTACAATAACCGCCAATTTCAGTCTCAGCAGCAACAATCACCTCAGCAGGCAAACTCTAAATCCCAAAAAGATACTAATTGGGAGATAATGAAGAGTTTTGTGTAAGAAACCAGAGCATCAATCAAGAATTTGGAGATTCAGATGGGTCAAATAGCCACAAGAGTTAATGAAATTGATCAGAGGACCACTAATAGCCTTTCTGGTAACACAATTCCAAATTCAAGAGAGGAATGCAAGGCTATCACCTTGATAGATGGAGAAGTGGCAAATATGGAAGCACAAGTTAGTGAGGAGCCCATTGAAAAAGAAGCTCCAGAGGAGAAGAAGGAAGAAGTAGAGCATGTCTCTCCAAAGCGTGCAGACAACCCATTCCCAAACTCTCTTGACACTTATCTTATATTGCCAAAGGCTCTTGAGTACAAGCCTAAAATGCCATATCCTCAAAGACTTCAAAAGGAGACCAAGGACAAGCAGTTTTCAAAGTTCTTGGAAGTCTTCAGAAAATTACAAATCAATATTCCTTTTGCTGAAGTTTTGGAGCAAATGCCTATTTATGTCAAGTTCATGAAGGAGTTGTTGTCAAAGAAGAAGCCTTTAAAGGGAGATGAGACACTGGTCTTGACTAAAGAATACAGTGCCATCATTCAGAATCACTTATCAAAGAAGATGACAGATCCAGGGAGCTTTCAAATTCTATGCACCATTGGGAGCACAACCTTTGAGAAAGCGTTATGTGATCTGGGAGCAAGCATCAATTTAATGCCCCTGTCTGTGATGAAGAAGCTGCAAATCCAAAAGGCACAACCCACGAAGATAGCATTATAGATGGCAGACAAATCTATGAAGCCTGCATATGGATTAGTGGAGAATATCTTAGTCAAAGTGGTTAAGTTCTTTCTCCCAGCAGATTTTGTGATTCTTGACACAGGGGAGGATGAGAATGCCTCTATAATCCTAGGAAGACCTTTCCTAGCCACTGGGAGAGCTCTGATTGATGTAAAAGTGGGTGAACTAGTGCTTAGAGTGCATAATGAGTAACTGGTCTTTCATGTCTTCAAAGATATACATTCAACAGGTGAAGAAGAGAGATGCATGCAGACTGAGCTTATTGATCCAAACCTTCAACAACCCCCTGATGACGGACAGCAGAATCTGCAACTCAACCCTCCTTTGGTGACAATCAATAAAATTCCTCCTGACATCAAACCTAAGTTTGGTGTTGGGAATGCATCATCTACTAAGGAGGAAGTTTCCAAAAAGAAGAAAATACCCAGGGAATGGAGAAACAGAAAGATCCCCACTGAAGGTTTCTCCCCAGGAATGAAGGTGGTGTTGACTAGCAATCCAGTGCGGACTTATACGGTAAACAGAATCCTCTCTCTAGAGCATATTGAGCTACTTTATGAAGACACAGGAAAGAAGTTCAAAGTAAGGGGTGAAGAACTGAGCCCTTATGATTCTCCTCCTTAGAGGAGCTGACCGTCAAGCTAGTGATGGTAAAGAAGCGCTTGTCGGGAGGCAACTCGATAATTTCGTATCCTTAGTTTTTTTTTGTAGTAGTGATTTTCTTATTTATTTGATTTTTATTAAGTTTCTACTATTTTTCGTTGTTTTACTTGTGTTTTGATCATGCAGATATTTTAAAACAGGAACCGGACACTTGAAAAAATTTTTGAACACTCTGGAGGAGGTTGATTCTGCCAGTTCCACACTGAACTTGGGATTTTCCAAGTTCAGCGTGGCATGTGCGTGTAATTTGGAAGGAAGTCTCTACCAGTTTCACGCTGAACTTGAAATTTTCCAAGTTCGACGTGGAGTGTGCGTGCGAAAGTAAGGTTTTTCTCTGCCAAGTTCATGCTGAACTTGGGAAATTCCAAGTTCAGCATGAAGAACGACATCAACAGTGTGGAAAGGAGAAACGCCATGCGCTGAACTTGCATATCTCCATGTTCAGCGCTAGCTAGTTGACTATTGCTCCACATATCATGCCAAATCTTCACCAAATCCCCTGATCCTTGGTCCCGCCATTAGTCACCCACATTAGTCACAAGCCTTTCTTGATTCCCTTCTTTTTTTTTTCTTTCCCATTAGATGCCTTGATATGTGTGTTAAGTGCTTTCAGAGATTACAGGGCAGGAATGGCTCAGAGGATGGAAAGGAAGCATGCAAAAGTGGAAGGAATACAAGAAGTTGAAGGAACTGCAAAGCTGTCAGCCTGACCCTCTCGCACTCAAATGGCTGTAACTTTAGCTATAGAGGTCCAAACGACACGGTTCTAGTTGCGTTGGAAAGCTAACGTCTGGGGCTTCGATTTGATATATAATATGCCATATTTGCCCTGACGCTAGGTGACGCGACCGCGTACTCCATGCGGCCACATCGCAGTGACGAAAAACCAGTGTGGCAGATTTCTCCTCTAGCGATTTCTGGGCTGTTTCTGACCCAGTTCTCGGCCCAGAAAACACAGATTAGAGGCTATAAAGTGGGGGAATGCATCCATTCATAATCATGCTCTCATATTTACAATTTTAAGATTTAGATGTAGTTTTTAGAGAGAGAGGTTATCTCCTCTCTCTTAGGATTAGGATTTAGGATTTCTCTTAGTTTTAGGAGCGACTCTCAATCACAGGTTCTTTATTTTTATTTATTTTCCCAATTTAATTTATGAACTTTTCCATGTTATGATTTGAATATTTTATTTAATATAATTTGAGGTATTTCAGACTTATGATTGCTCTCTTTAATTTATTAATGCTCTGTGTTTATCCAAGTTATTTTCATTCAAGTAGACTTTCTTCCCTTTTGGCTTTGGTTGAATCATTGGAAACACTTGAGTTATCAAACTTATTGTTGATTGAAAATTGGAATTCTTCAAGAATTAATTCGAGTTCCAATAACTCTAGCCTTTCCCAAGGAAAGACTAGGACCTGAGGAATAAAAATTAATTCATCCACTTAACTTACCTTCATAGTTAGAGGTCAACAAAGTGGGAGAAAAATCTAATTCTCATTACAATTGATAAGGATAACCAGGATAGGACTTTCTGTTTTCATACCTTGCCAAGAGTTTATTTTATAGTTATTTATTTATTTTATTCTTCTTATGCAACATACTGCTCCCTAATTTCTAAAACCCCTAATTTACAAACTCGTAACCAATAATAAGAACATACCTCCCTGCAATTCCTTGAGAAGACGACCCGAGGTTTAAATACTCGGTTATCAATTTTAAAAGGGGTTTGTTACTTGTGACAACCAAAATGTTTGTATGAAAGGACTTTTGAAGGTTTAGAAACTATACTAGCAACGAGGATTTATCCGCAAATTTCTAGACCACGCAAAAGTTCCTCTCATCAATGCCATGTCTAAAAATAAGAGGAAAACCACCTATCTCCTCCCCTGCCATCCTTAGCATGAAGCTAGTCTATGTTCAAAGCGGGCTCAGGTACGTGCTGCACACTGCCAAGCTGTGGGACTACCCTATCAACTTAATGCCACTCAATGATGGCAAAATATATTAGGCTGGTAACCGCCCGCTATAACTAATCGTGCTCCTCCGCAAGTATCTCCGGATGAAGCACAGCAAGTACATCAAGAGCAGTGTAAGGCTCCCACACAATCTAAAAAGGGCAATGGAATGGTACGTTAGAACACCATGTACAGAAAGGTCAGTGAACCAATAATGAAATAACCAATCACACACAATAAACTTACATCTCGACCACCCAATCGATCTAATGCAAGGCGATACTGGATAAGTATTTTCTCATTTCCATCATTTGTAGGTAAGTAGGCTGCCCACTTGAAGGATGCTAAGTGTTAACATCAATATTTAACAAGACACCTAAGAGGTTAATAACTTGAAACAAATAAATGATACCTGGATTCTAACAAAAAAGAAAAATTGTCGAACCCTTGCGGCCTCAGAGTGGGAAACTGCCAGAAAATCCAACTCTGTAGCAGCTGAAGAGGACCAGCCAAGTTGGTGACATTTTTGTTGGCAACCCGATACATGTGTCGATATAACCATGCCAATGCGGCTGAACCCCAGCTATAACTACCCATCTCGTCGAGCTTCACCAAAAATGGCACCACCGAATATGAACCTAATTCGCACTTTTTTCCCCAAACAGCTGAGTGGATAACAGTATTATGATATAGGCATGTGCGTGTATGCGAACAGTATCCTCACTCGCATTGGCTGGTCGCACCCTAAACCTTTCGTCGAATCATGTGAAGTGGATTATGATGCACCACTATTTTGTGGTACATCTTATGCTTAATTGAGTAGATTTTATCCATTATTTTCACATTTATTCATATAATTTGCATGAGTTTACATTTTCCTTCCTAATCTTGTGTTATGATTGAAAACATGTTTCCTGGGCCTTTAAATTGCTAATGTTAATCCTCTCTTATTACCATTCGATGCCTTGATATGTGTGTTAAGTATTTTCAGAGATTACAGGACAGGAATGGCTAAGAGGATGGAAAGGAAGCATGCAAAAGTGGAAGGAATACAAGAAGTTAAAGAAATTGCTAAGCTGTCCAGCCTGACCTCTTCGCACTCAAACGGTCATAACTTGAGCTATAGAGGTCCAAATGATGCGGTTCCAGTTGCGTTGGAAAGCTAACATCTGGGGCTTTGAAATAATATATAATTTGCTATAGTGGCCGTATATCAAAACGATGCACACGCGTGAATCACGCGGACGCATCATTCTGCAGAAAATTAGCGTGGCAGAATTCGGTCCCAGTAATTTCTGGGCTGTTTCTGACCCAGTTTTCGGCCCAAAAAACACAGATCATCAACACATCTTAGACACAATAGACAACACAGTTTTAGATACATTAGGATAGTTTTTAGGTTTTTTAGATTTGAATCTAGAGAGGATTACTCTTCCTCTAGGTTCTCTTTACATTCCCAGTTTATTGCTTTTGCTTTTGGATATTGAGGAGTCATTACCTCCGTTGAAGATACTATTCTAGTTTGTTTCCTTACTTACTCTTTTATTTATTCCATGTTCTTAATTCTTGTTTAAAGTAGTAATTGGATTATTTTCATGAATTGTTAGTACAAAGGATTACTTTTATTTTTAATTAATTTTGAATCCCTATTTTATTTAATTTATCATGTCTTCTTATATTTTTATGAGTGTTATATTCATGTCAATGGAGTAGACTCCATACTTGACATGGGGGTTGATTAAAAGGAGACACTTGAGTTGGAAGGCTTAAGTGCTGATTAAACTGGAAGTTGTTGGTTAGTTTTGTATTTACTAACGCTAGACCTTCCCAAGGGAGAGGGCTAGGATTTGTGAATAAGAGTTAGTTCAATTTCTTGACTTTCTTTTATTTAGTAAGGGTTAACTAAGTGAAAATGACAACCTTTTTAATACTACACTTAAGAGATCCCAATAAGGACAGAACTTCCAATTAATCATTCCTCCAGTCAAGGCTTTTTATTTAGAATATTAATAATCATTCTTAGTTTTTATTGCTTTAATTCATTTTTATTTAATTGCTCATTATTCAACTCTCAAAACTCTTGAAAATTCCTAATTAATAAAATAGCACCCTTCCTTGCAACTCGTTGGGAGACGACCTGGGACTCATACTCTCAGTATTTTTTATTATAAATTTTTGTGACACTCTTCTAAATTGGTGAGGCGGATTTTAGCTGGTTGGGAACTATACTTGCAACGCTGTTCTATTATATTATAATCTCTTAATTGGCCTAACTTCTGCCACGCACCAGTAAATGGCGCCGTTGGCGGGGAATTGCAAATGTGTGCCTTATTATTGGTTATTGTAAATATTTTATTTTTCTTGTTTATTTATTTTATTTTTGTTTTTAATTTTTATTAGCTATTATGAGTTCTCACCCCCGTCACTTTGAGTTTGGTTCCAATGTTGTTGTAAGGAATGGAAGCTATAACAGGAACATGCATCAAGGTCGAAACAATCAAAGATAGAAGGAGCCACGAGGATCTGATCAACCCTTTCGGCAACAACACTTCCCAAAGTACCATGGACAACGACCATTCTGTGATGCATACCAAGACAATAGTTATGGTGAACCCTTTCGTGACAAACCACCTCCACCAAATTACTATGGTCAAGAGCCATTCCAGGGAGCATACCAAGATGATGAATATGGTGGACCCATTGTAGTTACCAACAAGCCCCACCATATGCTTATGAACCACCTCCCCAACATACCTTTGAACCACCATACTCACAAGTCAACCACAACCATTCACCTCCACATGACCCTAAACCTTATCCACCCAATTCTAATCCAATTACCCCCAAGAACCACCTTCCTACCATGCACCCTTTCTCCAAAATAATGAACCCTCCTATCCACCCCAACCTCCACTGGATGATAACACCCTTGGTTTTATTCACCAAGGGCAAACAAAGCTTCATACCACACTTGCCTCTATCACTAGTCTCACCTCTACTCTTCAAGCACTTATATCCCGTATGGACCAATCTTCTACCTCGAATACTCAGCTTTCAAGCTCTGGTGCACCACCAACCTCTATGGAAGAACATCCATGCCCACCAATCCAAGAGAAAGATGATACCAACTATGCTATTGACATGAAGCAAGAGAGAAATAATCGTCCTAAGGACGCAATGGATCGGCTTCACACAGCCATATTTCAAGAGAAGCAAGAGGAGACCCAAAAGGTAGAAATAGTAGAGACCCTTGAGAAAAGTTGTCATGAAGTGGAAGACATCAAGGAAGAGTTTGATTTTGTACTAGAACAACTGGAGGAAGTCGTAATTATTGAAGAGGAAGAAATGGTTGAAGCCTTTGGAAATACTGAACCTCCATGGGAAAGTCAAGTCCTAGAGCCTCCTTCCAAGATGTTTAAAATTGATGTTGAGGAGGGTGTACAACCTCCAAGGCATATCATGGTTGAAGACTTTGAAGGGGATGATCAAGAGATGAATTCAATTATTGATGAATTCTTATCTATATTTGAATCCTCTCCCATTGGACTTGACATGGAGATTAAAGAAGAAGAAGCACAACCTCCCATGCCCTTCGTAAACAATGAAGAAGAGATCGAATTGGAAGAAAGCTACCAACTGAAAGAGGTTGAAATTGAAGAAGCTTTCAAGGAGGTGGAAGTTGTCAAGGAAGAGCTCAAGGGAATGGAGCTAGAAATCACCTTGCCAAAGTTGTTGGAGACCTCTCCCCCAAAGCCATCACCATCCATTCTTTCATTCAAGTGAGTGAATCTTTCATCTATAAGCTTAATTAGCCCACTTGAATATGCTTTGCTTGAGACGCATGGGCAACTTAGAGCTCTTTGTGGCTTTAAGAGTAAGAGGGAGATGGTTATTGGTAGGCAATGTCATGAAAGGTTCAATATGGTCGCATGCTCCAAATTGAAGTACAAAGGTTGGTACAATTCTCAATTGAATGGGTCTAGGAAGCTGTTTGGATGTCTCAGTGAGAATTTAAATTGCGTGCCACCCGGTTGGAACAAAGATGGTAAACAAGAAGACGGGTGCAAAAGCAAGGTTTGGGACCCCGAAATTCATTCCAACAACCAACACTCTTGGGGCCTTGTCACCTGCTTAATCTTGCTTGAAGGCTCTTTGCGCCTAGTTTGGGATCCAGGAGGCCATTAGAATTACAAATATTGGTGGAGATTTTTGGATGAGTTCAAGCACAAACCACCATAACAAGGGACTCACCAAATGTCCAACTTAAGGACTTTAACTAAAAGTGCTAGGTAGGAGACAACCCACCATGGTATATTCTTTCCTTTTTGTTCTTATTTTTATTTTATTTTATTTTCATTCGTGTTCATTCATAATTTCTGCATAATCATCTGCATTCTGCATTTTGCATTCTGCATACTGCATAAAAAAAAAAAAGCACACGACGCGCAAGCGTCGCTGACGCGTACGCGTCATATGTGCATGCGAGATAAGGGAAAATGAAATAGAAAGTTGCGCGGGAGCGTGGCTGGAGGCGTGCTTTAGGCATAAACACGCCCACGCGTGCGCGTCCTTGACGCGTCTGTGTCAATTGCAAAATCAGCCTTTCACGCATATGCGTCACCCTACAAATCGGCGTAAAGATGTGTCAGGCCGAAAGTTGCGTTGGCCTGGTGTGGGCACTTTGCCCAAGGCACAAAATCACCCACGCGTACGCGTCCCTAATGCATGCGCGTCATTTCGCTTTCAGACCACCCACGCATACACGTGGGCGACGCCTACGCATCGAGCGGCCAACTCAGTTTTCACGCGCGTACGCGTCACGCCCCATTTCTAAATTCTTACCTTTTTCTTCTATCTTTTCTTCTTCTTTATTCTTTCTTACTTTCTTCTTCTTCTTCATCTCTTTAACTTCTCATCCTTCTTTACTTTCATTCTATTTTACTTAATTTATTTGCATACTTTCATTCATTACATTTTAATTTTGTGCATATTTTTATTTTCTTTTCTACGTTCATTATTTTTCCATTGGTGTTAAATGTCCTTATTCAACTGTTGCATCTTTTCTGGTATTATTTTGGTGCTTAGTGACTTTTTTTATACTGTTGGGTAATATTATTTAAGTCAATGCCAATCTTTTATGATACCTGTGTTCCTTTTGCATTGACATGAATTTATATTGTCTTTCACTACCCACTCTCTCTCCCTCATTGTTGCAAAATTTTGCACCATTGGTATGCCATGTGCTTCTATTATTTTCTCACTTGCATGTTGTAGCTACCATGTAATTGAGACCCTTATTATTTGGCACTAACCCAACCATATTTTAAAGTGTTTCCTATCTTTGTTTTTGGGTTACTTTTCTTCTTTTTTCTCTTCTTTCAGGCTGGCCACCGAAGAAGGAAAAAGGGAGAAACTTCTATATGGGGCAACAGACAAGTCCATCTGCACAATCTACTAAAGAAAAAGAAAAGTATTAGTTAGAGCAACCCGTCCACTCGCACATCTTAGCATGCACCGAGGACTGCAATCTTTAAGTGTGGGGAGGTCGATACCAACTTCCGTGGGTTAGTTATTTCTTTCTCAACACCAATGATTAAATTTTCTTTGTTAAATGAGTTGTTGCATTTACATGTTTGTTTGATTTTTGTGCATATTTTACCACTTGGTTGAAGTAATAGTTTCTTTTTCAAGAAATTATTTTAGAGTATTTCACTAATTTGATTAAAATTTTTTGTTAAACTTGTTTGAAGAAATATTATATTGGAACATGTTTTAGAGCTCAAACACACAAAACCAGTGAGATTTTGAGCCTATTTGATTGGTTGTATTTTATCAACCAATATTTTATTTTTGGTGTGTGTTATTCTCTCTAAAATTGTGATCTTTGTCTTGCTTAATTCTATATTTCCATGGTTTGATGTATGCATGCACTTATATGATTGAGACCTTTGTTTCACTAAGCTTACATACCCATATGGCCTTACCTTTCATTATCCCTTGCAAACCAATTTTGAGCCTATTTTACCCATTTTATTCTTTACTTTAGCACATCATTAACTCTAAGCGGAAAATAATAATGTCCTTAATTTGAATCATTGGTTAGCTTAGACTAGTGAGAGTGCTTATGATTTAAGTGTAGGAAAATTGGGTTTGGAAACATTTGGTTTGAGAATTGAGTATGTTAGGATTTTCTGAAAATGTGAAAGAAATGTTTAGGACATATTCTTGCATTCAATAAATTAATCATATGCATTGAGCAAAACAAAAGAAAAAAATAGGCATATAAATAAACGAAAAAAAAGGAGAAAAAGAAAAGAAAAAGAGCAAATAATAAAAGGGGACAAAATGCCACAAAGTAAATGGTGATAGCAATGCATATGTACTGTACTCAAAATTAGGATGCATGAATATGTGGAAAACATAGTTAATAGATAGTTAGATTTTATATTCTGATTACATGGATTGTCGTAAGTTAGGTGGGAAAAGTTTAAGTTAATTAAGGATTCAGATTTTAGTCCACTTGGCTAAATACAATCCTACCTTGACCCTAACCCCATTACAACCCTTAAAAGACCTCTTGATATGTGTATTTGTGCATCAAATTTTTGTTGATTGGTAGAAGAAAAGCAAGCCTTAGAAAGTAAGATTAGTAGAGAATTGAGAGATCAAACCTTAAACACCTGAGCGATTAGAGTGCATACACTTCCAGTGAGGGTTCGATGCTCGATTCCTTGTTCCCGACTTTCATGAGCTATCTTCTTCTTGCAAGTCTATTTGTACATTATTTTGTGATTTAAATTAGTGAAATTCAGTTCATATTTGTTCTTAAAAGATTTGTTTACTTTTGACCAAGTAGGTAGAAACATTTTGCATATAGTTGCATTCACATAGATATGTTGTATTTCATACTCTCTACCATTCCTTTTCACCCTTTTAGTTCTCTTGAGCTTAGCATGAGGACATGCTAATGTTTAACTGTGGGGAGATTTGATGCACCACTATTTCGTGGTACATCTTGTGCTTAATTGAGTGGATTTTATCCATTATTTTCATACTTATTCATATAATTTGCATGAGTTTACATTTTTCTTCCTAATCTTGTGCTATGATTGAAAACATGTTTCCTGGACCTTTAAATTGCTAATGTTAATCCTCTCTTATACCATTCGATGCCTTGATATGTGTTAAGTGTTTTCAGAGATTATAGGGCAGGAATGGCTTAGAGGATAGAAAGGAAGCATGCAAAAGTGGAAGGAATACAAGAAGTTGAAGAAATTGCTAAGCTGTCCAGCCTGACCTCTTTGCACTCAAACGGTCATAACATGAGCTACAGAAGTCCAAATAATGCAGTTTCAGTTGCGTTGGAAAGCTAACATTTGGGGCTTCAAAATAATATATAATTCGCTATAGTGACCGTACAGAAAAATGATGTGCACGCATGAATCACGCGGATGCGTCGTTCTGTAGAAAATCAGCGTGGCAGAATTCGTTCCCAGCGATTTCTGGGCTGTTTCTGACCCAGTTTTTGGCCCAAAAAACACAGATCATCGACACATCTTAGACACAATAGACAACACAGTTTTAGATACATTAGGATAGTTTTTAGGTTTTTTAGATCTAAATCTAGAGAGGATTACTCTTCCTCTAGGTTCTCTTTACATTCCCAGTTTATTGCTTTTGGTTTTGGATATTGAGGAGTCATTACCTCCGTTGAAGATACTATTTTAGTTTGTTTCCTTACTTACTCTTTTATTTATTCCATGTTCTTAATTCTTGTTTAAAGTAGTAATTGGATTATTTTCATGAATTGTTAGTGCAAAGGATTACTTTTATTTTTAATTAATTTTGAATCCCTATTTTATTTAATTTATCATGTCTTCTTATATTTTTATGAGCGTTATATTCATGTCAATGGAGTAGACTCCATACTTGACATGGGGGTTGATTAAAAAGAGACACTTGAGTTGGAAGGCTTAAGTGCTTATTAAACTGGAAGTTGTTGGCTAGTTCTGTATTTACTAACGCTAGACCTTCCCAAGGGAGAGGACTAGGATTTACGAATAAGAGTTAGCTCAATCACTTGTCTTTCCTTTATTTAGTAAGGGTTAACTAAGTGAAAATGACAACCTTTTTAATACTACACTTAAGAGATCCCAACAAGGACAGAACTTCCAATTAATCATTCCCCCAGTCAAGGTTTTTTATTTAGAATATTAATAATCATTCTTAGTTTTTATTACTTTAATTTATTTTTATTTAATTGCTCATTTTTCAACTCTCAAAACTCTTAGAAATTCCTAATTAATAAAATAGCACTCTTCCTTGCAACTCGTTGGGAGACGACCTGGGACTCATACTCTCAGTATTTTTTCTATTATAAATTTTTGTGACACTCTTCTAAATTAGTGAGGCGGATTTTAGCTGGTTGGAAGCTATACTTGCAACGCTGTTCTATTATATTATAATCTCTTAATTGGCCTAACTTCTGCCATGCACCAGATTATCATCTGCTTGACCTTATTTGGCGGTGGTAGCTCGTCGAATAACTCCTGAAAGCACTCCCAAACCGGTCTGCCATCCTCTATAAAATTTTCAAAGTTAGTGAGACACCCACTAACAGCCTCCCCATCGACGAACAACCTTATCTGATAAGCCACATCTTGCAACGTGATGGTGCACTCTCCGAACGGTAAGTGAAAAGTGTGTCTCGGGACGCCACCTCTCAATGAATGCACTGATCATAGGCTCAACCAACCAGAACCAATGGCTATTCAGCATGGCCAAGTGGTAGAAACTAGCCCTCTCCAAATAAGGTATGATCCTTTCATGCATAGGCATATTCTGTTGCCTCTGAATGTTGTAAATACACCTACTCGGCTGCATCATGTAATAAAAATAACCACAACGTAATTAAATTCTAGCACGTACAAGCCTAAACCTTAAATTATTACTTCAAATGTCCTAATTTGATTCAATATATAAATTGACTAAATATTTAATATATACGACAGTCTAAATACAAAAATAGAATGAATATTAACGTACTTTAGAACAAGTAACAAATGAGCCATCTTTTTTAATTTTTAAGTCTACATTTTGAATTTAAAATCTTAAATTTTAAATACTAAACTATAAATCTTAAATTATATATTCTAATTCCTATACGCTAAATACTAGATTCTATATTCCAAACTCTAATACTAAAAAGAAAACGAACTAAGATGCCTCCAACAACGTGATCAACGCCGTTGAGTCGGTACAAGCGATCTTCGTCTGTTTTGGTCCCACTTGAATATAGACACTGCAAAAAACCCAAATCCTCTCCTAGCCACCTCTTCTCTCTCTCTAACCAAATTTCCTCTCCACACCAAAGGATCCGCTGCTGGCTATCACAGTTTTATAGCCAACCTTCACGTAAAATGCGGCAACCTCCAGTGGTTTTTATTTACCCCCCATTTATACATAAACTGCTATAGCCAGCAGCGGTTTATATGTGTTGCACCTCCTTCGGAAACCGCTACAGCCTATAGCGATTTTCGCCCAGCTCTATTTCAACGTAAATTACGGCTACCAGTAGCGGATTACGTTCAGTTTCAATTCGCTGGTGCCTGTAGTATAGTGGTTTATATAGTTATATAAGAGTTGTAAACAAGTTTGCAATTTCAAAAGTTTTAATCTGGTAAATTTAGTTCCAATCATTTTATTTAAGTTGCCCTTATTATAACAAAGACATATATAACTTTATGAGAATAATACATCTTGAATTTTGGTTATCTGAAAATTTACTAAGTGGCTAGAGTAGCTCACGAACCAATGAATGCTAGCAATAAGGATGATGAAAAAACTAACTGAAATGGGTTACTCGCAATTTAGGGCTGAATGGGGACCCGTGAAATCTCACGAGATGAAACCCAGCCACTTGAAATGGACGGGTATATATATATACTCGCCCATAGGACCAGTTAAATCCACGCGAATATAAAATTACTGATTTATCCTAATTTAGATATACATAAATCAATTTTTTAAATTAGTAACCCTAATTCCTTTTTCTAATTCAAAATTTTCTTTTTTGTTCTAGACTATCCTTAGTCTCGATTTTGCATCTCTGTCTTTCTAACTCACTTTCTTTGCCTCTCAAGTCCATCATTACATTGCTTAGTCTCGTCGTAAAAAATTATGTTATGATGTCAGAAGACGTTTTTTTAAATGTTATTTTTCATAATGAATCTGTTATGAATTGTGTTGAATTATATTGAATGATTATTTTATAATTATTATATTATGCTTTTTTGTTAGTTTTTTTCAAAAATTTTCATAATTCATAGATACTCGTAAGTATTTGTGTTCCCTAAGAGAATAATTAAACAGGAACTTGTGACGAAGATGGAAAGGGAATGTGGGACATTTTTTTAAACGGAACGGAAAAAGGACCTACAGCTCCCCTAGAATTTCCATTATCATCCTTAACTAGCAACGGAGATCTAATATGAGTCAATTTAAGAGGAGACACGTAAATTTCATCTTCATTAGACCTTAAGGTAATAAATCTAAGTTGGATTTGGGACCCGAATAATGAACTAAGGTTGATCTTACTTGCTTGTGGATCTTACTGGATCCAAGTATATGTTGGGTTAATGTTTTGAGTCATTGTTGTAACAAATACTATACTTAGGGATAGCAAACGGGTCAAAACCTGCTAAGCCGGCCCACAAACATATCTTATCTAAGATTATAACTTACATGTCCAGAAATATAAAATAACCAATCATAGTCCATAAAACAAAATCTTAAAATACTACTTTCATTCTTAAAAAAAGTCATAAAATAAAGTCGTCAACATCAAATTTTTTTATTGTCAGAATACAACTTCTAACAAATAACTCCATGTTCTCTACTAAAACAACACAAATATGAATAGGTTAATATACATCATAAACAAGAATACCATATATCAAATAAAAATTTGACATAATAAAAAAATAATTACCTAAACTCCTAAATTTCCATATCCATCTTATAGTCCCAAGGAATTGGAATTTTCGACCCTGATTTACCTATATTATATCAATCAACAATTCATGAGAGTTAAATTTGACATAGCATTAAACTTTAATACCAAATAAAACTTGATTTATTAGTATTTTCACCTGAAGAGTGTATCCAATGCTGAGTTTAAATTAACGCCTCAACAATTTCACATAGCAATTTATTGCGATGTGGATGTATAACTCGAGCACCGGTACTAAAAATGGACTCTAAGGCAACAGTAGAAATGGGAATGCCTAAAAAATTTCTTATAATCTTTTATAAAGTTGGATATTTTACTCCAATATTTTTCAGTAGGTCAAAATGTCAAATTTTTTCAAATTTATTTTATCTACCATAATACTTTCTTTCAAATAAAAATTTAACTCAGTTTTTATAGCACAGTCTTCAGATGTATCATCCACAAATTGCAAGTAGATAGAACTGAATTTTGTCTTTGAAGATCTTTCATCATGTCCAACATTCAAAGTAGAAGCTAAGATACCATTATTTAGAGCTCTTCCTTTAACCCTAGCCTTAAGTTAATATTCACATACTAATTCTTCCATCATTTTCTTGACCTTACTCAAATAATTCTCGCTTTGACATCCATATATTTTAAGAAAAAAACTTCAACAACTTCATCTTATTTCTAAGATCTAAGATAGCTCCCACATCCGTGACTTCATTAATTTAATCCTAATACTTTTCAAACTTATTAATCATATTTATTGTCATTTTATGAATCAAGTCATTGAGACTTAGCATCCACTCATTCAATGTCAATCTCATTTCACACACCTTGAAAAAATATAAATTTGTAGTTAGATATAAAGTGTCAAAAAATAATTCAATCACACTATATAAGACTTCTAATTCATTAACAAATTCATTTGCCATTTTTCACTCATCATCAGATGGTACAACTTTAGATAAAGATTCACAGTGTCTTAAACGCTCAAATATATCTCTATATGGCAATGCAAAAGCAAGCATTAAATAAGTTGAATTTTATTTAGTTCTACAATCAAGTGCAAGCTTTCTCCTATAATTAATATTCAATTACTTACAAGTCTCTTCAAATTTTTTTCTTCTTCTGTGTTGCAACCCGAAAAGAAATACTCTCTAATTTTTTCAATGGAACCACATATTACATTCAGACCATCTTTCACAATCAAATTAACAATGTGAGCAGTGACGGATCCAGAAAATTTTTTCAATGGGGGCAAAATAATAAAATAATAATTCAAAATAATAACAAATAATTTAGAATTTTATTCTTCTAGATTTCATATTTTGAAAAGATTGAATAATCTTTTCATTATCAATACAATCAAATGTCTCTCTTTCTATGTATGTCACTAAACAATCATTTAAAATTCATCTCCCATACGGTTACGAAGTCGACTCTTTATGATGTTCATAGCAGAAAAAGTTCTTTCAACTGATGCAGTTGCTACAGGCAAAACTAAAGCTAACTTTAAAAGAAGAAACACTAATGGATAAACAATATTCTTTCGAGTCTCAACCAACTTCTGAGAAAGAGCACCAATTCCATTTAAGTCCGAGAATTGATCATCAGAACGCACATCTAGTATGAAGTTCTCAAGTTAACTATCAAGTGCCAAAAGTTAAGTGGAAAAAAATTCTAATGGATAAAATTGAACTAACTGGATCAACTTCTCCTTATCAAATGCAAAAAATGAATGTCTTAGATTCAAACTATGCAAAGAAGCAATTCAAATTAATAAAAAAGTTCACAATTCTACACAAATAAAAAATTATAAATACAAAATTGATATACATATGTCATTTAAATAAATTTCCAACAAAAATAACAACAACTAATATCCCAATCCATTCTAAGCTCTTGCGGTGCTGATGCACACCTGATGATGAGACAGAATTGCTATAAGCCTATAAATTGAGCATATAAACTTATTTATTACTCATTGAGGTAATATAAGCCTATAAGTCAATGAGGTAATATTACTCATTGAGTCATTCTTCAACATTATTAGAATAGTAGTCCAGACTCCAGAAACAGAAATTGAACATATAAACTTATTTCAAAGGCCCTGTAATGAAATTTAAACAATACCATATAAACTTATTTCAAAGCTCATATAAACAATAGTATAATACCATATAATGAGTCTTTATATATCAGATATTAATCTCCATTTTTCCATCTTAAGCAAGTAGGAAAGACGCAATCTTTATATATCGAAGAAGAAAAAAAGGAGTACAGTGTAAGTGAATAAAATTCAATCACAATTCACAAATTAACAAACAAATTAATCCAAGAAGTGAATAAGTGAATTAACAAACAAATTAATCAAACTAAACTTGCAAAGTTGCAATTACATCAGAACAAATTCAATCACAAATTCACAATTAACAAACTAACTAAATTAATTATCAAACAAATTAATCCAATTAGCAAATAAGTGAATAAACAGAATTGTAGATCGCTGAATCATGATTCATGAATGTACCAAGAAATAGAATAATCCAAGACTGAATCTGAACAGCTGAACTCTAGGAACTAGGAAGCAAAAATGCAGAACCCAATAGGCAGTAGTGGTGCGGGCGTGCGGCGTTCAGCGGCAGCAGGACGAAGACGAAAGGTAGGCATTCTCTGCTGAAGTCTGAAGAGTGAAAACCGAAGAGAGAAGAGGAACACAGATTCACAGTATAATAAGAAGAAGAAGAAGAAGAAGAAGAAGAAGAAGAAGAAGAAGAAGAAGAAGAAGAAGAAGAAGAAGAAGAAGAAGAAGAAGAAGAAGAAGAAGAACCAGAAGGGGATGCGGAGACGCGGCACGGCAGCAGTGACTGTGGACTCTGGAGAGAGGAGGACGGAGACGTCAGCGAGGAGAGAACCGTGACACTTTCTGAAACGCGGAGTGGTGGCACGCGACACGGTAACAGCGCCAACAGCAAGCCAGTAATGGACTAATGGCTCTTTGTAATGTCCTTTGGGTTGACGAACGCTCCTGCAGTATTCATGGATTACATGAATAGAGTGTTCCGTCCGTTTTTGGATAAATTCGTTGTTGTCTTCATTGACGACATACTAATTTACTCCAAGACTGAAGAAGAGCATGCGAAACACTTGAGGACTGTGTTGCAAATTCTAAAGGAGAAGAAACTCTATGCGAAACTGTCTAAGTGTGAGTTTTGGAAGGATGAGGTAAAGTTTTTGGGTCACGTGGTGAGTAAGAAGGGAATAGCCATAAATCCAACTAAGGTGGAAGCTGTGATGGATTGGAGGCAACCAACCACAGTAACTGAGATAAGGAGTTTTCTGGGCTTAGCTGGCTATTACCGAAGGTTCATCAAAGGCTTTACGCAATTAGCCTTGCCATTAACAAAATTAACCCGCAAAGACACTCTGTTTGTTTGGACTCCTGAGTGTGAGGAAAGCTTTCAGGCATTGAAGAAAAAGTTGACCACTGCACCTGTGTTAGTGTTACCTGAGCCGAACGAACCATTTGAGGTGTACTGTGATGCCTCACTAAAGGGTCTAGGATGCATGCTGATGTAGCATCATAAAGTGGTGGCGTATGCCTCATGACAGTTGAGACCTCATGAAGTTAGTTACCCTACGCACGATTTAGAACTCGCTGCGGTCGTGTTTGCCTTGAAGGTGTGGAGGCATTATCTCTATGGGGTTAAGTTCCAAGTCTTCTCTGATCATAAGAGCTTGAAATATCTCTTTGATCAGAAAGAGCTTAATATGAGGCAAAGGAGGTGGATGGAATTATTGAAGGACTACGACTTTGAGTTGAATTACCATCCGGGGAAGGCAAATGTAGTGGCGGATGCGTTAAGTCGGAAGTCGTTATATGCGGCTTGGATGATGCTTCAAGAGGAGAAGTTGCTCAAGGGATTCGAGAGTCTAAAAATTGGTGCTCGAGAAGTATCTGGAACCTTGTGTTTGAGCCGATTAGAAATCTCGAGTGACTTCATGTCCGAACTCCTAAAGGCTCATGAAAATGATGAAGCATTATGGAAGGTGTTACCGGCTATCGAGCAAGGAAAACAGTGGAGAGTGTCAAAAGAAAAAGATAGGTTATGGAGATTCAAGGGTAGGATCATTGTGCCAGAAGTTGGCACTTTGAGGCAAGATATCTTAAAGGAGGCACACAAAAGTGGATTCTCCATTAACCCGGGAAGTACTAAGATGTACCATGATTTAAAGGCGATATTTTGGTGGCCGGGTATGAAGAATGATGTGGCGGAATATGTTTCAAAGTGCTTAGCTTGTCAAAAGGTAAAGATTGAACATCAAAGACCTTCTGGGATGTTGCAACCTTTAGAGGTTCCACAATGGAAATGGGAAAGTATTGCAATGGACTTTGTGTCGGGATTACCAAGGACTAGGACTGGTTTTGATGCTATTTGGGTGATTGTGGACCGACAGACGAAGTCAACTCACTTTTTGCCCATTCGGATGACTTACACCCTTGAGGAGCTAGCTCGGTTATACATAAAGGAGATTGTGAGACTCCATGGTGTACCTGCTACTATAATCTGTGATAGAGATCCTCGTTTCACTTCGAGGTTCTGGGGTGCATTTCAGAAAGCTTTTGGAACCCGATTAAGCTTGAGTACAGCGTACCATCCTCAAACAGATGGTCAATCCGAGAGGACGATCCAAACACTAGAGGATATGTTGAGAGCTTGTGTTTTGGATCAACCGGCGAGTTGGGATCGGTATATGCCGTTAGTGGAGTTTGCATACAATAATAGTTACCATGCGAGCATCAGAATGGCTCCGTATGAGGCATTGTATGGGAGGAAATGTCAATCTCCGCTATGTTGGTATGAAGCTGGAGAGAAAGGCTTGTTGGGGCCGGAGATGATAGCTGAGACCACTGAACAAGTTAAGAAAATCCGAGATAGGATGCTTACGGTGCAGAGTTGCCAAAAGAGTTACGCCGATCAAAGGCGGAAGCCCTTGGAATTTGAGGAAGAAGATCATGTTTTCCTGAAGGTTACTCCAACCACAGGAGTAGGTAAGGCGATTAAAGCGAAGAAGTTGAATCCTCGATACATTGGTCCATTTCAGATCCTGGAGAGGATTGGACCGGTGGCATATCGGATGGCTCTACCACCTCATCTTTCGAACCTGCACGACGTGTTTCACGTGTCGCAGCTTCGGAAGTACACTCCTGATGCTAGCCATGTATTAGAACCTGAGTCGGTTCAGTTAAGAGAAGATTTGACGCTTCCAGCGGCTCCAGTTAGAATTGATGATACTAGTATCAAACGGTTGCGTGGAAAAGAGGTTTCATTAGTTAAAGTGGCTTGGAGTCGAAGCGGTGTTGAGGAACACACTTGGGAACTTGAGTCGGAGATGCGAACGGATTATCCGCACTTATTCTCAGGTAATTGAATTCGAATTTTGTGGGCAAAATTCCCAATTAGGTGGGTAGAATGTAAGACCCGGTTAATTAATGGCTAATTAACCCATAAATGAGAATTTATTCTAGAAAGCCAAAAATGTTATTTTTATGGCTTAATATGATAGAGGAGATTGAGACGAGAATTTCGGTACCAATTTTATAAAAATCGGACCAAGATTGGACTGAACGGGCCAAACCGGTCCAACCGGACCCAAAATGGGCCCTTGGCCCAACTAAACTAAACCAAAACCCTAGTTTTCAGCACTCTCTCTCCTCACAACACTCTCATTCACGCTGAAATGGTGGAGAGGAAGGGAAGAACACTCTCTCAAGTTCTTTCTCTCACTTGATCTTCAAACCACCATAACTTTTGATCTAGAGCTCTGATCGCCGCACCGTTTGCGGCCACGTGTGCACCGCGGAGAATTCTACAAAACTCATACAATCAATCTTGAGGTAAGCCACGTTTTGTTCTTCGAAATTCCAGCCTTTGTTTTCGAGTTTCATGGATAAAATGTTGAGATTTTGGGTTCTTTGATGTTATAGGACCCAACTCTCTTGAAGGAGAAGGTTAATCTTGTCTCCTTGGATCTTGGGTGTGGTAAGATTCTCAACCCTAGTGTAATTTGTTGTTCTATGATGTTGGGTATTGAGATGTTGTGTATGGTTATGATGATTGTGGCTTAGGTTGTGTATATGTGAATATTGGAGCTTGATTGGTGATTTTGGAAAGCTTGGGAGAGGGTTTTGTGTGATAAAATCTGTTCTTGGAGGTGTTGAGACCTTGAGAGCTTGTGGACAAGTGGTTTGGAAGTGTTCCGGTTGAGCTTGGGAAATCGGCTAAGGTATGGTCTCGGTTTTCCGTATCTAATATGTAATGTGGTAGGAAATACTTAGCCTAGAGGCCCTAAGATAGGCATTGAATGGTTGATGTTGTTAAATGGTTGAGACATATGATGTGATCATATATGTGATTATAAATATTGATGCCTTGATTGTGTGATATATGAGAAAATGCATGTTGTGATATATGCTTGATGAATGATTAAGGTTGAATTGGTGAGTGGTACCATATTGATGGTGAGTATGATGTTGATTATGTATAATGATGGTTGATTGGAAATGGTATTGTTGGAAATTGGGATGAGGGGGGATGTATGACATGATATTGTGTTTGTCCTTTAGCCATTTGATTGAGAAGTGTTAAAAGGGATGGTAATTTTGGGAAGTTTGGTAAAATGTCAATGTGTGAGTTGAGGATGGCTTGATGTTGATTTTGGTATATTTTGATTGATTTCAAAGAAAAGGGATGAAATTGGCATGTTTTGATTGATTTTGAAAAGAGTTGAAAGTGGCTTGTTTTGAAAATGGCACTTTATGGTTTTGTATGAAAACATGGTTTTTTGGCATACTTTGACGGGACATAACTTGGAATACGGATCTCTGATTTGTGCCAAATCTGTTTAGAAATGAAATTGAATCCGGGATGTCCATGCCGTTTGAAGAACAGCTGAAAAACAATTTAAAATGAGAAAGTTATGTCCGTCGGAAGATTGGGGGTTGAATTTGTGAATTCTGCAGCTTTTAACTTAGAAAATTTTTAGCAGAATGACCCTCCGCGCGTAGGCGCACTTGGCGCGTACGCGCCGTTCATCAAGAAAGCACCATCCACGCGTGCGCGTGGTGTGCGCGGGCGCGTCGATACGCTGCACCAAATGCCCAGCCATTTTTCAGAGAGTTGTGCCAGTTTTGTCCCTGGGGCGCAAGAGCACCCACGCGTACGCGTGGTTGACGCTCGCGCGTCGTTTGGCTATTTTTCAACCCGCGCGTCCGCGCGTATGACGCTTGCGCGTCGATGAGATTTTGTGGCCATCTACGCGTGCGCGTGGAGTGCGCGTACGCGTGGCCCTGTTTTCATCCCAAAGTTGATTTTTGAGTTTTAAAAGCCAAATTTCATACTTCTAAGCCTCCGATCTCACCACTTATGTCTTAAATCATTATGATATGCCTAGCAATGAGACAAGGAGCTAGTGAATATGGTAACTTGCGAGTGAAGCAAGGGAAAAATGAATGATCAATGAGGATCAAAGATGATTATGTGAGATGTGGAGGATGGCGGTGGAAGTGCTTGTTGTGCCATGGGCCGAAGGGCGGTAATTGTTAATGAATTGGCTGGTTATGGATTTAACCGTGAGCCGGATGGCTAGATTATTGCCGTGTTACGGCGGAGCCATGATTATGGCTAAGTATAAATGCATATATGCTGTTGAATGAATTGTGAATGTTTGCACTTCCACCATCGGAGATGAGGGTTTCCCTGGGAGGAAGCAGTGGCTAGCCACCACGTGCTCCAGGTTGAGACTCGAAGCTCTTGTGACCCTATGTCGTAAGTGTGGCCGGGCACTGTGAAAGGCCCGGATGAGCTCGCCCCCGTAAATATTCACCAGTGAGGGTGATGGATATGGATCATGATTATGATCAAGTTTATGATGAGTATAACTCAAGTTGGGGATGCGCGACAGAGGGACAGTCCAATGGTTAGCTACCAGGACTTGTCGGGTTGGCTCTATAACTGACAGATGATATCATCAGCCACTAGGGACAGGCATTCATCATATGCATACTATATGAATTGTTTGAGATTGCCTATTTGACTGCATATTACTTGCTAATTGTCTAAATGCCTTATCTGTTCCTATTTTTAAATCTCTTGTCTGATATAACTGTGTTTGCTATATTATACCCCTGCTGGTGGTTGGGAGGTCTGGAGGAATTGGAAAGGGAAGTATTAGTTAGACTGAAGGATCTTTAGTCAGTTGCCACTTACGGTTTAGTTTGACGAGTGAGTGTGGGGGCTTAGGCTATCATCCCTATCGTCAAAGAAAAAACCGTGAGGCCTTTTGTGCCAAAGCGGACAATATCATGCTAGCGGGTGATCTGGGCTGTTACACATGGTATCAGAGCCAGAACCCGGATCGATGTGCCAGCGAGGGCGCTGGGCTCCCTTAGGGGGGTGGATTGTAAGGCCCACATCGGTTGGAGAGGGGAACGAAGCATGCCTTATAAGGGTGTGGATACCTCTCCCTAACATGACGCGTTTTGACGAGTGAGTGTGGGGGGCTTAGGCTATCATTCCTATCGTCAAAGACAAAACCGTGAGGCCTTGTGTGCCAAAGCGGACAATATCATGCTAGCGGGTGATCTGGGCTGTTACACATGGTATCAGAGCCAGAATCCGGATCGATGTGCCAGCGAGGGCGCTGGACTCCCTTAGGAGGGTGGATTGTAAGGCCCACATCGGTTGGAGAGGGGAACGAAGCATGCCTTATAAGGGTGTGGATACCTCTCCCTAACATGACGCGTTTTGACGAGTGAGTGTGGGGGGCTTAGGCTATCATCCCTATCGTCAAAGACAAAACCGTGAGGCTTTGTATGCCAAAGCGGACAATATCATGCTAGCGGGTGATCTGGGCTATTACACTCTTAGCCTCTTAGTGCGGACTGCGAAGGCTGGAGCCTGGAGGGAAGGCTGGAGTAGATGAAGAAGATTGGAGAAAAAGAAGGGTTAGGGATTTAGTTTGGGGTAGGGTCTGGGCCCTGGGGTCAAAATTAATTATATACTGGGGGAAATTAAGACATTTCACTAAGAACTACTAAGTCATTTTTGGAATTTCACTGGGGGCAGTTGTCCCCACACCCCAATGAATACATCCGTCCTTGAATGTGAGCACAACAACGCATGTAAAAAAATTCTCCTTTCTTAATAAAGTTAGATGGTGAAATCTTATCAAATACAAGATGAATCATAGCATCATTTGTACTATAATTATCAACTCTTAAAGTTGACAATTTTCTATCTATTCCAATCATACAAGGAATTCACCAAAGCATCACTAAGAACTTTAGTAGTATGGGGTGCAGGCACGTATACAAACCTAAAGTAATGTAAATATAATAAATAATTATGACATTAGAAATTCAAATATTTAAAAGATACCAAAAGCACAAATGAATTAGAATAATACCTCACAAGCCGACATTGCAAGTTTTAATCATCATGAATAAAGTGAGCTGTAATCGACATATAACCTTTATTTTGACAATCAGCACTCCACATGTCAGTAGTTATAGCAATGCGGCTTGCATTTTTTCCATCAATTTCAGAAGCTTTGCCTTTTCAGCTTCATACATCTTCTCAACATCACTTCTTAGTATATTTATTGTATAAAATTTGAACAAAGGTTGACACTCAGTCGTAAACTGATGAAAATCCTCTTACTCAACAAATAACATAGGGTGTTCGTTCTTAATAACCCATCTTGTAAGTGCTCGTCGTGCTGCCTCTTAACTAAATGTGAAGTTTTCAACAAAAAGTAAATTTGTTGGCCTTCCCGTTCCTGCCGAACCTGATGATTGTTGCACTATTTTCAGTATTCATTGCTTTGGTCCCCTAACAGTATGAATCGGATAAATTATAATGTGATCATGCAAGTACTTAGTTCCTTGCTTCGTGTCACCTTCAATCTTTCTTTCGCAATTTTACATATTGCCTTCCACTTTCCATCTATTTGCTCCCTCCTAAAAGGCTTCCAAGCCTCGAAAGTTAATCCTTTTTTGTTAGGATTGCTTTACACGCTTTGGCTAACTTCTTGTCCTCCCTCTTGTATTTCTTCTTGTCCTTTCTCTTGTGTTTCTTGGATATTTGCTTCAATTGCTTGACCATCATCACCTTGTGTTCGTTCTGTCTCATTATTATTTTCAATAGGAGTCAAGCTAAAACTATCCATCTTGTACATAAACAGCAAGATTTAATACAGAAATACTAAATTAATATTTAATATAGAAACACTAAATTAGATTCTAGCTCAACTTTAGATACAAAAAAAATTCAGAAAACAAAAAAAAGATTAAATAAAATACAAAAAAAAAACACAAAATAAATCAGCAAAAAAGTCAAAAAATAGAGAAGGATAAACTATAAACTGCAATAAATCAACAAAAAGAGCACATAACAGAGGAGATTATACAGAGAACACATAATAGAGATTATATAGAGGAGATTTTAAACTGGAATAAATTAACAAAAACGACAACAAAACACAGAAAGGGATAAATTATAAACTGCCTTAAATCAACAACAAAAAAACCCATAATAGAGCAGATTATTAAAAGAATACATAACAAAGATTATACAAGGAGGAGTATCAAACCCTAACTGTTTCATAATTAATTAATTATAAACCCTATGTGTCAAAAAAACTGCAAAAAAAAAAAACAAAGGAAAAAGGAGCATCAAACCTGAAATCAGGTGAAACTGGAGGAGGAGGAGGAGGACAACGAACAACTGGCGGCTACGATAGGGAAATGCAACAACGACTTCATTGGAAGAGTTGGAGAACGCGACGGTGAGTTCTTTCCACGAATTGGGGGGACACTTCGGCGCCTGCTTTCCACAAGTTGCGGAGATGCCACGGCGAGGCAGGGAACAACATGGTGCGGATGGAGAATGGTGTAGTGCGGTGATGGCGCCGTGTAGGACAGATAAAAGCACCGGAAAAGAGAATGCCGCAGTGTCCGACGATGGCGCCGTGAGTGGGACGACGAGGTGAAACGAACAGAGGCGAGGGAGGTGTTTGAAGGTGGCTGGCTAGCTGGGTGCAGAAAGGATGCAGAGAATACAAAAGGGGGGTGTCAAGAGGGCAGGGGTGAGTGGCACTAGTGAGAGAGAAAAGGGATTAGGGTTCTCACTTTTTTCTATATATATATATATATAATAAATTAATGAGTAACGATGAATCTCAAAAGCCAAAAACAGCATGGCAAATGGAGACCACTAAACAATTTATCCAAGAATGCTTGGATAAAGTTGCTAAACAGCAATGTAATGGAACCACTCTTATAAAGAAAAGTTGAAAAAATGTTTTATCTCAATTTAATAAAAAAAAATAGAAAATATTATAATAAGACTCAATTAAAAATAAGTGGGACAATCTTAAAAAAGAATGGTCACTATGGTACAAGTTTTTTGGCAAAGAAACGGATTTAGGATGGAATTATACTAAACAAACTGCTTGATGCACCAAATGAATGATGGGAGAAGAAACAATTGGTACGTACTAACTTATTATTAAAAAAAAATTTAAGGTTAATTTTGGTAATGAGTCTTGTGTTGATTAGTTGTTATCAAAATGTAAGAAAATCTTTTATATGAAAAATTCAGAAATAAAGGACTTCCTTTTAAAGAAGAGTTAACTATGTTATTTAAAGATGTTATGGCTGATGGAAAATTTGTTTGGGCTCCCTCATCTACCATGTTACCTAGTGGCATAGAAGAAGATGGTGATGGATATCGACCATACTTTGAG